>NC_018206.1:600000-900000 GCF_000219625.1 Zymoseptoria tritici IPO323 | reverse complement strand
GCTCCGACATGCCCCTTGAATGATGCCAATACGCACAGCCCACGTCCGCTTCCCGACACCTCCGTGTCTCCTCGTATGCGACGACCGACGAAGGAGGCATCCCCTCTTCTGCCCGCCTACCCATCTTCGCGATCGAGCATCACGCCTGGCCCTCGTACACCTTTCGAGAACAAGCCGTAACTAGGCACCACGCCCAGCTCTGCATTTCCCGCTTCGACTACAATCCAGCCTCTCGAACTCGGTCACAGACCAAAGTTGGAAACGAGTCCTCCGCTTATCGATCTCGCCGACGCGCCGGGGACTCTATACCGCTATGAGGGAGGAGGATTGTAGCACAAGGAAGACGAGCTGGACAAATACCGATCTATCTGCTCGCTAGAAGAGTAGACGCAGCAGTTGTCGGGGGGCCGGTGTTACTTGTGAGGAGGAGGCGGGAGTTGGGAGGCAGGAGGGCAGGACGCAAGAGGGAAAGATGCTATACCACAGTCTGCAATCGCCTTGGAGGGTTCAGAACTGGACGGAACACACACGGCTGATGGCTGTTGGAGACTGCTCGTGCGGTGGAGGAGAGAAGGATGTGTTGTGGGTTCACGCCCCGCAGGAGACGACTGAAGACACGAGGAATGATGTCTTGATGCTGCGCTGGCAGACCTCGCCGCCGCTCTCTGTCGGCCTGTCAGTATGGCTCTTTCCAATCTGGTCACAGGAGTCCGTACGGACGATGAGGTGGATCCGTGGAGTCTTCGCGCGGCAGCAATCTTCACAATGCGGAGCATGACCAACGGTACCGAATGTCGACGACTCGCATCTCGAGGTTTTCAGCCATTTGTCATTGCTATGGAAGGTCGCAACGCTACCAGTCTCTCTGCGTCCATCGCAGAATCATGTCCTAGCTTTGCGATTTCCAAGCCTCTGCGCTCGGAAGTCTTCGCAGACTTGCATCGACCAGCTCCACCGCCTGCTTCGTATGCAGCTTGCAGGCTGATGATTCCATCGCCGTCATCTCCAACCTCTTGCTACAGGAAAGGAGGGGAAATCAAAATCGAAATCAAGGTCAAAACGAAAACAAAAACGCCGCCACCGTCGACCACATCCTCCGCGGCCTTGAATCCACCGGCTCGATGTTGTGCTTTGTGTGCACCGAGCAAGGCGATGCCCTCGTAACATTCGCATCCATTCCCTCGCCACAAGAAAAGCAAAGAACTCTAGAACAAATGCACAAACACACACACACACCCAAACGCCTCCTTCGAAGAGCAAACCATCTCAAACATCAAGTGCTCAGTCTTCATCTCCGGAGTCGGCACTGTTTGGCCACTCGCGCTCTCTGAGCCCTTGCGGCGCCAGCTCTGTGCGGGTGCCCAAGTACAGCCTGACGACCGCCTGCTGCTTCACCTTATCACACATTTTCATCAAATGACCGAGCTCGTCATTGCCACGGACCAGGAACTCGACTCCCTTCCATTCAAACACGATGTAGTAGTCGGCTCCAGCTGTCATCCAATCGAACTTCGCAATTTCATTGCGGAGGGACTGTATCCGGAAGTTGTTGAAGTTGACGGTCGGAGAATTCTTCTTCTTCAGCTGCGAACCTTCATCCGCGCCGAGGACGCTGTATGCCATTATGTATCCGCTTCGATCGTCATGGCCGGCGTCGGTCACCATAATCTTGCGCGTCTTCCAGAGGCCAGGCTTGCCCGCTCTAGGTGCCTTTGTTCCACGACCTTGTTTTGAGAGCTTGGTCGTCACGTCCCGATCCTTTACCCATTGCGCGACTCTGGGTGCCAGTGGCACTCCATCCACGTAGCCGTCTTCCGCCGCGGTATGCAGCGACGGAGTGCTCTGCATATCTTCCACCACGCCGCGAACAAAGTCTTTGGCGATGATAAGCTTTTGCATGAAGCTCGGGTCGTTGATTGTGAGAGGCTCTGGAAATCCCATGCGAGCCATCATCTCGTTGCCGGCGTGGCGGTTGTCGATAACGCGCTCGTGGTAATCTGCGGGTGTGTCTGGAAGAGCGAAGAATTCCGGGAACTCCAACATCAGCGCCACCTCGATTGGCTCGAAGACATCGTGGTGATTGAGCTTGCTAGTGGGATCATATTGCCACCTCTGCAAGACCACATTTGGTTGGGCGTATGTGATCCACGTGTCCTCTCCATTTATTATCTTTCCTTTCTTCCTGAGCGGTTCATCCCCTGACTCAATTCTGCCGGCCGGGATGGTACGCAATTTCTTACGAGTGAAGGTCTTCAGATGAGAGACTTCGCCGTTGGTGCCGTTGATGTTTGCAGCGAGTTTGCTCCAGACTTGGACGTATCCTCCGACACGTTGACAAGAGCGCGTCTTTTCGGCATGCGTGGGATCCGGATGTCCGCTTCGCGGCAGACCGTCGAATTCGGTCGGGGTCAGAGGCATGGCTGATGGGTGTCGTGATGACAATTGGTGATGTGTCGAAGAATCTGTGCGTTGGTGGCGAGCAGGACAGCTCGTGCGGGATTGGTATAATGGGGTGGCAGGTGTGAGGTGTCGATGTGATCTGAAGGTGTTTTCGCTGGCGAAGGTGAAGTCTGGGCTCGCTTTGTTCGTTTGCGTGACGACGCCGCGTGCCAACGAAGACGCATATGGAGGGGCACGGACCACTTTTTCGTCCAGTTCACTTGTTTGGGCGTCTGGTCGTGATTTATCACCCCTCCCACTGCAGTCGTCGGATTTTCATTATTTGCACTTCACTCACCTCAACTCTTACTACCGCCACAACCACTGCCTACCACCGACCTCCGCATCCACCTACACTCACCACCTGCTTCCACAACCATGGGCAACCAGGCCAACAGGAAGAAGCGCACTTCCGTCTTCAATCAGCGCAAGAAGAGGAAGCGCAAGTCTGCCGTCGCCAGTGTGAAGAGCCACCAGCGGCCATCACCACTGTTTCCCCCTCGTGTGGACAACATCCTCCAGCTCCCGAATAGCATTATTGTCGACATTATGGACGCCCTCACCATCGACTGCGCCATCAACACAAAGCCGCATGCCATTCTCCGAGTGTGTCGCGACCTCCGCACCATCGGCTTCGATCGCATCGCCGCCCAATCACTTTTCACTTGCACCTTGGATCTCGCCTTGGTCCGCCCCCGCCAGTACGCTCTCCACGAGCGCTTTAGCGGACTACCAGAGCCGATGAAGCAGGGGTTGCGCTTCCAGAACATTGAACTTGTCCATAGTACGTCTGCCTGCCAAGCTGTCATTCTCTTCTCCGATGACATTGCAGCTAACTTTTCGCTTTTGTTTCTAGCCGACCTCGCCTCTGGTTACTCCCTCTCGCGCTACGCCATGATCTACTCTTGCACTGGCGCTCTGGGCAACCGTCAAATCAACTGGCCGGATCCCTCGAGTCTTGGATCTGGTCTCTCGGTGGAGGAGACGACTGCGTTGGCGATGCTTACGGCGGAGCGTAAGGCTAGTTGGCCTACCAGTAACCCTGCAGACGACTCCGCTCCTCTCCCCGTCCCCCAACACAACCCAAACGCTCTTACCATCTCACACACCTTTCGCGATTACGGTCCACTCGGCGAAGATGTAAAGGGCAAACTTCACCAGCAACTTCTGGTCAACGTCGCGCAGGGTCTACAGGATTTTGGGATGAGGGAGGCCGGTGGGGCGCAGGGAAACAGTACGCAGTATATGGAAGCGGGAGTCTTCCAGTACCTGAAGCGTGGACAGAATCTGCCGGAGGAGTATCGGACGGCCTTCTGGTGGTTCCGAGAGAAGTTTCTGGGTGGGGATAAAGGCATGATGCACGGTGACTCTTTGGAGGAGTACCAGAAGAAAGAGACGAAGATCGGCATCAAGCGCGACAGGCGCGTGAAGCTAGGAGGTGCCCTGCGCGAGGTCAGAGACTAGGCTTGTGGTGACTTGGTTTGATGACAGAGAGAAGGCGTTTGGTGGAAAAGGCGGAGAAATTGTTGCAAGCGTTTAGGGATCATGGACAGGTTGGTGGGTTTGCAGTTCAGCCGCCATCTCCTTCAGAATCATTCTCATCTGCTCGTACCAGCCATACGAATCAGTTCTTGATTGGCCGGTGACAATGTGGCGCATGAGACGGGAAGGATGCGGTCACGGCCATCTATACATCGTGGGTTCGTAAAGAGCGAGATAAAATTGCTCTCAATGCAGCCGATTAATCCAAAACCAGCCCACTTCGTTCGGCTGTTCACTCGTGCCTCATCAATGTTGGGTCCAGGACGAAGCTACGGTGTGAGTGTCTAGGGGCATGACTGACTCGGGCATGAACATGAGGCTGTGCCGGGTTATCTGCACACCAAACGACGGTGGCTGTAGCGAGTGAACCAGGAGAGCGTCTGTGTCCTCGATTGACTCCGTCGACTGGCCATGCATTGCCTCGTGGAACGAGCAATCATCGTTATTTTCAGTGTGTAAACCCCAACATCAATACCGATCGTGCTTGCCTTTCAATGAGTTGGACATGCATTAGCCGGAGAGAACAGAGATCGTTCTCCTGCAGCTGAACGGACTTCGTGTCGGACGCATGTGTGCACCATCCGGAAGGCTTTCAATCTAAATCACATCAGCGCATACGTGATCCCCAACACACGTACGACAGCGGAAACTTCCAATCCTCAACTTTCCAATTCACAGACTACCTACTGGTCCAAACTCCCGTTCTCAAATCGCCACTCACCACGGCCTCCATCTCCCCGCCCCCCACTCAAACTGTCCTCCCTGCCACGCCTCCATTATTCAGAAGCTTCTCGTCATTCCACCTCGACAGGAATCCCGGAATCCCGGCGCCTCCCCTCGCAAGCCAATTTCCGCCAAATTGAGCGGGAAGGGGCCCTTGAACCGCCTGACGGCTTCCTCCGGCGTAGGCGTGCGCGGCGGGAGGATGTCTGGGGGAGGAGGGGTTGTAGAAATTGTTGTTGTTGTGGAGGTTGTAGTAGTCGTTCATTTTGGAGGGCTTCGTGTTTGTGGGATGTTTGGAAGGTGGGGATGTAGAGATGGGAGGATGTGGGTTAGGAGGTCATGGTGGGTGTATTGTGCTTGTGTTTGTGTTTATATGGGTGGCGAGGGCGCGGGAGTTGTAGTGAATAGGGCGAGAAGTAGGTCATTCGCTGTTGTGAATGAGGGCATGATGGCCAGATTGATGATGCCACGGTGGGTTGCGTATTGGGAAGAGAGCTCTCGGTTGGACGCTGTGTGGGATATGTCAATAAATCATGTTGATAGTGTTTGTCACTCTCACCGTGTGAACATGGCCGGATCCTAATATCGAAATCGAGATCCGTCTTATGCTTTGCTTGGTCGATACTTGGGTACTAAAGCACCACTGACAAGACCTGTTGCCGAGATGTTGCCAGCGGGGTGAACCGACGAACGGAGTCCTGGTATCGTCCGTCTTTGATAGCAGCTTGGCTTTCCGTCCTCTTTTCTATTGGTCTTACTCGTCCGCGGTTGCAGTCAGCCCGCACACACTACGCTGCGCGAATGCTTAGTCTTGCCATCTACGCTTCTGTGATGTCGTCGTCCGCGGCGGCAAGTATTCAGCCGTTGATGCGTCTTCCAGATGGCGCGAGACGAACGAAGATCCGACAAAACTGTCTGCATTCTCGAGCATGACCACCTGGCAAGATTGATGCTCTCCGCTCAAAGGAGAGCCGCCGTGCCATCGCCGATCAGTTGTAGAAGTAGAGTGAAGTGGAGGCGAGAGGTACGAGTGAGGTCGTGAAACGGTCTGGACCTTTTGTTCTCCTACTCCGGTTCGGCAACACGTGCTGGCGTTCGGTTGATCCGCCCGAGAAAGCTTATATTCTGTGGAGCCGTCGAACGATGGCCGTGTCGACAAGGATATTGGATCAGAAAAGGAGCGTCGCGTGTCGTGGAGCGTTTCAGAAGTCGAAGTCGGGGTAGATCTAGTCGTTGTACTGAAGGAGACGGGAAAAAGACGTCGATTTGTTCCGTCCGCGCTGCCCAAACGAGGCTGTGATGGTGGAGATCTTGCAGCCGTTGGACGCCCTGAGTCAAAAGGTACCAGATTGTTCTTTCAGGGTTTGCCGGCGTGTTGCTAGGGGAAAGGCGTTGGATGTCCCTCACTTCACTTCGCTGGAGATCACTGTCCTCATTATCAACAACATCATCATCACCGACACCACCACCGCCGCCGCTCTGCTCTCCGCCCTTCTGCTCCGCCATCACGCCTCGACGACGACTGTCGTTCATTCACTTGCCGCCATCTCCCCTCCGCAAGACGGGCCGCGTGGGACTGTCGGGTGCGACTCAATCTGACTGTGCCCTCCCCTCCCTCGCGTAACTTCGTTAGACCAACCCCTGGCCGCGCCTTTGATGAAACACAAGGAAAGCGGGAAAGTCTGTGCCCGTCCGTCCGTCGGATCGATTGATTGATTGATTGATTGATTGATGGACTGATTGAATCGTATCGCACGACAACAAGCATGGCGACCGGGTTCAATCTGGCGGAGCGCCTGTCAGATCGAGGCGATTGGTCCTCGCATCGCCCTCCTCCACCTATTCCTCCTCCTGCCGTTCCCGACCTCGTCCCCTCTCCATCCCACGATGACTTTCAGAACATCATCCACCAGAGCAACACCACTTATCCAAGTGTGACCCCGAGGAGTACGCGCTCTGCTTCGATTAGTGTCCATCCGCGACCACCGACGGCGACCGATCTGGACGCTGATAATAAGCTCACCGGCCGCACCTTTTCTCTCGGACGACGTTCTCGGGATCGTGGGAACAGCTTCAGCTTCAGCTCTTTGCGACGCTCGTCCTCATTTCGCAGGGAGAATCTTTCAACTGCCGACTCAGAGCCACCTCCTCCGCTCCCGCCTCTTCCCAATACCTTAATATCGCAGGCGCACGGGAACGCAGCTTCCCGCAAAAGCAACGACGCACCTGTTCTTCCCTCGTCTCCATTCAAGATGTTGAGAAAAGTCAGTCGCCAACGGACTACTCCCTCCTCACCACCACCACCACCGTCTGAACCACCTCATCTTCCGACGCTCAACAAGCTACCCGATCTGGCAACATTCGGTGGTGAAGACATCCGTCCCGACAGCGTCGCCATCTTCAGTAACGCTTACACCACTTCCAACATTCCACAACAACAACCCCGCACCGCCAACGCCGCCAACTTCTCCCGTCCACACGCCATGGCACCCGCCCTCATCAGCTCGAACAACTCCTCACCTCCCGGCTACATCGCCAACTCATCCTCCTCGCCGCACTCCAACGTACCTGCTCGACCTGCCGCCAGTGGCGAGTATGTTGTCGATCCGTACGAGCACAGTCGAACCTCGAGCATGGCCCATCGTGGTCGCTTCTCCTTCGCTTCGAGCAATGTTAACTCGACAAACAGTCCGAGGAGAGTGCGTCGAAGGAAGGATCCCACACCTTTCAAGTGAGTTGCATTGTCATCTTCACTGCCTTTCGCACCACTAACCTCATCTCCACAGCGTCCTCGTGGTAGGAGCCAAGAACAGCGGCAAGACCTCGTTCGTCAACTTCCTCCGTCACTCCCTCTCAAAGACACCACATCAATCTCCCGAACGTGTCGAAGACCACCGCGGTTCCTTCACCTCCCATTACCTCGAGACCGAAATGTCCGGCGAACGCGTTGGTCTCACCTTGTGGGACTCTGCCGGTCTCGAGAGATCCGTTGTCGACCTCCAACTCCGCGAGATGACCACCTTTGTCGAGTCCAAATTTGAAGACACATTCGTGGAAGAGCAGAAAGTCATGCGCAGTCCGGGCGTCAAGGATACTCACATTCATTGCGTGCTCCTCATCCTCGATCCTGTCAATCTCGACTCGACCATTAGCAAGTCGGCAGTATTCAAAAAGACGGGCGATTTCAAGGGTAGTCTGGACAATGATCTCGATCTGCAAGTGGTGCAGGCACTTTGGGGGAAGACGACGGTCATTCCGGTGATTGGAAAAGCGGACACTCTCACGACTGGACACATGGCCTACCTCAAACGCGCCGTCTGGTCGAGCATCAAGTCTTCGAATCTTGATCCTCTCGAAGCGCTGGAGTTGGAAGATACAAATGAGTCTGACGACGGCGAGCCCGAGGAGGAGGACGGCGGTAATCTCTCGACCGATCAATCCGACTCTGACCTCCCGACGCCGTCAAAGTCTCGCCGCGAGTCTCACAAGCGCCAACCTTCGCATCCTTCGATGGTCGACCCGACTGACACGCCATACCTGCCGATGTCGATTCTCTCGCCAGACCCGTACGATCTGCCTCCATTTGCACCAAAGGCCAAAGCAGGATCGAAGGTCGGCCGACGCTTCCCATGGGGTGTTGCGGATCCTCACGACGCCGCGCACTGCGACTTTGGCAGGTTGAGAGACAGCGTCTTCCTCGAATGGAGATCCGAGCTGCGTGATCTGAGCAGGAGTAAGTGGTACGAGAACTGGCGCACCACAAGACTGAACCACTCATCCACCGTTGTGGGTGCGAGGAAAGTCCGCGGTGTTGCATCCATGATCGGCAACGGGAGTGCGAGATTCAGTGGTTCGAGGGCTGGCAGTGCATCTCTGGATGTCGCTCGAGGAGCGAGTGCAATGCCGAGGAGTGCGAGTGGATTGAGTGCTGTTGGAGAGGGTGCGGCAGTCAACGGGGATGCAGGTGACAGGAAGATCTCTTCGGGTGCTCCTGCGAGTGAGGTCGGGAGTGTGAGGCGGAACTGAAGAAGAAGAGATGAGAGATGTTGAAAGCTGAGCACCGGGAACTCGAGGATCTGGATCGCCACGACGCTGGATTGTATGCCTTGCACGCATTCGACATATGCGAGCTTTGATCCTGGATGAGAAGAAAGGAGCTGGACCCCACACCCGACACCGACGAACGAGGATACTCTTTTACGACTTTCATACGATACGACGCAGCGTTCGATGCGTGCATGGATACCAACACTTTGCTTTTCTTTGTCCTTTCTTGAGACAGCGCCTGACATGGCGATGTCTGTGGACCACGACGGATCGCACGATTAGTGGCCTCTGGTCTTTGGTGTATTTGAGGAGATGGCAGGTCTTTGGACGCTTTTTTCTTCCCTTTCTTGTGGATTCATTGGCTTTGTTATAAGTGTAGTATACCCGAGTCGAGTGCTTGAATGAGGTTTTTTTGTATCTTGTACAAATCTTTTCGTGGTTTGTATGGTATGACAGGTAACAGGTTCGTACACGTACATCCCATCCAGATGCTTCTATCGAAAGGCACATTTTTCAACACTGTACAACACTCATCTGGCCAGTAATTCGCCATCAACATCGAGGCAAGATGTTTCGCAGGACCGATAAGTCTAACTTCCCCAACCCTCTCCATTCGGTTTCCCTTTACCAAAATTCCTCGCTTGCGGTGGTCTCGTTTCAACAACCGCAGACCGTCTTATGCGACTCTCACGACGTCTAACTCCAACCCACCCCCCAACCCCCTCTCCTCAAATCGCAGCACTTTTTCCAAATACGCCCACACCAGTCTCCCTTCTTCTATCCCTCGACTCGCGGGCAACGCCGGTTCTTCCCAGATACGATTCCAGAACCGACCTCCTCTTCCCCTTCCTTTGCCTCCTCCGTCCCCTTTGCCTCCTCCGTCCCCTTTGCCTCCTCCGTCCCCTTTGCCTCCTTCGTCGGCAGCTCCGCCGCACTCCTCCGCCACAGCGGCGTGCACGAGAGCTACACTCCCTTGCTGCGAGGAGATCGAAAGCCAGGGGACTAGAGCGGCGAAAATCTTGTCGGGGAGTGGTTCTAGCAGATTGGCGATGTGGGATTTTTGAGGAGGGGAGGAGGAGGGAGAAGTGGATTTCTGGTCTCCTTGAGCTCCCTGCGCTCGCGCCGCGTCCCAGATTCCACTCCCGACGAAACCGGGATGGACGCCTTGCGTGGTGATGTGTGCGAATTTCGGGTTGGAGGAGAAGCGACGTTGCAGGGTGGTGAGGAAAGTTTGGAGGTGGAGTTTTGCGAGGGGGTAGGGGAGATCGGATTTGTTGGGGTTGGTGGTCGAGGGGTCGGTGAAGGGGGGGATGTAGTGCAGACAGGAAGTTGTGAAGATGATTCGCGGGGAAGGGGCGGTTGCGAGGGAAGGGAGGAGGAGGAGGGTGAGGAGGGCGTGGGAGAGGAAGTTGACTTGGTGGAGGAGTTCGAAACCGTCGGGCGTGGTGAGGGTTACGCCGGCTTTTTTGGGGACGCCGGCGTTGTTGAGGAGGAGGTGGATGGGTTTGTTTGAGGCAAGCCAGGTGGAGGCGAAGGTTGAGACGGAGGTGAAGGAGGAGAGGTCGATGGAGAGCCAGGTGATGGTGGAGTGCAGGTGTCCGGATTCTTGGGCGGCGGCGCGGCAGGCGAGGACGGTGGCGGAGGGGTGTTCTTCGTGGGAGGGGATGGTGGAGCGGCAGCCGAGGGTGATGTTCGCGCCACAGCGGGCGAGTTGGAGGGCGGCTTCGCGACCTATACCGCTGTTGGCGCCGGTTATGACGATGTTTTGGTTGCGGAGGTCGGCGGTGGGGGTGGGGAGGTGGGAGAAGTTGGTGCCTTTGATGAGGACTTGGTAGAGGGTCCACCAGGCGGAGGGTGGAGGAGTTAGAGACATGGCTGGCCGGACGATGGTGTTGGTATGTGGAGCAGGTGTTCGCTGGCATTGGGAGTGGATGTCGAAGTTGAGGTCGAGGATGCGCACATGGATTGGAGTGAGCTCGATGTCGGGACATGGGGATACAGTAGCTCTACCGCGGTAGTTCTATACGCGGCCTAGTCTTGGATCTGGAGCTCTGTTTCGTGCTGTGTATATTCGCGCAAAGGCAATCTTAGATACGGAGTGATTGTCTGCCGAAGTCCCATGTGTAGTCAGCGTAGAGGTGAAGATATGCTTACCACATCTGGCAGAGGAAGGATTATACCGTACCTACCTTACGCTAGAGTTGAGAGTCCACGCGATATGCAGTCCTCGAAGCTGTAGGGCATCGTACATTATTAGTGTCGTTGAGGATGGCCTGGCGGTGATCTGACAAGGTGAGGTCTCTTCTCTCGCCGACAGCCGACGACGACAACACCCTGAGAATCGCCATCGCGCGACGTCACCGCCCTGCCATTCTCCTTCACCGACATCCGCACTCGCCGACATGTCCATGGTGCACAACAGCGACATTGTCGGCGATGATATTCTGATGACTGCGGTGGTGAGGATGGCAAGATGGCGACGATGATCGAAGGATGCAGGCGCTCGGCTAGACCGTGGCATGACCCCACCCGGCGTGCAGACCGACCTGCAGATTCACATGTGTGCGTGCGGCTGAAGAATTAAGGCGTCCCCTCAGTCTTCTTCAAAGGACCGGTGTGGGTTGAGGCCAGCAAGATTCTATACCGTTTGAGTGGCAATACATGATCTGACCTACACATACACGGCGTAAGACCATACACGGGACTTGCTACGATCCCGTTACAGCACTACACAACCACCACCATGTCTCTCCGCCCTGATGACCGCTCCAGCCGAGCACGATCAAGATCTCGCTCCGGGCGTGAGAGATCTCGCTCACGCAGCAATGTCCGCGCTCCATCGCCACCAGAGGCAGCTCCCAGGAACAGCGGATATGCTCCAACGAAAGATTCCATCTCAATGCCTGAGATGCCTGGAGGCTTCATGACCGCTGGCCCTCCCGATGTAGATTACAGGAGCAGGTCTCCAAAACCACCCACTTCAGGGTATCCGTACCCAGTAGCAGGAGCTATGCCAATGCCGTATCCGGTCGACGACGGAGGCTTCACAATGGGAGGATATGCTGACTTACCACCGCATGAACGTCCAGGATACCAAGGCCAGCAGAATTACTATCCACCTGCCAGAGATGATCGAGATGACGATCTGGCGTATGGCTCCGACTCTGACAAGGCCTCGAGGGAGCAATTGTCTCGCCATGGATCGTATGCTTCCACTTCGGCTTACCGGTATACGCCTGCGACGTCGACCACCGATTCGAGGACCAGCACGCAAAAGTATCAATATGCTCCTCCGCCGGACAAGGTTACGTACAGTGTGAAGCCGCAGACCACTTCCTATGGCTACAGCTCAACTCCACAAGGTCAAGCTCCTTCACGACAAGTGAGCTATTCCGATAGACCGCAAGGACAGAGACACGACTCGTATCCTCAATCGTACGAAAATTTCGCATATGGAAATGCTCAAGTCGTCGAAGTCGCACCCGGAGGACGTCCAAGTCATGACAGGAAACCCTCCAAGTCTCACCGGCTGTCCGTGGCAGAACAGTCCACTCTGGCAGCACCTCGCTCTCCCGGCCTCGGACCACGAATGGATAGACTTTCCATCAGCGGCCAACGTCCCGACCTGCAGACCCTCGGAGTAGGCCTGAGCGGTGTTGGTGGCGGCGCTCTTCCTCCACCAAGCCCTCTCCTCGAAGCCTACCACGGAACCTACCAATCCCTCTCTCCCATGCCCCTCGCCCTACGAATTGACTCCGACTCCGACCTCGACGATCTCCCCACCCTCGATGATGAGAAACCCCAATCCACCCGCTCAAAATCCTCCACCACAACCAGCACCACCAAAAAGCGCGTCCAACTCTACGACCCCACCGCAGACGCCAAACTCATCGCCTCCTCCCTTTCCCACTCCCGCCCCTCCCCCTCAACCCTAATCTCCATCCTCCCCACCCTAACCCACGACCAAATCCTCGCCGTCCGCACCGCCTACAAAAAATCCGTCCGCATCCACAACCACGGCATCAACCTCAGCAAACACATCCGCACCAAATTCCCCTCCAACCTCGGCAAACTCGCCTCCATCACCGCCCTCGGCCGCTGGGAATCCGAAGGCTACTGGGCGAATTTCTGGTACCAAGCCCACGCCTCCCGCCGCGAACTGCTCATCGAATCCCTCACGGGCCGTACGAATGCGGAAATACGAATGATCAAAGACGACTTTAAAGATAAACGCTACGGTGACGACTTGGTCGTGTGCATGGAAAAAGAACTCAAAATGGATAAATTCCGCACCGCCGTGCTCCTCGCTCTGGAGGCCCGGAGGCAGGAAGAACAAGACGTCTATCCGGCTGAGTACATCTTGCGGGACGTCGAGACTCTCCATCGCGCCTCGAGGGGGACGAAAGGTGGGGAGTCGACGATTCTAGAAATCTGTCTGAGGCGGAGCGACGCCCACTTGCAAGCCGTGCTACGTCAGTACTCTGCTTTACACGGGGAGAATTTCGCTCGGACGGCTCTCCAACGCAGCGGGAATTTAGTGGGTGAAGTTTTGGCTCACGTCCTCAACGGCGCGATTAATAAACCCGCCCGCGACGCGGTGTTGTTGCAGCATGCGATTAAGGATATCAAGGAGAGGAACGAGGGGGAGGAGTTGAGGTATGAATTGCTCATTTCGCGGCTCGTGAGGGTACATTGGGATAAAGTCCATTTGGGGAGGGTGAAGAGGGCGTATTGGGAAAAGTATGGGGTGGTGTTGGAGGATGCGGTGGAGGAGGCGACGAAGGGGGATTTTGGGGAGTTTTGTGAGGGGTTGTGTGAAGGCGCGGGTGGGGGTGGGAAGTAAGTGATGACATAGGAGAAACGCGGTGGTTCGTGATGGGGAGTGAACGGGCGGGCAGCTGAACGACACAACGTCTAGTCAGGAGTGTTGGTAAATTGTAAAGGTATAGTTTCAAAAGAGTGTTACGGAGTTTTAAGCCTCTCGAAAGTTTATCACTGCAATTCTCTAGTCCATACCAATCCTTGCCCATGAAGATCCTCTGCCATGAGGATATCTTCCCTCTTCCCCGTCCACCCACCAGAACACCGATCCGAAAGAATTCTCGCGTGACGACGCCTTTGCCTTTCCCTTTCTGCTCGCTGCCGTCCGCGGCGCTGCATGCGGGTCCCCTACTCATCCGTCTTGAGCCCCTCCACGGCTCCTTTCCTCGCCATCACACTCTTCTTGCTCTCACCCATTATCCTCCCGCAACTGGATCATTCCAATTGATCCGCACTCCATCGCACTATCGCTCCATCACTCATAACATACTCGCAACCATAAAATATACTTTCTGCGCATTTCTCGCAATAAGGTACCCTGAGGTGAATAAGTCTTTGGTCGTGGGTCGTCGTCGTTGTTGGTTGGTAGAGATGCTGACAGTTTCGTCGATGAATAATCGTGTGATGGTAGTGATGGTGTTGATCGCAGAGAGCGGAGATGAGTGCTTCCACGTCCGAACCAGCTTCTGGCGCTGGCATGGCGGAGTGGACTTCATTTCGGCGCTGTTCGGACTGAACATGCACAAGCTCGCTGTCTCGGAAAAGTCCAGATCATCCGCCGGATTTGCTTCGCGAAGACTTCCCGCTGCTCGCAGATGTCGCATATTCGTCTTCGGGATCCCACTGTTCGGGTTGAAAGTCGGGGTTCAGAAAGTGGGCGGTGTTGAAGTGGGAGCTGTCATGCATGTCAGTCGGCCAATCTCAAGCATCATTCGCACAAAGTACTCACTTCCGAAAGATCGCCGTCTGATACGGCACACACGACGAAGCTTGCATGAATTCCGGCTCGAACTGCCAGAAACTCGGTCGAAATGGTCCTCCTGGTCCACCACCCAGCTGATGCTGGAAGTCGGAGTGTGCCAGCGTGGTGTGCGAATTGTTGCGGATGGGTAGATCGTGAGTCAGCTGAGTCGGTGGTGGAACCAGTTGCGTTGGCGTCGGGGTCGCGGCGTAGCCAGGCTGAGGGTGGATCTGCTGCGGCTGCGGCGTGGGTATGGACGGTGTTGGGATTGACTGGCCGGCGCAAGTCTGGGGTGGACCGTTGGTGAAGAAGTTGGAAGCGGCAGGTAATTCACCGTAGCCTGGCGGCATACCGCCCCAATGCGAGGTGTTGGCGTAAGAGATGCCCGGGATCATGGTGAGGAAGTCGGGAACGCCGAGATCGTACACCGGCTCTTGATGAGTTTGACTGCCGTATTGCAGGTATGTTGCGATCGGCTGTTGTTGAGGTGAGGGTGGTGGGAGATCTTCTGGTTTGTAGAGGATATCGTAATGGCCGCTGTGTACAGGTCAGTACTGATGTGCGTACAGTGAGGAGCCAGAAGACTTACGGCCTGTAAAGCAGTCTCACACTGCCGATGGGCAAGGCACCATTTGCGGGGTCGAACCGATGCATGGTGACTTCGCTACCTTCGCTACGGTCCAGGTACATGACCTCCAGACTGATGTCCGCTGGGGACAGAAGCACGTCCTTGAGAGCGCTCAAGCCGATGTTATCAATCTCGGCGTAGGTTGGCAGAACTTGCGAGTCGCAGTATTGCGTCACAGTGTTCCCTATGAGCCACGGAGCATATTCGTCCTCGCGAGTCTTCATCCATGCTGCGGTGAGAGTCTGTGAAAGATAATGTCAGCGGGAGAAGACCTCGAATGGCGAACACGATACTACTCACCCTCAGATGAGTGATGATGTACATCTGCAAATGAGCATCATTGAATTTCTCAATCAAGATCTCGCTCGCATCGAGGCCTTTGCTCACTGCGTCTCCGATTTGGCGAAGCAAGTCAATGGTCTCATCGAAGAAGTCCTCGAACAGCATAGGATTGTATCCGGCCTGGACCATGATGTTGTTCATGGAGGTGAGACGTGCTTGCTCGACGGCGAATCGGTTACTGTCGCCATGGTGGATGAGAGTCTCGAAGTAGCCGAATGCCACCGCTGGGAGAGAGGGTCAGTTGGTTTCATCAGTATCCCTCCAAGAGATTGTACCTCTCCATCCGCATGCTCCATCTCCACGGACCGTTCGATAGTGCGAGAACTTTTGAGGCAGAAGCTGGAAGCATGTCAGTCGCATGATGCCAGTTATACCGCATCACATCCAACTTACAGCAGTCTTTGCTTGATAGACTGGATCTGCAGATGCATATTCCGTGGTGATGGCAGTGGTAGATTGGCGATGGCTGACTAGCGGGCCCTGTAGAAGACGATCAGCGCGCGAACTTCATCATTCTCTCGACCTTCACGGCAACACCAGGTGATTTCGAACACACTTTACATCTCGCTGACTTGCGCCGCGAGAGTATGTCCAAGAAGTGGTAAGATGCGGTGAAGACGTGGTAAGATTACACGCAAACATACCTTCACTTCCGGCTCAAACGACGCGCTGGCCTTTTGCAGCTCTGCCAATTCCTCCTCGCTGAGTGCCGGCACGGGTGCTTCATCATACGACGACATGATGCGATTGCGATGGGAATTCGTGGAGGTCGGCGAAGGCTGATGCGTGTACGACGAAAAGTCCTGGCGAAAGTCGGACGGCTGATGATGAAAAGGCGAGTGCAAATGCTGCAGACCTTGTTGCTGATATGCTAATGCAGATGATGTTTGCTGCTGATCGGTCGTGCCAGTGACGGCCGGATGGTGTTGTCGGTGAAGGAAGACGTGGCTTGGCTGATGTTGTTGGTGGAGGAGACTCCTCTGCAGCTGATGGTCGGGATGATGGAGAAGCTGCTGCAAGGGCGAATGCAGCGGTCGATACGCCAACGACGCAACGGAATCATGATATTGCGCCGGGTGATGGTAATAAGAAGAAGAAGAAGTCGAATCGCTAAGGACGGAGGATTGCCGCCGGTCCATCATGAGATGCGAGCTTGGTGTCGAGCTAAAGCAGCGAAGCGGGGCAACGTTGCTGCTCCTGGTCCTTCTCTTCCACACCACGCAATCAATTCGACCAAAAACTCGGTCCGGAACTGCACCGTGTTCGTGTTCGTGTCCGTCGCTGTCGATGTCGATATGCTGATGTTGCTGGACTGGACTGAGCCGATGTTGTCGACGGTCGTCTTGGGGAACCCGGGTTGCGACACTGGAATGGAGGGATGCCTATGCTCGACCCGTTATCGTGCGTGCGCTTCTTTCAGGATATCCACGCTTCACCCGACACGACGCACGCATGCATGCACTGGCCCGAGACGGACGGAGAGTCGACAAATCGAATGGTGTGCGAGCGAGCGAGCGAGCAGTAGAGACGGTAACGAGTCGATCTTCAAAGGATGGAGAAGGGACCGGCAGAGTCGCAAAGAAGGGTAACAAGTAGGTAAGCCGACGATCGGAAGGAGTTTGTGTTGCGGTCTAGGAAATCGCACGGGATGTGTGGGTATCAGCGGATGGGACTGCGAGAGAGAGAGCGAGAGTGTGATCTCCACCCAGCGTCCTGGCTCGCTTCGGAGGGTCGGACTGCGCTGCGCGGGAGACACGAAACAAAACGTCTGTGGCTCCTTGCTGTCGAGTAACCTCAGATTTCCGACCAGGGTGTGTGCGAAAGAAAGGAGCTGGTAGGGGTGTGCAGCAACGATTGCAAGTAACAGACTCCCTTCAATGCGTGTGTGGATGTGTGGTAGCGAAGTATGGCAAGCAGGAAGAACCCAAGAGTCCGGTTCATCAAAAAGGGTACAATGGGACGAACGATACTTCACGCTGCACCTTATATTATATTACCCGACAACATCCCAGCACCACCAGACCAAGAAGCTCGCCGACTCACGCAGTCACGCCTCCCTCCATCCCGACGGCATTCTCCATCCCAGACATACGACACGGACACGACACACGATCCACTTCCATCCGTCTAACCCACATCTCAGCTATTCCGTACAGCCGCCACCGAGCACAGGCAGGTGCGACATGGAAATCATGCCAGGAACCAGAAACCTCCCACCTTGCAATGCTCCACAGCTCCGACGAGCAGCCAAGGAGAGGACACCGAGTGGAGTTCATGGACCCAGTCATTTTCAATCTAGAGCGGGAACTTGAGGCTGTTCGCAGGGAGTACTCTCTCTTCTCCTCCCGGGGAGATGGGTTGGGTTGGGATGGATGCGATCACGCTGGGTTTGGTGTTCAGCGCAGAGGCCATGTTCGTCCTACACGCCTCACGAGATGCGCGGGAAACGAATGGTACTCCCCATTGCCGGGTGTCGGGGACTCGAGAGATCTGGTTGCTCGATCGAGCACGCCAGTCGAAGACTCGGTGGCTAATCAATCAATTCGTCCAGTCCTCGAATATCGGTAGCGAAGCGATAGCACACAATTTATGCCCGGTCTCGAGATTAATCAGTCGCATCACTCGAATTACCTCCAATCTGCCATATACTCCGATAGAGTACTCTAGTCACCACAGCACTTCGCAACACCCTCGACCCGACGCATCGGCGACCTAACAAGCACTAACGAAACCACCACCGTTGCCATCTCGCCAATCGTACTCCCGAGCAGAGCCAAGAAAACGGAAACCACCCCAGCAAGCCTCAAACGCCACTCCGATGCACGAGAGGTGAGATGGCGTTTCCTTGTGCTTCCTCGAGATCTCATGCTGACTTCCGGCAGGGATGTCTGGATGGTTGCCAATCAGGAGCTGGCCGAGAGAGTGCGAACGTTGCAATGTTGCGGAGGGAGAAGTGCAGATGGGACGGTTGGCACCGAGTGGATGGGCGGCGAGTGTGGTGCGTAAGACATGTCACGGCATGGGAAGGGGAGAAGTGTGGACCCGCGGGTTTGGAGCGGGCGGAAGATCTTCTTCACGTCAGGATTGATGAGGAAGGCTGCGTAGACGTGGAATAGATTAGATTGCTGGAGATTACGTCGGGGAGAGTCGGCGTTGGGATAGAGTGAAGTCGTGGGGGGGAGAGTAAAGATCGTGTCCTGTATAGCCATGGCGTTGAAACAATCAAGACAGGATATCTGTACAGCTATCTGAACGGTCCTGCTGTGTCGTCTGTACATCTATACAACCATTCTTCTCAATTATCTGCACATGTTCTGTAGACTTATCTGTACACTCATTCACCTATCCTCGCATGGTAACACTACTCGTCCTCCTTGTTGCCATCTTGCTATATTGCCTACGTTACTGATCCATTTCTTCAAGCTATCCTTCTATCTTTACATCACCACGACCCACAGTACCAACCAATACTCACCTAAATCCAGTAATCGCACCTCCAGAGAAACGAAAAAATCCGATCCATCACATTCGCATATAGCGCATCTCAGACCGAACCATCGGGAACTCACCAAGCAGGCGGGTGGATGCCACGCCAGGATGTCCGTCCTGCCGGTCGTCCTGCAGATAGACGAGACAAAAAGTGGACCAAGAACAGTGGCGCATGCATTCCTCTGAACAGGGATTGTCAAACCTCGTAGCTATTCATCGAAAAGAAGTCGTAATTCATAAATGCCTAGCACGCACTCGTCTCTCTTTCACATTTTGCTTTTCCCCGCTATTCAAACGCTACACATGCATTGCGCCTAACGAAATGCAACAGAGCGAGAAGTGTGTCCAGTCCGTCGGGACGCATCATGCGAGCTGCAGCTGCGGAGTGATGGCTTTGTGTAACACACCGTTGGAAGCGGGTGTCAAGCCGAAGAAGTCCGGTCTGTGGGCCCTGCGTGCGTAGGAGAACAACCACACACCTTGCGCAAATGGATACGGCAGCCCGGTGCGACGGTAACAGATCATAGACTTCTCTCTCGGCCGTGGAAGAAGAGCGCGCTATTGGATAACTGGCATGACTGGTTGGTCAATTGGTCGTCCATTGCGACGGTGATCCTGTCGACGTCCGAGAACGCCCACCCGCGTGCAGATGCTGTTCAACTCTCTCCTCGGGCTGTTCCGGCATCTATTGGAGGTGCTCTTTCCTCCTTCGTGGTATCATATATTTCATTTCATGCGCGTCACTTCCCCGCCCCTCGGTTCGCCTTGCGCTTCCCGCCCGCGCGTCCAGGCGCCATCATGCCGTCGAAGAGATTCGGGCCTGGGCCAGAAGGTAGAGCCGGCATGGCGCCCGCACCGCCGGCGTCGTCGGATCTGAAGCCTTCGGAGTCGTTGAGCACAAAGGACGCCAGCGAACGAATCGCCGTCGTCCAATTCGCCACGGCGTGCATGCGTTCCAGATCGCCGCGGCTCTCGATCTCGACCGTCCCGGCTTCCTGGTTGATCTTGCCATGCAGTTTGTCGTCCATGATGAGGAACCCGACGATGTCCTGGACTTCCGGGATGGAGATCTTTAGCCGCTTGGCTATGAAGTCGAGCCGGAAGCGGGTGTAGGGTGCTACGAGTTTGACGACCGCCTTTGTGCGCATGTTGCGCGTCACTTCGTCAATGTTTTCTGCGATGAAGGGATCGGCAAGGAGGTCCTTGTTCTTCTGGAGGACTGTCTCATATTGGTGGATGTCGTCTCGTTGGTACGCGTCGACGAGCTCTGTCATGGCGGCGATGCGCGGGTCATTTTTGTATGGCTTGGTTTCTTGTGAGTCGAATGGGTTGATGTCGGACCCCATGAGCATGGTCGTAAGCACGAGGTACTTCAACACTTGAATGCGTTGTAACGATCCAGCCTCGTCGTAGTTGCGAAATGATTCGAAGAAGTCGCTCTGTGCGCTCTTCCAATTCTCTGGGACGTGGTGTCAGTGCCGTGTCGGGTATCTCTTGCCGTGTACATGTCTTACCTTCGCTCATGTGCATCTTGCCACCACACTCGCGGATGATTCCCATGATCTTGGGATGAGGCACCGCCGACCTAACTTTGAGGGCGCGTTGATAGAGTCCCTGTGGAGATGTCAGTCACATTCCTGTTTCATCCATTTCTTTGCTGTCCATACCTTCAACCTCTTGTTATTCCTCGTCTCCGCATACATCTGGATCTCCAAGGCGTACGCCTCCATCGAGTATGTGCCCTTGCTCGGATCATCGCTGCCATCCTCGCGCTGGCATGCCTTGTGTAGCTCGCGAACCTTTCCTGTCAACCGCTCGTAGTCTTTCTGGGCAAGCCATAACCGGGCAAGCTTGGTGTTGGTGGAGAGCCATAATCGCTCGTTGTTGGTGGCTTGGAAGGAGTCGAGCGTTTGAGAGTAGAATTGTTCCATGCAGCGATTCGCGGCCTCATCCTCGGCGTTCTTCTCGATGAAGTCCAGCATGTTGTTGATCGACTTCTCCGAGTAGTTTCGCGTGACGGCGGATTTGACGTATGTGAGAAGCTCTGTGTAGTGTTCGACGGCCTGTGCTGCAGTCAGTCGTTTGTCCTGGGACCTCCTCCCTGCTCTCCCCACTGACCTTCTCATATCGACCCAGCTTGAACTCGAGCTTGATGGCCTGCTTCAATCCCTTGAATCCCCAGTCTCCTTTCTCCTCTTCCAACGCTGGCACTCCCAAGAACTCATCAATCGCCTCCTCCGGACTGTCTGCCTTGAGTTGTTTGGCATTGTAGTATTTGTTCTCCACATCGACATCACCGCCTTGATCCGCATCGTCGTCGTCTTCGTACTCGAAATCGTAGCTGAACGGAGAGTGTTAGAATTTGTGGCGTTCATGTGAAAGCTCGGAGGGCATACTTCTCCTCGTCAGAGGCCTGCATGAAATCGTCGTCATCACTCATGGTTGCGGTGTTCGATGATGGGTCTGGAGAGAGTGCGATGTACCGAGAATCGGGTGCGATGATCGGATCGAATGCGCCGGTGATGAGGCGTCAAGGAGATGAGGTCGATGGTGTTTGAATGTTGGTCGATTGAGCTTCGAAGCTGATGCTGATGCCTCCAAGGCCATCCCCGCGTTCAGCTGGGTCCGAGCGTCGCCGCCAAAAGTCACTCTTCCTTCTTGCGACCACTCCTTCTTCTTCACCACTCAAGACCATCTCACACCCTCACAACACCGCAATCATGGGAGGAGATCTCAACTTGAAGAAGTCATGGCATCCGGCCTTGATGACCAACCAGAAGCGGGTGTACAACGAAGAACTGAAAGCACTCGAGGAGCGCAAGAAAACCGATCAGGTGCTGAAGGAGCGAGCGGAGGAGCGTGCAATTCAGGAACTCGAGAGGCTGCAGGAAGCCGCTGGAGGAAAGAAGAGGACTGATCGGGTGGACTGGATGTACAACGGTCCCGGCTCTGGAGGACCAGGTGTGGGAGGCGTGACGGAGGAGATGGAGGGCTACTTGCTGGGAAAGCGGAGGCTGGATGGGCTTGTCAAGAGGAATGAGAGCGAAGCGTTGAAGAAAGATGCGCCGGAAGAAGGATTCATGGCGCTGAACCAGAACGCGAACTCTTTGAGAGATACGGCTGCAAAGGTTGCGAGCGATCCGATGCTGGCGATCAAGAAGCAGGAGCAGGCTGCATATGAGGCGATGATGAACGACCCAGTCAGGAGGAAGCAATTGCTGCTCGCCGCTGGGAAAGAGATCGAGGACGACAAGGACAAGGACAAGGACAAGAGCCGCAGACGACACCGACACAGACATCGCGACGATGAAGATGGTCACCGAAGCAAGCGCAGACGACACACAGACGGCCACGACGACGAAGGACGATCTCATCGCCACCGCTCGCACAGACACAGACACAGATCATCATCCCGCAGCCGTTCACGCTCGAGATCAAGGTCACCACATTCTCGTCGACGAGACGATCGAGACCGCGATCACGACAGAGACGACCGCCGCTCGAAATCATATCGAAGGAGGGACCGCAGCGACTCCCGTTCACGATCCAAACGAGACCGCAGCGCTTCCAGATCCCGCTCACCTCCCCGCCGACGGGACTCAGACGACCGCAAAGACCGCCGCAGATCCTACCCGAGTCCCCGACGCTCTGACTCCCGCTCACGATCTCGATCTCCCTATCGTCCAGAGCGCCGCTCCGACCCTAGCCATCGACAGGAGACCCGACGTCGACCTTCGCCTTCATATGGAGGCCCACCAAGGAACAGCAAACCTTACCGCTCTCCCCCGGAAGACAAGAAGAACTCCAGCGCAGATGAGGAAGCCGAGCGCGCGAAAAAGCTGGCGGCGATGCAGTCCAACGCTGATAGTCTGGAGACGGACCGTAAAGCGCGACTGGCGGAGTTGGATGCAAGGGAAGCGAAACAGAGAGAGGAGGATGATCGGAAGAGGTCGGAGAAGGCGAGGTTTATTGGAAGTGTGAGAAAGGACGCGGAGGGTGTGGATTTGGGGAGGAGGTTGCAGGATCGGAGGGGCGGGATGGATGTTGATTGAGAGCGAGATTGTGATGAGTATGTGCATTGATTCGGCGGGCTCGAACATGAAATGGAAGTTGTTCATTAATCATAGTTTGACGATCGTGCGTGCACTCAAACCTTCATGCTGACGGTAGCGTTGCTCTTTTTACTCCTGTACAAGCGATCTTGCTTCACCACATCTACGCTATCATTGTCGTCAAATCTGAGCAAGGAGACTTTTTGTTCATGTCTCATACTAAATCTTTTTGTCGCTATTAAACGTTCTGCCCATTCCCCCTCAAGCCCAAGAAAAATGCTCAACATGCAAATACACATCCTTCCCCCCACCATCACTCCCACCCTTCAAAACCTCAACTTGCTCCCCGGCCACAGCATTCGCCACATCATTCTGCATACTCAATGGTCCACAAACGAAAACCCCAAGTGCATTCGACGACGCTGCAACTTCCGTGCTGACCAGAGCGGGGAGGTCCGGGCGGTGAGTGAAGTGCTGTTCTATCTTGGAGGCAGATGTGGTTGATGAGCAGGATGAAGGGTCGGAGGAAGAGCGGGAGAGGATGGTGGACTGGGCGGCGGGGGTTTTCTCGGGGATAAGATGAGGTTGTTGGGATTGTGAGAGGAAAGGGGAAGAGGACCCGGTGTAGTATAGCTCGATGGCGAGGCCGGGTGGGATCTTCTCCAGTCCATGTTCGGCGAGGAGCTCGGAGACGGATTCTTTGAACCAGTCTCGCGTCTCGACGTCGCGGGTTGCTAGGATTATGCGCATTTGCGCGTGGTTCAAGGCGGTTTGTCCGGGTTTGTCTGTGGTTGGTTCTTGTCTGAGCAGGAACGCGCTGAGTAGGGGGAGGATCCAGCCTGCAGCTGAACCACCGGCGATGATGAGCTGGTGGTTGAAGTGAAGGATCTTCTGGATGTCGATGCCGCCGTATGGTCCGTCCAGCATCACGCGCATGGGTATGTTAGGGTGCTGCTCAGCATAATGTGCTAGTCGAGCAGTCGTGCCGCCTCGAGGACGAATGTAGAAGACGAGCTCCGACTGTGCTTCAGAACGCCCTGCAGCTGGTGCGGGGAGCGAGCACGCCGTGAAGGGATGATTGGTTGAAGCGTGGACTCCCAATCCCATGAAGCGCACGAAGAAGTGCTGGCCGATACCCCAAGTCGAAGTCGTGGGTACGCGGACGCACACGAAGCCGTTGGGTAGGAGGCTGATGTTGGCTTTGTGGTTGAGGCCGTGCTCGAAATAGAGACGGGTTTGGCGGTGAAGCCAGGAGAGGGAGAAGAGCACGCCGGTGGCGATGAAGTAGTCCCATGAGGAGAGTGTGTGGTCGCAGTGGAAGAAGAGGAAGAGGGTGAAGACTAGGGCCGCGACAAAATGGGAGAATTTGAACCATTCGTAGCTCAAGGATCTGTGGTGATTGGGTTAGTACAGCGTCGTATTCATTGCCGCGATTGCAAATTGCCTTACCGCAAGGGACCCAGCGAGGCAAAGGTCAACCAAGCCTGCGCGATAAGTGCCACTGTTCCCGTCCAGTAGAACACGGAAGTGTTCCAGCTCTCCACCATTGTGCCCTGCGAGACGTTATATACGATAAATGGGAACGTATGGATCAACGCCGTGACGAAGAAAGCGTATGAGATCCACCGATGGAAGACCTGCAACCTCTCATGGCTTACACCTGTCACGAGAGTGATCAAGTTACTCTTGCCCGCAGTTGCGAAGACGAAGGGCAGACAGCCAAGAGATAGCCAGCCAGATCTCGTAGCGATGGGCGGAGAGTTCCCAAACTTTGCGATGCTGGGCCAGTAGTACGGCTTCGGTGCCAGTGTCATGGTGGTGAAGTAGATGAATCCGACAGCTCCGAGCGCGAGGATGCCGAGTGGTGCGGAGTTCCAATTTAGACCGTTGATGCGGTAGGTCTTGTAGCTGAGGAATCGGTTTAAAGCGACGAGCTTACGAACGCTATTTGATCGACGGATCGATTGCGATGTGAAGCTGTCGGCGAGATAGCCGATGGAGAACAAGATAATGGCAGTAAGAAAGAATGCCACCGTAGGCAACGCATATCGATGGTCGGCTTCGTACCTGCGAGGGAAATGTTAGACGTTGAATGATCCTCTCACAGCGAGACATCGTACCAGAATCTCCAGTATCCCTCTTGATATGTGCAAAGCTCCGTGTCGTTGAGTGAACATTCATACATCCGGTATGTCTCGCTGTATGGCTTGTCCAGCCACGGAGTGCCCATGTGCATCATTTCGTCCATATTTGGTAATTTTTGTGTCCCAGGGACGTTGCGATACCGTGCTATTGCGCCTTTGTGTCGATTACTGGCGAGTCGTCTTCACTTCTGCACGTTTTCCCCCGATCGTGCCGTCTTCTCTGGTTGATTAGCAGCTTGTCTGAACGAAGAAAGAAGGCTTCGGATCATGTTGAAGAACAGATGATAGTAGAAGTCTTCCTACCAGAAAAGAACCGCATCTTGATGACCAACTGCCAATCGTGACTGCAGCATTTTTGAGCAAGAATGGAAGGCGTTGCGGATCCCGCGTGGCACGGCACGGGTTTGAGCAGTTTTGGGAGGTGAAGTTGTTCTCGGCCCCAAGTTCGACGCTCATCCCGCATCAGATTGAGCAAGTTTGAGCGACTTCTCATCCCGCGCGACCAATGGCATTGGAGAGGAGCATTGTGTGAACTGCACACCACACCGCTGCCACCACATGGCCGACATGTTCGTCGACATCCCGCATTGTCCGATGTGACGTGGGACCCTGGTTGCGTTGAAATTGACCTGGTCGTGGATGGGAGGTGAGCTTGATCTGACAAGTTGACATCTCTCCTTTCCTTTCACCTTCCGCCTCGCTGTTACGATACTCGGCATACAATACACCACCGGATTCGACACAGAGACGTCGCGAAAATGGACATGAGCGGAATGAACATGGCCACTTCAACCATGTCAATGGACAGCATGGCCACATCGACCGCTTCCTCAACGAACTCTATGACCAACGGCACCATGCACTCCGGAATGATGATGTCCATGTCAGAAATGATGATGGTCTTCTTCACCTCGACCGGGACACCACTATACTCGAATGCCTGGACACCTACGTCCACAGGACAATACGCCGGAACGTGCATCTTTCTCATCGTTCTCGCGGTCGTCATGCGAGGACTCATCGCGTTGAGGTGCAGCTTTGAATATCTCTGGGATCGATCGGCTGGCAAACAGAACGTGGATGCGCTGCGACGGATGCCGACGAATGTGAAGGAAGATGTTGCGGCGCCACCGACAGCAGGGCAAAGGCGGCCGTGGAGGGTCAATGAGGCTGCGGCGAGGGCGTGTCTCGATGTGGTGTTGGCTGGTGTCAGCTACTTGCTGTGAGTGTGGTTCTACTCCTCCCGATTGCAAGTGTGAAGACTGATGTGTGATGCAGCATGCTGGCGGTAATGACGATGAACGTGGGATACTTCATGGCTGTCCTCGGAGGCGTGTTTCTCGGAAGCTTCATCCTGGGAGGAAGAGTTGGAGGGCCTGTGACGCATTGAATGACTGCTTGTGGTCGGACTGACGTTGGCGGACGGTGGCTGATCTCGCTCTAGCGTGCATGAATGAAGATGATATTGATGGTAGGATGGGAGGAAAGATCACATGGGATTTCCATGGTGACAGCAGATCATGACTATCGAAGATCTCTGGCCGTAATCTGGAATCAAGCACTTACGGCTCCGAGACTCCTCGTAACTTGGTCGGACTGATGCGGACGCTGTCGTGCATTGTGGTCGTGTATATGGCCATAGAAGCAGAAGAGTCAATCTCGCAGATGCGACTCCGTTCATGTGAGTGAGCAAACATGCCAGATAGCCGTCCCGGTAACCAGACAAGTCACACCGCGGCATCTGAGATGGTGATGTAGACATATCGAGTCGTGAGCAGACGGTAGCAGAACGTGCAATGGAGGTACAGGAAAACTGAGAGATGGTTGTGGCCTCAGGCAGCAATCAACGGCACCATCCGTCGCGACTTCCTTCTGGAAGCTGAATGGCCACACATGCCAAGGCCCGCCCGAATTGCCCACACCAAGCGGACTGCAGAACTTCAAACTTTGCCAAAGCACGAGTTGCGCAACGAATGTGAGTGACGCATACACAGCTCTGCGCATCGACAAACCTGCTGACAAGACACAGAAAACTTTTCTCACCGACGTACGCACCGAATCACGCCTTCCGAACCTCGATCCAACGACTGACAGCACTTCTTGCAGCCACCGAGAAATCTTCCACCGTCACAATGGGTCACGCTGCAGGTCTCCGCGCTGGCACTCGCTATGGTTAGTCTTCATTGGGAGGGAATTTGCTGGGAATTAAGTGGAAGGGAAAAATGTGGAAGATTGGAAGAAGGAGAAAGGAATTGGACATGGAAGGACAATTGGCTAACGCTGTGGGACAGCCTTCTCTCGCGACTTCAAGAAGAAGGGTATGATCGCTCTGTCGACCTACCTCAAGCAATACAAGGTCGGCGATATCGTTGATGTCGTTGCCAACGGTGCCGTGCAGAAGGGCATGGTATGTGGACATCTCGAAGAACCAGCGCAAACCCACCATACGGCGAAGCGCTGCGACATTGTCCTCTCACTAACACCCACCACAGCCATACAAGGTCTACCACGGAAAGACTGGTGTCGTCTACAACGTCACAAAATCCGCCGTCGGTGTCATCCTCTACCGCCAGGTCGGCAACCGCTACATCGAGAAGCGCATCAACGTCCGTGTCGAGCACGTCCGCCACTCCCGATCCCGAGACGAGTTCCTTGCCCGTGTCAAGACCAACGCCGCTGCGAAGCGCACCGCAAAGGAGACTGGCGAGCGCGTCTACCTCAAGAGACTGCCTGCCCAGCCAAGAGAGGCACGAACTGTCTCTGCCAAGGACAACAAGCCGGAGAACGTGGCACCGATCGCATACGAGACCACCATCTAGAGCATTCGAGCATGGGTTTTGGCGCTATTATGTGGACACGGTGTGGAAATGGCTTTTCGCGGCGGGTTGTTATGAGATGGACGAATCGCGCGGCTGATTGAATGCTGTGGAATCGATCGGACCTGGCCTCTTTTCTCTTTCTCTCCGTAGCAAGCGAATCGACTGTGCTTGAGGGACAAGATCAGACAAAAGACAGAAAGCGATTTTCTTACCAAACATTGCATCCGTCCATCATCAACGAGGGTGGGTCTTCATTTCTGATATTCATCATTGATTCTCTCACAGCTGTGCCGATCACCTTGAAATTCCACCTGGCCACTGCTGCTTGTAAAGGCTCTCCGGAAGCAAGACATCGAGTCAGTCAGTCCTTTCCCACATCATGTCTCCTTCTCTGGCCAAATCGAATGCGGAGGCTTTGACGAACCTCGATCATAGAACTGATCCCGACAAGCCAGGTCGCCGCTCAGCCAAAGGTACTAAGAAACCTTTGCCGTTCCTTGATCGTGAAGAGTTCTCCTGCTCTTGGACGCTCAACGTGAACCACAAATATGGGATATGTCACAGACACCACTTCTGGAGACGGCTTTCGTGCATTCCGTTCAAACATGCCATCCATCGCCACCGTGCGCAAGACTCGCTCCAACAGGTCGACCGGGACTGGTGCCCGCTTCAAAGTGCCTTTCACCCCTTCGCTTGCCTCTTTCTGCAGCATCTCGCGTGCAGTGTCGGCGAGCTCCTGGAAGAAGAAATAGGAGCTATCGCCGAGGCCTTCGGCGAAGGTGATTGATCCCAGATGCTCGCGCTTGGTCTCGACGACTCTGCAGCGCCGAAAGGCGTCTTCTGCGTAGATTCCGCATCCGGGGGGCTCGCGGGTGCCAGTCTCGGGCACTATGTGGAGGATGTCGAGGCCCATGCTTGGCTTTCCGGGTGAGGGAGGTGATGCGATGAGCAGAGCTACTGAGGCGTGTTTGGCTGGGGTGCTGCTGGTGAGGATTGTTTTGAGACGGGAGAGCATGGTCGAGAAAATGGTGGATGAGCTCGTTGGTGTTATCGTTGGGGGCGGCTTGATGGTTGGCGATTTGTGGTGTTGATGTCTGAGTAGGTAGAAGTGGAGGTTGCGATCGAAAATGACAAGGAGAGAAGATTCTGGTGCCTAGAATATGGCGGCAAGATTCCACGGTAGCGAGGACAGCACTCGGATGGTTTGATCTGTGGGTGGTTCTACCGGAGAAGGAGTCGTCTTCAGGCTCGAACCTTGCCGGAAAGGAGAGCGCAGCCACACTCGCAGGAGAATTGTATAAGGTACCTCCGTGCTTCCGCTCAAACTGCACCATCCAAGTCGACCGAGCGAAACATGTAGGGTGAAAGTTGCGCAGGATGTAGGAGAGTTGGGCAATAGGAACGTTGCTCCTGAGTTCTTGTCGGCAATATGTCTCTCCGCTCTCCTGTGAAAAGCATCACACGAGGTGGTCCCCAATGGCTTGGAGAGTTGCAGTTCGAGCGGGAATGGAGGTAAGTATGTGGAAATGATGGCAGACTTGGATGCTCGAGACACACTTCAGCAGGGCATACCGATCGTTATTTCCATCGTTATCACAATAGTAATGTCTGATTCGCTCATTTTGCTCTGCATGGAGCACCAGTCTGTTCACTTCAAGTTCACTTCGATGTGCTTGGCGAAGCATGTGAGCTGGCAGCAGATCGAACTTTCGATCTGATCATCAACAAACAACTGCCAGACATTCCTTTGTGCCTCCAAGTTCTTCACATCCTCTTCCAACAAGGTCACATCTGACCGCCCTTCTGCCCACGTATTTCGGACAATCCAAGATCTCGTCACGTGGGACAGTCATCGCAGCTTCCATTTACCCAGCTCGAACTTCAACTCCAACTCATCAACTTCACCTCGACATCCACCACCGCAAAAAGCCAGAACCCACCACACCATGTCCCCATCATCATCCCAACTCCCCTCATCAAAATCTGCACCATCTCCAACAAAACGTCAACCCTCCCCATCAACATCACATCCTCCCCAATCCTCCTCCCAACTCCACTACACAGTCTTCATCCGCCTTCCCTTTCCCCGCGCGCACTTCACCGAACCACCAGCTTCCACATGGTCCGCCTCTCGCGACCGTCAATTATGGAAGCTCATCTCGACTTCCGGCGGTAATGCAGGCAAAGAGGGGCTGGATTGGGAACGATTGGCGAAGGAATTTGACGTCGAGTTGGAGTTTTTGTTGATGCAGGCGGCTTGGTTGAGTGAGCGGCATATGGAGAGGATGAGGAGGATTGTGCCGAAGATGGGTGGGGAGAAAATGGAGAGGGGTGAGAGTGGAGGGAGGGCGGGAGGTAAGGGTTGATTTCTCCGATTCCTTTCCTCTGTGCGCGAGATGAGTCTGTGCGGTCAAGATGTCTCTTGTGGTTTTGTTTCTCAAAATTTTACCGTCTCCGTTTTGCCGCCTTGTTCAAAAGCTGATCGATTACATCTGCCACCAGACTCGAAAGTCGCAGCCTCAATTATTACACCGCTCGCAAGTGGAGTCGGTGGCGATGGCGCAGACTCATCAATTCGGACTCTCGCTTCAGCTGCACCACCGCCATTCTCACGTACACCCTCCGGCGGCACCGTCACGCAGAGCAAAGTCTCCGCCCACGCATCACGCAACTTCCGCGGCTCCAGCAGTTCTGGCCGCCGGCCTGTTCTTGCCACTACTCATGATGACGAGCTCCAGAAACAAGATGCTCTGGATCATGAAGGCGCCGTTTCCTCATCCTCTGAATCAGAAGAAGCGATCTCGCGGCGCAGTCCTGCATTTCGTCGACCATTGATGTCGGCGAGTACGAAGAAGATCAAACAATCCGCTCTCGCTACTACCCTCGGCTCAGACGGCGACGGCGACGATGATGACTACTCAAGCGGAGGCGGGTACCTTCCCTTTGCCTCAACCACATTCGCCCAGTCCACTGAAGGATCAACCGCAAAAGACGGCTCGGCAGCTACCCTACGAAAAGCCAACGTGGCGGCAGGAACTACGTCTTCGGACGCATCAGGTTCCGCGACCGCCACAGCATCTTCATCAAAACCACAGATCGCCAACACCTCGCGCTTCAAGAACCCCCAACCAGCATACTCCGAATCCTCACCCTCTCCTCCGACATCCTCCGTCCTGCCACCCCGCCCATCCAACCCCACAGTTACGGCTCCCAAAACAAAGTCCATCCCACCCCCACCCTCTCAAACCCAACGACAACCCAACACACCCAGCAAAACCCCAACCGAAGCAGAATACCACTCCCCCACCTCTATCGGCAGTTCTTTTTCCGACCTGGAAGACGCAGGCGTGACGCGTAGCGCGTTGGAGGAAGCGGTGATGAGTAATGTCCGGGGAGGGACTTGGAGTGGGATTAGTGCAGCGGGAAGTGGAGGGAAGGTAGCGAAGGGATTGAGGGACGTTCTTAGAGGCGGCGGAGAAAGGCGGTGAGGGTGGACAGTGAACGGTAGAGGGTGGAAAGGATGGGAGGGATGGAGGGAAAGGAGCTGAGCAAAGGGGGAAAGGTGGGCCCGAATGGGATGTCATTTGGGAAATCCAGATCTTGGGAGCTAGCGCGGTGTTGGCAGTGCATTGAAGCGGTTTCTCTTGATCGCATTGGTGCCTGTGGCAGTCGTCAGACACAATGATACAGGAGTGGAGTCGCAATAAAAGCTCAAGGCACTGGTCTTGTGCCTATATAGCTGAGCGTTCTCTGTCATACTTCCATCCCATGGTCGACAGAGTTGCTTAAGACGTCTACGCAGCTACACGAAAGCTCACTTGCCCTCTGTCAAAGATTCTTCCTCTCACCTGTCGAGAAATCAACCCAGCCAATCAAAAAACTTCATCGACGTTCCATCACCTAATTCACCAAAGATAACAGCGAAGTCACACCAGCTCTCCAATCAACTCAACGCACCACAAAAGAAGACAAAGCACAAACCATTCGCACCTCTACCTACCCCCGGCTCAATCGACCAGCAACAGTCGTTCCACACCTCTTCCTCTTCCTCACAGTGTCCCTTCTCACTCGCCAGGAAGAGAGGAGACCTCCACCTCAACTCACAAGATACTGCCCCTCCATCCAGCTGGCGAGAGCCCTCGCCTTGAGAGCGTCGGCACAGACGGGCTGTACGCTCCAAACGCCTCGTCAGCTGCGGCCACTCCTGCGTCCTCCGCAGGTGTGGAGAGACTCTCGTTTCCTCTAGATGGAACCAGATGTGTTGTTGTGATGTGTTCGAGATGGGAGAGAGAATGAGGAGTGCACCGCACACCGAGCCTGATGAAGCGAGATTTGAATTTTGAATGACGAGAAAACCCGTCGTCACCGTTGTAGGAGGTAGTACCTCTGGGATGGAACTTGCAGAGACCGTTCCCGATTTCCCTGCCATGCCATGCCATGCTCTAGATACCCGTGTCTAGTTACCTTAGGGTTAGGGTTAGTGGCGTGTTGCGCGTCCGTCTCTCTCCTGTTCTCGTCTCGCTTGTCAAATCCGTGAAAGCAAACATTCCTACCCACCCACCAAGTACAACTCGTTGGATTCGACCCTGCAAAAAGGTTGTAGCAGCGGCCACAGCTGCAACAAGCGAGAGTTGGGGACAAAAAAAAAAAGATGCGCAGGGCGACTTTGGACCTGTCCGGAGGGAGTCAGCGCACCTTTTTCGTTCGAGATACCCGTCAAGCGATGCAAGCGATGTCGAGCAAATCTCCTTCCTGCCCTTCTCCCTTCCCCCACACACACAACGTGAGCGGATGATAGATACCACTCGAAAAAGCAGTAGAAATGAAAGCTCATCGTTGCGTCAAGTACAGTGTAGTCTCACGGGGGTATATGCAGCGCAGCCGATCGCCAGTCCCTCCCTCCTTCCCTCCCATTCTCTCCTCCCATAAAAAAAGAACCCCCCACTTCATGTATTCTTTCGTGGTCATCCACCTCCCTTTCCCGACCGCATGTCGCTCGCTTCGCTGGGAAATCAAAACAAAAATCTCACAAGGATCAAAGGCATATCGCACGCAGTCGTCGGTTTGGACATCGCATCGCTCTCCCACTCTTCGCTCTCTCTCCCTACCTCTCTTTCTCTGTCCGGTCTACGCATGAACGACTGTGATATTCAGTCGTCCCGCTCTTCACGTTGTCGTGGTCGTTGTCTCCTCCTGCTTTCAGTCTTCCTCCTTCATCGTGGCCACATCTTTCCTCGTCTGCATCTTTCCTCGTCTGCAATTTTCCTCGTCTGCCTCCTTCTTCATCGCGAGCCTCCTCCGTCGTGGACCTCAATGCGTCGGCCGTCTTTACATGATATTGCAGCATCCCTCCGCCGACTTGTCGCCCTTGACGTTTTTGACCTGTAGTGCCACGCGCGCGGCTTCTGTAAACGCTTCGTTGACGCCGCGGTTCTTCATCGCTGAGCATTCTGTCGCATCCCACAAATGTCAGCAATAATTCCTCTCCGAACCCTCCACAGTTATCCACAGTCTTCCAAGGTAGTAGTCCAACTTACCAAGATACCTCAACGCCTTAATCTTCTCCGCAACCGCCAGCCCCTGCTTATAATCAATACACTCCCTCTTCACCCCTCCTTCCGCTCCACCCTCGTCATCGTCTTTCCCCACCTCCCTCAAGTCACACTTCAGCGCGACCAACACGAGTCTCACATCCGGACAATTCTCCGCTATTTCGCCCACCCACTTGGACTCCACGTTCTCCAAGCTGTCGGGCGAGTCGACGCTGAAACACAGCATGATGGCGTGCGTGTCATCGTAGGAGAGGGAGCGGAGACGGTCGAATTCTTCTTGGCCCGCCGTGTCCCAGAGGGAGAGTTCGACGTGGACGTTGTCGATGAAGATGTCGTGGACGTAGTTTTCGAAGACGGTGGGTTCGCTGTGTGAGGGAGGAGGATATGTGTCAGTCTTGCTGGCTCGCTTTGCGCGGAGGGAGGTCTTGTTGAGCGAGACTCACTATACAGTCGGAAAGTATCCGCGCGTGAAGACGTTGAGCAGGGAGGTCTTGCCGCAGGCTCCGTCACCACTACATCGTCAAAAGAATGAGGTGTCAGCTGTGTTGTCCATGCGAATGCAAGTGTCTTGTGTTTCTCCGTTCTTGCGAAACCCGACCAATGTCTCGGCCAGGCGCATCCCGAGACCTGCGGAGAGAGAGGGTATATTCCACCTACAGCAACACCAATTTCCGCTGCACCGTCTTGCTACCACCACAAAGCGCCGGCATGATGGTCGAACTTCGTAAAAAGATTGTTGTGCGCGTCGTGCGAATGAATGTGTATGTGGACGTCGTTGAGGTGCGAAGTCTGGTCGTCGAGTCGAGGTACTGGTACTGGTACTGGCAACGCGCACCAGGGACGTGGGGATTCGGAGTCGGGAGAGGGAAAGGTGGTCGTCGGGGCGCGGGAGACGGGTCGCGGCAGTAGTGAGGGTGAGAGAGAGAGACGTCCTGATCGCGATTGTGTGTCGGGTTGGTGGTGTGAGAGTGGGAAGACGCAGGTGGGCGGAGTCTGAGTTCGAGCAAGCCCAGCGGTTGTTGCTGCTGTAATGAGGTAATCTCCAATCTCCGGTCGAGGGGGGGAGGAGAGCTGATGTTTAAAGTTGGTCGGTCGCACTATAGATGTAGGGATTCAGGTACAAGGCGAAGTTTGATGGTGTTACTATTGGCGTCGATGCTGGCTGATGGTTGGAATGTCGAGGAGATGGTCGATGGTCGATATGAGTCGCATAAAAGGACATAGACTCAAGTCGCAGAACCGGATGAGGCTGAACCCGGCTCCGGAACATGGTGGCCGGCATATGATCTACATATAGTTCCAGTCGTCACCAAGAAAGTCCCATCACAGCATGTCCATAGAACTATCCCTGCCAACCCTGCCCCTTTGCAGGAGTCATCCATCTTACGACCAACTTTTTGGGCCTTGAATACTTGGCTATGTACAGGCAAGTCGACCTCACCTCACCTGAAAAGCGGCAATCCACACGGTAAGAGGTAGCACAATGGACGATCTAGTCTTAGAGCTCTGAAACCAACCCAGCTAATTTCGCTGGTGCGGAGTCGTCCGCTGCCTGGAATAGGAAGGAGGTTTGGCCACCAGTCTCCACTTCTGCAGCTTCCATCGACTCGATCGTGCGGCGTGCCCGTCCAGCACTGCAATATAGATGGACACCGGTGGACAGTCGCTGTGTCGATGTCCATCATACTTTCCAGGTTCATCACCATGAGCTCATGCAAACTCGAGAGGTACGGAAAGAAGGAGCCAGGCATTGGCTGCGGGGTCGACGACGTCCCGGTGGAGAGCTTCTCCTCCTCGAAGCTCTCCCTTATTCAAGTAACCTCAGCTGAGACGACAGCAGAGGCGGAGTAAGTAACAACGAGCCCCTCATCATCAACAAAAATATCGGCACAGTGTGAGTGTGAATTGCTTTCCACTCTATTCATCGTCTCTACGACCCCGTCTCTACTGTTCCTCTACCCCTCAAAACTGTCCTCTCCAAAAAAAAAAGAGACACCCTCTCCCTCCCCCCCCACCAACAATGTCCTCCTTCTCCCTCCCCCAATCCGGCCGCCTCCACCCCAAAGTCGCCCTCATAACCGGCGGCGGCATGGGTCTAGGCGAAGGCATCGTCCGCAAATTCGTGATCGAAGGCGCTCGCGTCGTGATTTTCGAGATCGACGCCGCCGCTGGCGAACGCGTCGCGACTTCCCTGCCCAAAGACAGCGTAGCGCTGTATGTCGGCGACGTCACGAATGAAGCGCACTGGCTTGCCGCAGTAAAGATGGCGGTGGAGACGTTTGGAGGATTGGATGTGGTGGTGAATAATGCTGGGGTGGTGCATACTAGTGCTGTAAGTCTGCCGCATTGTTCGTTGTGCGCGGATGAAGACGAGGCATTGCTGCTGCTGCTGCTGCTGATGACGATGATATGTAGCCATCGCACAAAGTCCCCCAATCCGAATACGACCGCATAATGACCACCAACATCACACCCCTCTACCACTCCCTCGCTGCCGCCCGCCCCATCTTCACCGCCCAGCACTCCGGCGTCTTCATCAACATCTCCTCCATCTCCGCGCCTCGCCCTCGCCCCAATCTCGTCTGGTACGCCGGCTCCAAAGGCGCCGTATCCGCCATCACGAAAGGTCTCGCGGCCGAACTTGCTCCTTTCAACGTTCGGTGTAATGCGATTTGTCCAGTGTTGGCGGATACGGGGATGGTGGTTCCGGTGTTGGGAGGTATGGACTCGGCGGAGGGACGGGCGGTGGTGACGAAGGGGATTCCGTTGGGGAGGATTTGTCGACCGGAGGATGTGGGGAATGCGGCGGCTTGGTTGGCGAGTGAGGAGGCGGGGTTTATCACGGGGATTGAGTTGCCGGTTGATGGGGGGAGGGCGTTGATGTGAGAGGGTCGTAATCATGTTATGTCGATCGTTCACGAGTATGCATCGTCTCAGTCAAGCGTTGAAACCAAAGCCGGGAAGTCAGATAGACGAGCATGTTGATTCGAGCACGAGGAACGTCACCATGCGACCATGCCCTGATCGAAGTACAGATCGATCGAACGTGGCACAGACGATGCCATGTTCTTGAAGTTGAGCAGTGAGCTTGACTCTTCACGACGAAAGGGGCCTTTGGATCTTCCAGCGAGCAGGAAGAGTACCAGTGCTTGGAATTCCAGTCGGACAGACAACTTCCGAGACGATGAAGAGCCAAGCAGACGCTGTTGTTGCACTCGCTAGTAAGTTGACATTATACCAGTGGTATATTTGGTATTGCCTCCACGGGGATAGGTTGGTATTGGTAAGACACCATCTTCAACCGGTAACCAGCTCTGTCCGCTACGGCACCTGAGTAGGCCAGAGCGCCAGCAACGTGCAACCCGACTCCGATCGTAGGTCCCTAGAGGGTCAAGTCGTAGGGCGAGTCTGGTCGAGTGCTGCGGAGACTTGCGGCAGCATTCCTCTTCAAACCGGTGAGATCAACGACTTCTGCTGGCCTTGCGAGGGTCGGAGGAAAGATCTGAGCAGGGATCTGAGCCTGCACAGGCGTGGCTTTCGTGACCGTGTGAGGGACCCTGGCCGAGAGACCGTGGGATGAATGTCTGAAAGGGTAGATCGAGCGGGAGGCCGCTGCACAGTGTACATGCACGTGAAGGAAGGATGCTGGCAGAGAAGAGAGAAAGGTTAGCAGGACAGGTTTGTAGCATGAAAGCAAGGTAGCCGACTATGTCAATTGCTGTGCCGAGCTTAACAGGCTGATAGCATGTATCAGTAAGTTACTAGGACATGCCAATGGTCAGGCCGGGTGGGTCAGAAGGACAGGCCAATCTCATGTAAAGACAAGTTAGCAGCGCAGGCTGACAGGTTGTGCAACTAAAGTTAGACTTACCAGAATTAGGTACAGACCGTCTAGCAGAATGCCATATCAGATGGTGTACATCGCTTGAAGACGGACTGGAAATCTGCCTTGCCCGCGGGATGGAAGAGATATGGAACTGGTCAAGCGTGACCCATGTTCGTCGCCATCATGAGGCACTGGACAGACAATTACAATCTCGGAGTTGAGATCAACGATAGCAATTCCATGACCAATAGATCGACGGATGCCCAAAAGGCACTGCTTCCTTGCTGCTGGCTCGCTGTGGAGGCAGCCGAGCGACGCCACCAGGCCAAGTTGCGGTGTCGGAATCGAGACGTGGTCAATTCGTCGGTCGAAAGTTCCACGACATACTATACCTTGGCGCGGAAGATGTGGCCCGCGGTGTCGTCTGTGCCTATTCAAGGTCTCTCGGATGTTTGTGTCAACTTCTGAATATGGCTTGGCGTGAGCGATTTCAGGGCTCAGCAAGATCGTGATTTGGCGGACTGAGATCGTTCTCGCATTGGAGGATTGTCGAAGGCCACAGCAGTCGTCCGTCGATCACCCATGTCCTACAAGCTGCATGAGCATAAACAGCATGCCACTTCGGTGCCGACGTTCTTATCGGAGTTCGAATCACCGTTCGAGATCAGGCAGCCACATGCGGAGTTCGGCTTCGGCTTTCGTCGTTCCACGCACGGCATGCCACTGGAGGACCGGAGGCTTAGAGGACGTGTAATAAGATGCTGCCTGGTACTTGGGAAGGGACAACCCTTTGTTTTCATCTTGATTCTTGCCATTCCAGAAGGCAAATGCTTTGTCTCGGTGACCCAGGGCTATGTCGCTCAATGAGCGACTCTCAACGTGTACCGTTCTTCTTGGATTGATGCTGCTTGAATAGGCCATCGGGTTCCTCGAGTTTGCTACGGAGGTGACCTACTTTACAACGAGCACTGAAGCATTGGCGGTCGGGCGTGGCTGTCTGGAAAGTCGAAGAGATGCGCTTGGGAGGATGAAAGTGTCGAGCCTCCGCGCAATTTTATGTTGCAAGACCAGGATGAGTATGCGCCGATGACAGTGTCTGGAGCCATCGATCGATGTCGAGACTGACGTGATGTAGATGAAGGAGGTGCGGTCTGAGGTGCAAGGTCCGTTTCAACGTCACCTCGTCAATTCGGCGAGGCCAAAATTTCGGCGCTAGTCATACGAGCTTTACGAGGCGCATGTGAAAGGCATTGCTGTCGGTCAATACAAGAGGTATGCTGACTTCCCTGAATGCCTTGATAAGGTGCCATGCTAATGTAACTGCACTGCTTAGCAAGCTGGCATGGCGGCGTACTTGGACATGCCAACAAGGCGTTATGCCAACCTACCAGTACGCCTCAGAATGCGGCCCTGCCAATGGACATGTACATTCTTTTTACGGTGGCATGCCAGAGCACATGTACGGATATATATGCCGACTTGCCAGTGTACTTGTATGCCTGGGTAAGGTGTCGTGGCAACGTACATGTAGGCTTGATATGGCGTCATGCTAACTTGATGGAACACCTGGAGACGAATAATTGGAAGGAATTCCTCTTCATTACATTCGTTACATACAGCAACCTTCAAGCTTAACACGACAAAGCTGGGCAGCCAATCTGGGTGCCATATGGATCCGGGCCAGCAATGCCAGCGATCTGGAACACAGCATTGACGACACCACCGATACCCTCTCCTGCGATGAGCCCTGCTGCAATCGCATAGCCGTAAATGTCGAAGCTCTTCGGATTCTTCTTGGCCCACCACCAGGCCGGAAGAGCACCCATCATCATGGCCAATCCGTAGTAGGTCTGGGGAAGGACGAAGGCAAGACCAATGCACATCATGTTGGGGTGGTACGCCTTGTACTTCTCGAAGCGTCCGTTGTATGCGTAGTGACGCACACAGATCATTGCAGCGCCGAAGATAGAAAAGATGATGGAGAAGATGCCAGAGCTGGTCGGGACCGGGAAAGTTGGGTCGGTCATGGCGACAGCGACCGCACGCCAAGCAGCGACCGATGGAGCGCTGAAAGGGCAGGTCTCGGCCTCTGGATCCAAGATACATGGGTAGGCCTGAGCGAAAAGGATGAAAAGAGCCGGAGCCAAGAAGCAAGCCACGAGTGTTCCGAGACCTTGAGCCAGCCACTGCTGCTTGGGGCTGGTCTTGAGAAGGAACCCAACACGGAAGTCACCGACCAAGTCGGAGGCCTGGTTGGCACCGATCGAGGCCAAAGAACCACCGAGCAAGTTGAGCTTCTGAGCACGACGAGGAGCCCAGCCTTCTCCCTTGGTGGCGCCGCCGAGGACGATCTGAGAAGCCTTCGAGGCTGCGGTAAGGGGAGTGATGTCAGTCACACCAGCGCACTGAACGGCGAGGAGAGAGAAGAAGAAGGCCAGGAAGATGGACAGGATAGACATGCCCACTGGCATATCGAATTGGACGGCCATGACGACGCACGTCATGATAACGACCAAAACGAGGAGAGGTGCCCACATCCACCATTTGACGAGCTGGCTGTCCTCGGCGAAGTCCTCGACAAGGTTGGTCGTCTCCTGGTGTCCACGGCGCTCGAGGCCAGGTTGAGGCTTGCCCATCTTGGTCATGGCCTTATTCATGCCGGCGCAGGTACCGCGGTAGATGGCCTTGCTGACGTGGACGAAAACCTTGTACTGGAGACCAAGCTCAACAAAGGAGACGACAATCATCATCAGAACACCAGGCCACAGAAGCCAGAAACGAGGGCTTGGAGTCTCCTTGTTGGAAGCCGCAAGACCGAGAGAGTTGAAGTTGGTGAGAGGTGCCCACTTCTCCATACCAAGCTCTGGATCGGCGTATGGCTGACGACCGAAAGCTGCTCCGTAGTGAACGAGGCATGGTCCGATGATACCCCAGGCGAGAACGGATCCGGCGTAGAAGGACACGGCCGGGTTGGGTCCAACGAGCATTCCGGCACCGATGAAAGCGGGAGTCCACTCAAGGACCCAGCCCCAGGACTCAGCAGCAAGAGCGTTGCCCTTATATCCTTGCCAGATGTAGATCCAGGTGAAGAAGTGCCAGTCCCAGATGATACCAGTGGCGTACTGGGAGACAACACGAAGGACGAGAGCGCCGGAGAAAGCAATACCAAGAGCACGCATCTTCAGCTTGGCGATGTTCTCGCCAGTGGCGGCCATGTGCATAGCACGGATGGTCATGGCGGTCGCGGCAGGCGTCGGGAAGATCAACTTCAACTCGCGGGCGACGTAGATGATGAAGAACTTGCGGAGAGGAGTGGACATGGTGAATCTAAAATTGTCAGCTAGGTGTCGAACGCAACAAGGACAGGATATGGCGCCCACCCAAAGTAAGCCCCGACTGAGATTTCGGTCAGCAAGAAGTCGATATATACGGGTTTCGGGTTTCTTACCGATGGTCAGGGTGATGAGACGGCTGAAGTCCTCCTTAGGAGTCTCGAGGAGACCAAGCTGGTACAGCGCAGGGATACCGGAGATGAACACACTGCTCAGACCACCGGCAGCGGTCGCAACAGTCTGGACAATGTTGTTCTCACGGGGACCGAAGTCTGGAAGCAGAGGGCGTTAACAAAGTTTCGGGCATGCCACTGATGTTGACCAAATGCTTACCTCCACCGAAAATTGGAAACTTCTCTGGGAGAGCACGGCCAAGAGGCTTCAAAACAGCGAATCCAATGATAGCTCCGAAAAGAGAGGCACCGAATGTCCAACCAGTCTTGAGACCGAGGTAGACGTTCGAGGCGTTGACCAGGGCACCACAGATGGAACCGACAAGGAGGGCACGAATAGTGACAATAACCTTGCGCTCATCTGGCAGATCCTCGAATGGTGTGAAGGGATCCTGGATGTGGTACTCCTCGCTGAAGTCATCCTTCTCGAGCTCGCCCACGTAGTTGTGGACGGCCTTCTCATCGAAGTTCCGCTCGGATCCGGAGGACCGGTTGCCATCGGCGTCCGTGTGAACGTTGAAGACATTCGTCTTCTCGGTCAATGGAGGGACCTGGAGATGCTGTCAGCTTCGGGAACACACACCGCTTTGCCAGTGGGAAAGACATACATCTGGGTTGATGTGGCCCATAGGGTCGATCTGACGATCGATCACTTCGTTGACGTTCGCCATGGCTGTGTCTGGTGTCTAAAGATGACAAGAAACGGGACGATAGCTCGCGAGATCGAAGAACAGGGAGGGCACGACTTACTTATGCTGTGATTACGACCGGACATGGTACAATCTGGACCCCTGCCGCACGAAGGTCAAAGTTGCATTTGCAGCCGATGGAACCCTGAGCACCGACGATCCTTAGCTTTCGCGATTGGACTAGCTCCAGACCGACCACTCAAGCAGCCTTAGCGGCCAATCCTATGCCATAGAAGCTCGGTGGAAGGTCTTATCACCTTCCCAATATGGGCAAGTTCCGCCCATCTCGTCTTTCGCGGGGACAGCTTGGTTGGATTTTGTGGGCGGCAAGAAGGCTGGATAGGGCAGGCAGGTCGCTGCTAGGTTCTGCGGTGCGGCATGGCTTCACGAACATGTTTTGCATCCATGAAATCCATGCGAACGACGGCCCCAGCAAGCGTCCAAACTACGACCTCGTGGCAGACAGGCTATGCTAGTATATACGGCTCTATCGCGACGCCGTCCGCTCTGGCAAATTTTGCTGGTAGGGCTCGATAAGAGCCGGAAGTCGAACGAATGGGAGAGTTGGTTCGACCGAGGCGTTATCCGATATGTCAGTGGCGGGACTATCTTGGAGAGGAGCATAGCTTCGTCCTTCCTTCTTTCAGCCGCGACTCCGTAGTCCAGTGCCCGGATGGAGAGCTGTTGCAGACGATAGCCGCCACATCGTGTTCAACTTGGCGCCAAGTGATCCTACACTTGGCGAGATCACTTGCCATTTTACGTACAACCTCCGCGGGCACGTCGTGCTTCGTACGAGCCGGGATGAAGACGGTCGATTGTACGCGGCCATACGACTACGCTGTACTTTGCAGACTCTGGGAACGGACAGCAGCTCGTACGGCGATTCTGCTATTCGAAGTCTGAGACCATTACACAAACCTGTCCACATCCCGCGAAATGCATACAGAAGTAAGCGACATGCTTGACAGTATGCCAAGATTTCCTCCATCGGGTACGCCGGTGAACCCCCAAGAAAGGCAAAGAGTGCGTTCAAGACTGTGCCCACGATTGGTCTTTGGCGGTTCACGATATCCGCCACCAGATTTGCTTGTCTCGTCTTGCTTCCCCGCAAACAGCCCTGATGAGCGGACTGAACTCTATGCATCCCACGACGAAGGCATGCCAACCAACTTGCGCCATGAGGGCGAAACGCGATCCGTGGCAGCTGTCTATCAAGCGTCGAGGAGCATCGAGCCTGCGGCTTTATACACGGCTAGCTGCGGTCAAATGCGATAAGAGCAACTCGTCGATGGCCTCGACGCCGGCGGCACAGCAATACAATTTCCAATGGTCCTGCGTTGGGAAATTCGCAAAGATATCACCCTTCGGGCCATCGCGAGGAAACACGCTTGTAAGCCGAGTCTCCACCGCATGGAACGCTCTCGGCGTGCTCCGATTTGGAGAGCTCGTATTCTCGGATCCACTCTTGCACGTGCTTCAACGTGCTCAGCTTCCTTTCCTGGAACGGGGAGAGAGTCAGGGAACCGGTTTGTCTTGCAGTTTATACCACTCAGATATGGCATTGATAGCCATGTCGTCCATACCAACCGGTAGGATTAGCTGTGGTCAGTCGCCAGCAGGATTGCAACATCCCATCGAGCCATCGTTTGGCAAGCGTCAAGGTCGTACGTATGCTACAGAGCCGTTTTCTCTCTCCGCGAAGCGTGCAGCGATGGCAGCGAAGGCTTCGAGGACAGGGCGAAAGCTTTGCACTTCGTTGGCAAATGCTTGTGGCGTTGATGGCCAAAAAGCTTCCTTTTCGGACCCCACCACTCCGAAAAGTTCTCGTCGGCAACGCCGTTCTGTAATCGCCACACCAGACTCACGATACCTCCTTGATGCCGCTCAAAATGCACCGCAGGTGTCGAACGCCGGTGTCCGCGCCGGAGAACGCAGAGTTAGCTCGAGGAGGATGTGTATATCTCCTGTAGAGCTCAAGCAGCAGGATGACTGCCCCCAGGCTTGGACCGCACAATCTATGCCATCCGAGTCTAGGTTGCGTGGTGCAGTTGGAGCGGAGGCACGGAGGTAGAGGAGAATGGTCAACTTGTACCGAGGTGCAAGTTCGATAGTCGTACGTCGCTTGCAGTGAACGGCAGAAGGAAGAAGATGCAGCGTCGCCAACAGCTCGCGGACAGGATGTGGTGTTGGACGCGCTTCCTTCACATCCTTCACGCTACGTCTGAAGAGGAAAGTCCTTAAGGTCAGGATGTCTCGTGACTATCGTCTGCCTTGGGATGGAAGTGGGCTTGCTGTGCCGCAGGTGATACTGATCATCAGCGAGAGATAGCAGAGCAAGACTCGATGGCCTTGACTCGTTGCTGTGTTGAGGTTCAGTTCTGGTCCTGAACCATATACTGATAGATAGGGTTCGTGATTGAAGGGCCCGCACGGTAGGCTGGGTGTATTTCTCAAAAGTCGACCTACCAATATGCCGCCCTACTCATCAGGACATGCACTGATCGCGTAAATCGCAATGCTAGAAGGTCACCCTACCAAGCTGAATAAGAAGCTCGGAAGACGTTCCTGACTTCGATGCGCGGCTTCGTAACAGTCTATACCCGCCTTGTGGCTAACAAGACGCCTCTGCTAGCCTTGCGTGTATTGTTCCAAGGCCATGGTATGTGAGTGTTCAGAAGCTCTGGACGACAGACTCTGGTTCTGCATTGTCAGGCCAACGTCTCTGCTTGGAATGGCCTCAAGAGTCAAGGTGTGCATTGAAGATAGCTGGCGCATGCGCTTATTCGCGTCCGATATGATGCTCACGGAAGATGCAGCAGAAGTGGCTTGCGGGTCGGCGAGACGTATACGCCGGCATCGATACGAATGCGATACGTATGTGTTCCTCAGAGTCATGGATCCAGGTTTCTTGGGGGTTATGGGTGCAATGTGACCCATCCTGGCGCAAAGGTGACTGACAATGGCGAGCTTGTCAGAATGACTGCACCAATAGATGGGTAGACAGACCATGTCTATGTCTGCGCCGTGTCTGAACAGATACGCCGTGCGGGCATGTCAAGCCATGGCCTCCGTTGTTAATACACTGTACAGTAGGAAATTGAAATGAAGACAATCCGCCAGAATAACGCTGCTGGTGACCTCAGGCGCAACGTGACTTCCATGAATAGCCATACTTACTTGCTGTCATCATACGACGCAGAGTGTAGTCAGTGCGAGTGGTACACTTGTACTGCCCTTCGGCTCACAAACCAGGCTTGCATCGCTCTTCTCTCGAGCACGAAGCTTGTACATCAGAAGGTGCTGAGCACTATAGCCTATAGCTGCAGACTCAATACCATTCGGCGGTACTAGACCTCTCTCCAGACATGCATTGTGACGACGCACGTCCTACCGCAGAGAGTGTTGTCGATGTTGTAAAGCGTCTCATTGACATGTTTGAGCGACATTCAAGAAGACCGCGGTGCTCATTCGTGTCCCAGCACTCCGTGTCTATAGTCTTCATCTTTTGCTAGGGCAGCGCATATTTCTAGCTCGAATGTTCGCCCTGACCTGCTCTGACACCGGCATTCTTCTGTTGGCTTTCCACTGGACGTCCCAATGGGCGATCGTTGGCGATCGTTGGCGACGGCAGGCTGGCCAGAGCCTTGCTTATTGCGGGCAACCGAAAGTGGTTCAATCGGGAGCATTCTGTCGGCTTCGTCGTCGAACGCCGGTGGCGCGAGCATCATCGAGTGGCGATAATCGCATTGAGCATAAGAAGTGAGGGGAAAGATGGGCCTTCACTCCATCATCGTGAACTTCAATCCGTCGTTACTTCCCGACACACGTGACGCCAAGAATTGCCACTTCCCCACGGCTCACACTTGCAAATCTCATCGCCACTGCTTCACCTCTGCACCCCCAGCGCACTGCATCGCCAATTCAACCACACCACGGTCAAACCATCGAACCGAAGCACAATCAACCAACACTCATCAAAACACCGCAATCATGGTGAGTTCTGCGCCCCATCGAGACCTCCACCGAACCCGCCGAGCCCCTTGAAGCACACGACATCGAATTGGGACCCGGCGGGCGGCACTGCGCATGGAGATGCATCAATCCAAGACACGTACTGACATGGCTATCTACAGGTTCTCGCCGTCGATCTCCTCAACCCAACGCCTCAGGCTGAGGCCCGCAAGCACAAGCTGAAGGTACATCACAACCCACAAACAGTCATCTCGGCCTCCTCCGTACTAACACCACGATCAGACCCTCGTCCCAGGCCCACGCTCATTCTTCATGGACGTCAAGTGCCCCGGCTGCTTCACCATCACCACTGTCTTCTCGCACGCACAAACCGTCGTCGTCTGCGCCGGCTGCTCCCAGGTCCTCTGCCAGCCCACCGGTGGCAAGGCCCGCTTGACCGAGGGCTGCTCATTCAGGAGGAAGTAGAGGCTGCGCTGCACGGGAACAAGGGACGGAAGGGAAGAAGAACATGAGTGGATGGAAGACTCGAGCACATACTGCATGGATGGGAAGATCACCGCTGTGGAATATGAAAAGTTCGACACATACCCTCGGCTGAAAATTTTCTTCTCGTCATACACCGACCCGAGCAACACGAATATGCGCGCGGATTGCTTTTGAGGGCTTTGCAGATGAGGAAACGGCGTTCAATTGTGATGCATTGGAGGTGAGATGGCGTGGTGCGTTTTTCTTAGCGAGGCGAGCTCGGGCATGTTTCTGATTATGGGAGCTGCTGCTGGGTGAGGACCCAGACACCGCGCATCGAGGAGGCCTACCCTTGCGTGGTACTGTCAGTGTACTTCAAAAATACAAATCAAAAACATTCACCAACTTCTTCGTCTCCTTTCATCTGCATCATCATTCCATTTGTATCACGTGATTGCAGTAATGGCCACGGATATCTGCTTCAGTCTTTTCGGTTGATATACACCAACTCAATACGCTCCCTTATCCACAACCTCACCACTCCCCTTTCCCTCCCTCGCCTCCCTCACAATCCCAACCCCACCACTCGTCCCCAACCGACTCGCGCCCGCCTCCAACATCTCCACCGCATCCTTCAGCGTCCTCACGCCTCCACTCGCCTTGACCTCCATCTTCCCAAACCTCTCCTCCCTCAACCCATCCTCCACAACCTTCTCACAACAAGCTCTCATAAGCCTCACATTCTCCAGTGTAGCTCCCTGTCCATTAAACCCCGTCGACGTCTTAATGAAATCATACCCCGCTACACCCGCGAGCACAGACGCAGCGATGATCTGCGAGCGGTCGAGTTGAGAAGTCTCGAGGATGAGTTTTAGCTTGACTGGGGAGGGAGCAGCAGAGCGGAGGGCCGTGAGTTCGGTGAAGATGGAGGTGTAGGAGGCGGATTGGAGGGAGGGGTAGTTCAGGACTGTGTCGAGTTCGAGGGCGCCGGAGGAGAGGGAGAGGGTTGTTTCTCTGTTTGGAGTAGTGTCAGATCGCCTGCGGCGGAGCAATGAGTCGGTAGGGAGGGTAGGCGTACGAGAGCTTGTGGTCAAGAGAGTATGTTCCCTCGTGAAAGCCGATCACGCTGGCTACGGCTACACCTGTGCCTTTGAGCGAGGAGACGCATTTGGCGACTTCTGGTGGGCGGACGCAGACGGTCTAGGGATGAATGTATCAGCCCTTTGTGCTTCATTGTGTATCCTGCCACTATGGCCTCTCTTCCAAAGGTGTCTCAACGTACAGCGAACTTCTCTTGCTTCGCCTCTTCCAGCAACTTGTCGAATTGCTCTGCCGTTGCGTCCAGCTTCAGCAGCGTGTGATCGATCGCCTTGTTGAACTCTTGCGAACCCGGAGCTGGAGCTGGGTACTTCTTCGATTCATCGACGGTCAAGGACTTTTCGAAGGAGGAGATCACGGAGGACCATTCGGCGTCGGTGGTGGGTGGTGGAGCCATGCTGGGCGAGATTGATGCTGATGAGACGGAGGAGAAAGCAGTGCGTGAGAGGAAGCAAGGAAAGTAGCAGCGACTTATTCTTCTTGTATACCGTCTTGAGTACTCACGGCTAAATGTTTCTCATGGTCCCAGTCCCTGTGGAGTTTTTTGTGGAGGGCCGAAGCTAGGAGTTCGCCTACAACATTGTCCGGTCTGGAGGTTCACGGGCAGCAATGGAGGCAGCATGATGCCAAAGGAACAATCGTGTTCTCCGAGTGCCTTGAAGGATACTGGTAAAATATGCGATTGTTGGAGTTGATATCGTGCAGAGTTGAAAGGACGTCGACACATTTGTGCCAAAGCTAAACTCCGCTTAACTTCGCGTGGCAGGAACAATTTTTCCACTTCACTTCATCTTTATGCATAGTCCAAGACCAATGCCAATACTTCGATTCGACTGCAAACGATCCTAAAGAGGAAGGCACGAGATACCGAGCATCACTGTCCTCGAGGATTCCCTCCGCAAGCATGGCCTCTCCTAGTGCCAATACCGTGGCCCTCATCATCACTCCCCAACCCATTCCGGCCTCGGAACTCTCTACTTTGACAACAGAACTGGTGGATCTTCTCGGCAATCTCCAAGCTGGCACTTCTCTGACTTCTCGCCAACTCTCTCCCACTGCCATTGAGCTCCATCTTACGTTACAGTCCTGTCCCTCCAACCTCCGCGAATGTAAAACTCTCACGGACACCACACCTCTCAAGAAGTTTCAAGCCCAACATAACCTCTCCGCTCTCATCATCCAACCCGCCACCCTCCATGCCGCCCACCGCACCCCCGGCCTAATCGTCTTCGACATGGACTCAACTCTAATCCAACAAGAAGTCATCGACGAACTCGCCCGTCGAGTCGGGAAGTACGACCAAGTCTCCGCCATCACGGAAGCAGCGATGCGAGGCGAAGCTCCATATACGGACTTCGCAGCCTCGTTACGGGCGAGAGTCGGACTGCTGAAAGGTGTACCGGGCGATGTATGGGATGGGCTAAAGAAGGATGTCATCACGTTTACGCCTGGCGCGAGGGAGCTTGTCAAGGGATTGAGGCAGGCGGGATGGAAATCTGCCGTGCTGTCGGGTGGTTTCATGCCGTTGGCGGAATGGGTGCAAGCTGAGCTCGGGCTGGATTTTGCGTTGGCGAATTTCTTGGTGGAGGAGGAGGGGTTGCTGACGGGCGAGTTGTTGGAGGGCAAGGCTATTGTGGATGGTGCGATGAAGGCGACTGTGTTGAATGAACTCGCGGCGAAGTGGAGCGTTGAGAAGGAGAGGGTCGTTGCGGTTGGAGATGGGTCGAATGATCTGCTGATGATGGAGGAGGCTGGTATGGGTGTGGCGTTCAACGCGAAGGAGAAGGTGCAAGAGAGGGCGCCCGTGAGACTAAACGCCGGCAAAGGCGGTCTGAGGGAGGTGTTCTGGGTACTAGGGTACTCCGACGATGAGATTCAGGAGTTGACCAAGTAGGCCTCAGGAATTTCCGCTGCTGACCCGACTTTTCAAAGGGGCTTCCACTCTGAGCCTCAAGGACGCTCGTCTCAACGGATCCGGTCATGATTTTTGCCAGAATCAAGCGCATCTTCCCGACACTCTCTCGGCAGCCGCAGCCTCTTCCCTCTTCACCACCTCCCCATGTACGCCCGAAAAGAAGCCCAGCAAAAAGACGCAAACCGCTCCACATACCAAGACCAGAAATCCTCATGGCCGCAGCAGAAAACAACAAACACAATTCCAAGCCGAAACGTCGACAAACGCACCCCTTGGCGAGGGCTCGAACTCGAGCACCAAAACGTGTCACAACCAAAAGAACAAGTACGGTCCAACCATCATCAACACGAAAAAAGAAATCGTTTCTCAAAACGGCAGACCGATCAGCAAAAAGAAACTCTTACCATCACAACACGAGTCCAGAAACCCTTTCCAAATCGTTATATTACTACAAGCCCTGTTCTTAACGAACAGGCCAAATGGGCGGGTTTGCTTGATTGGATGGCAGGGAAAAAGGTTTCGAATATATCTGTTTGCTTTGAACTGCTCCCGCTCCCGTACGGGAAGGGCGGCGGTAAGGATGGGGGTGGCGTGGAGCGGAGATATGTGCGAGGAGCGAGAATATGACGGGTTTCTCCTCCTCCTCCATGATCTCAGGACTTGGCTTGCCTCTGAAAAGCTTCTCGCGGCGCTGCTAACTTCTTCGTCGCCGTGGTTCTGAGGTCGAGGTTCTCTTCGTCATATCCGCTCTGGCGTTTCAGCCATCTCCAGCTCTCATTCTGGCAGTGCAGACTCTCCAAGTCCGTTGACAGAAGCGCTTTGCTTGCGTCGGCGTCCTCGAGTCCGCCATGATCGCAAGCGCGCCGCATGAGCGCCAGAGTGTAGGGTTCGAAGAAGACTGTCTAATTGTACTGGGAGCTCTGGCAGTACGGGAAGTCGATACTATCTATATGGGCAGGAATTCCGACAGAACGACACATGTACAGAAATATCATTGCACGAAATAGTCTGAATCTCGAAGCATCACATTCGCACCGGAAGGCACTCGTCTCAGCTGCATCACCCTGTAGCCTCGGAGCCACAAGTGTCATACTGTGTACACTCTGTACAACGTTGTTCAAGGGGAGTTCTGGAGTTGTTTTGCTCATTGATCGTGTCTGATCTCTGTCTAGCCAAGGCAAGCAGCCTGCAGTCTGCCACTGATGGGGCCTAATATATACTCTACTGTTCCTCTTCGCTGTTCTCAAGCCGTGCCATGCTATGCGTCCACGTGCAAACCATCCTCAAACCCCACCTTATTCACATTCATCCCTCTTCTCCACACTCCCACTGTAGCTCCCCGTCAACGCAATATTGACATCCGGCTGCACAATCCTGCTAGTCGTGCCATCGCCCCCAGCAGCACCCAACACCGTGATCTTCGTGATAGCGCACTGAATGTCATACTCAAAAGTACCAGTAATCTCAAGCTTGCCATCCGCATACTCGAAATGGATGAGAGAAGTGCTAGCCTGCACAAGCGAGTCGCCATCGTCGAGGTAGAGATCGCCCTCAGCAGTGCCGGCCTCCGAAAGCGCAATCACCAACTCGAAGTCTTGCTCGCGGAGTTCGGTAGTGGTATTGGCGGAGTTGACACGTTGCGGGAAAATGACGCCCGACTTGTAGTACAACGGGATACTGGTGAACGGCACATCAGGGAGAGTGATGTCGGCGCCGGTACCCTTGACAGCCTCGTGGGTGTAGTAGTCGTAGAAGAGGTCGTCGGGCAGGTAGAACGTAGCGGACGTAGCGTTCTCCACGGTGACCGGAGCCACGAGCAGACCAGGTCCCCAGAAGTATTGCTTATCGAGAGCAAACGTCGCCGAGTCGAGAGGGTAGTGGAAGAACATGGGCTGGATGAGCGGGGTGCCCTTCTCGGACTGGAAGTACATCGCCGTGTAGATGTAGTCGAGAAGCTTGTACCGGATCTCGATGGCGTTACGGGCGGACTCAGCAACGGACTCCCAGAGGTAGAATTCCTGGTACCGAGCGTCGTTCTGCGCGTGATTGCGGTAGAAGGGGGAGAAGGCACCCAAGCTTGCCCAGCGCGCGCAGAGGTTCTCGGTGGTGTCGCCGCCGAAGCCGCACACGTCGGCGCCGACCATGGGGGATTGGTACAACGTGCCGAAGTTCAGGATGCCGACGATGGACTCGAGATAGGCGGCCCAGGAGGAGTAGTTGTCGCCGAGCCATTTTCCAACGCTGGCGCCGGAGCCGGCAAAGGTGGAGCGGGTGATGATCATGGGGCGACGGGCAGGGCGACGCTCGAGCAGGGCTTTGCGAGAAGCGACAGACATCTGCGAACCGTAGACGTTGTGGGTGTCGTATTGGACGTAGCCGCCGTATTGCACGATATCGGTGTCCGCAGTCTTGTTGGAGAGGCTGCCAGCGTCATTGTCGATCTTGTAGCCCGGATCGATCAGGTCGCGGCCAGGGAGACCGATTTTGTTGCCTGCAGTCTGGCGTGCGTGGTGCAGCAAGCTGTGGTCGTTGTGGGAGAACTCTGTGAAGCGGCGGACCTTGGACGCCGTTGATGGCGAAGAAGTCGTGATGATGTCGTTGGTTGACTGGACGGTGCTGTTGCATCCCCCGGTTGTGATGGTGCGGTTGGAGCCAGTCTCGTACACGTACGAGCCATCAGTCTGAGTGCGCACGAACTGGTAAGAGACACGAGTGTTGACAGGGAGGTCAACAGTGGCGCTCCAGATCGGGTAGTTGTTGGCGTTCAATGGTGCAGCACCCTTGATGTCGCTGCCGTTACCGATCGTGACGGCGCTGCCGAATACGACAATGTTCTCGCCGAAGTTGGTGCTGGCGTTGACGTTGAATGTCACCTGAGCTTTGCAGAGCGGCTGGAAGTCTGCCGGAAATCCTGGAATGGGACGAGGCGAGCCAAGACGGATTGCTGGTGGTTGCGGCGGGAAGCCGTTCGAAGCAGCGTAACCTTCAGGGTCGGCGCAAGGGTAGTTGCAGAAGTTGCTAGGCTCGTTCATGTCAATCCAAAGAGCATCAATGTCAACTCCAGTATCAGCGTTGAAGAACGAGGTGAACTGAGAGTTCCAGTAGTCCTGGGTCGAAGGATGGAACCAGTCGGGGAAAGCGGTGACACCAGGCCACACAACACCCTTGTAGACCGAGCCATTCCCGCTGACCATGAATGCGCCGGCCTCGACGCCCTCATTGAAAGCCGGATAGTCTTCGTAAGCCACGGCCGGGTCGACCATGACGACGTAGTGCTGGTCGCGCGAGTGGAGTGTATCGACGAGCTGGCGCATGAGCTTGAGCGGGTAGCGGTACTCGTCGAGGGTGAAGACCCATCGCAAATTCATGTAGTCGATATCGGTCCCTGTACAGTGTTAGCATCGTGCTGTGATGAGTGGAAGGGTCAAGCTTACACATGGTCTCCAGCGGGATGTTGGCGGCCGAGTAGTTGGCAACGACCTCCGCGACCTCATAGACGTCGCGGTAGCCATACTTGCACTGATGGAAACCGAAGCCCCAGTATGGCATCATGGCAGCTTTGCCCACGACTTCAGAGTACTGCTGGGCAGCCTCGACTGGAGATGGCCCAGCAAGGAAGTACAGATCCAACACTCCTCCGAGGAGGTTGTACTCGAGGTATTGGCCGTTGGTGCCGTTGCCATCATTGTTGACCTTGTAATCCATGCCGTTGGAGTTGAGGAGGAAGACAGCGTGGGTGCCGTTGTCGCCGCGGTGATCATAATAGACCGGGTGGGTGCCGTAGAGGTTGGAGCCTGGTGGTGCGCCGTAAGCGTCACGGTTCCAAGCGGTGCGGGTGTAGTCGGTGGTGTTCAGTTTGCTACATGAGTGTCAGTTGATGCTGTAAGTGGGAATTTATATGGCTCCTACAATGAATCCGAGTGCTCTCCAGTCCCGTACAGGTTGGGGTTCTGCGGGAGCGAAGTGCGGAGACGGACGTACTGATCCTCGAAGATCAAGGATGCGGCGGAAGAGTCGAAGAGAACATCGCCACTGCTGCGCCGCTTGACGGAGAAGCTGAAGGGCGACTCGACGTAGTCAAAGATGAGCTCGCTAGAGCCATTCTTGGCCGTGGCACCGACTGGGCGTGTCAGGACAGACTCGGGAACCTGGTAGACTTGCTGTGCGGCATCCTCGATCAAGACATGAAGGCGAGCGTCTGGATGGTGTGTTAGCCCGATTGTCATGTGGGAGTATGTCGAGCTTCGGCCGCTGCGCGCAGTCGCAAATGCTGCAGTGCGCGCTCAATGGCAATGCATCTTGTCGGCGCAACGAAGCAACAGCTCTGTATGAATCGACTCACCAGTCTGATACTCGACAGTCAACGTCAGGTCCTCCAGATCGGTCCCGAAAACGTTGCATGGGTTGCCAGCAAGGGTGAGCTTAGCGCTAAGGCCATTGGCCGTAGTCTTGACATCGGTAGCACGGTACCCTGGACAGTCGGGAGTGGTTGAATTTTGGCGAGGGTAAATCGGACTGAGTGAGCTGGCGATCGCGGTGCCAGCAAAAGCGAGTGAAGCGCAGAGAAGGGAAGAAAGAGGCGCCATCTTCGCGGTGTACGAGAATGATGACTCGAGAAGGGAAGGATGAAGGTGAGAGAAGGAGATGATGGACAAGAAGAAGGGAATGTCTTTTCGGCGTGGCCAAGGTTTAAGTATCAACAACACAAGAGAAATTAGTGGAGCGCGTGAATTCAAAATGTTCACCTGTAAACGTTCCCAACGGCCCGTGGATTCACCGACCCCTTGCGGAACGATCACATGGCAGGGTGCCTTCCATGCATAGCGAAGAGGGGAGTGAATGCAGGAGGCAAGTGACTCCTGCCCGTTCGATGCGCTCGTGACAATGGATATGAGGTGCTCATTGTCTGGCAGGAGTGCTGAGTGGACGAGAAACATGGTAGGGACGCACAGAGCAAGCTACCCCAGTGAAAGTGAGGTGAGCTTCCCCATGTCGTTCAATGCAGGTCTCCCTCGCTTATGCGAGCATGCGGCGTCTTCGGGGAGTTACTGACGAGTCTGACGACAAGCCGCGCATTGAAGTCATGGCAAATGCACGATCTCGTCCAGAAACCACTCTACACGCGCGCATCATATGCTGTGGCACAGCAAGCATCCGGTGCACGGAGGTCATGCTGTGTGGCGGACCTCGTGATGTGATGCCCGTTCGGACCGGTTTGCGCATGCATTATTGCTCCATCTTCCCCTCACTGCACGATCCTTTTCCAAGATCATCTGCATTCCGCGCTGACATGTGAAGCCACGTGCGAGGTGAGAGTCGACGGACCAAGACATGATGGTCCGGAGATCAGGACATCGGCACAGTCGAGACCGTCATGGTGGAGTGACGAGATGGCGATTTGCTGTCGTGCAAGGCGGGGAGAAGATGAGGTGAGGTGTGAGTGGAGAAGGAGGATGGATGTGAGAGAAGTTCGGACAATAGATCCATTTCGGCCCCAATATGCTTAGTCATGCTCAAAACATCGCGTCGTCCCTTCCCTACTTGTTGATTGAACGCGATCTGTGGCAAACGTCACTCCATCACAACACTTTCATCACCACCACCGGATCCACCACATGCAACCAACACATCAGCCTCAACGATGACAATAAGACCTCCCTTCCGCGATCATGGCTAAAGACGTCTTCCGCGTCCGGCTCAACTGCCTGGACAACTACCAATCCCTGCCCGGCCCTCTCGATGCACCTCTGTGGGGACCTCATGCTTTCTCCGCCACCCAAAGAGGCAATCTACCCCAGGTCCCAGTCATTCGAGTATTTGGTGCGACCGAGACCGGGCAAAAGGTGTGCGCGCATATTCATGGAGCCTTCCCTTACCTCTACGTCCCATATACCGAGTCAATTGAGAAAAACACCTTGGAATCCTACATCTCCACTTTTCGACACTCTATCGACCATGCTTTGGCAATTTCATACCGTCGAAATCCTTACGAAAATCCTCGGAATGCGACATTCGTCGCTCATATCAGTCTGGTCAAGGGAGTGCCATTCTTCGGATACAATGTCGGCCACAAATACTACCTCAAAGTGTACCTGCTCAATCCTACCAACATGACTCGATTCACGGATTTATTGCAACAAGGAGCCATCATGAAGCAAGTCTTTCAACCGTACGAAGCGCATCTGCAGTATCTGTTGCAGTGGATGTGTGACTTCAACTTGTACGGATGTGCTTACATCGAGACCGAGAAGCCGCATTTTCGATCTCCATTACCGGAATGGGAAGACTTGGATGATCCGGCGCATCTTTGGCATGATCGATCTGTGGCTGAGAAGGATGTGCTGGATGTTGAGCGATTCCCTCGCCAGAGTCATTGTCAACTGGAGCTTGACATTCGAGTGGAGGATCTGCTGAATCGGAACGCAATCCAAGCACGGCCATTGCATCAATCATTCATCGAGCGATTGGAGTCTTTGGAGAATCTTCCCCCAGAAGAGAAGCTAGTGCATTCAATGGCTGGGCTGTGGAAGGACGAAACACGACGAAGAAGAATGCGAATGGGCTTGAAGGATCCCACTTCTTCGCCATTCCCGCCAGAAGTGCTCGTCAGCATGTCTGCCGACCCTCGAAACGACAGCAAAGGTGGCTGGATTCATGAAGAGGAGTTCCGACAGACCATCTCAGAGTTGGCGGAGCAGGAGAAGAAAGCGCGAGGCGGCGGCGGCATAAGTTTTGAAACGTTCAGCAGTCAGCTGGATCTCGATGATGGCATTCCAACGTTGCTGGACAGCGTCACAGAACTCTTTCCTACCGAACTGGAGAAGAGGTGGAAACAGAAAGCAGAGGAAGCGAAGCAGCATGAGGATATAGATTACGCCCACGACTTAATGACAACTCAACACGACAATGAATCGCAACCAGTCGTGGACATGAAGAGCATCGCCGAGGTTGCAGACGAAGACTACTACGGCAGTGATGAAGAGCTGGCCGAGGAGATCCTCACCCAACGACGAAAACTGAAGCAGGCTGGCATTGATGGAGACATGGGCGAGTCAAAAGTCAATGGCAATGCCGAAGAGATCGAGGCGGAGGCTGAGAAGGTACATAATGCCAGCGTCCCGAGCGCGACGATAAGGGCTGCCGAACGAGGCGCCTCGAAGCGCAATGCTGTCACGGCCACCTCCACTCCTTTCAAGAAAGTCAAATTGGATGCGACTCAAAACTCGTCCCCTCCAAAGTACGCTCGCTTCAAGGTCAAGGATGTCAAGCCACCTGCACGATCGAAGGATGAGAAGCTGCGGGATCATGCTTTCGATCCTCCTCCTGCGGCTCAAGTACCACGTACCGATACGTCGTCAATCTCGCAGCTACCCCCTTCCGCACAACCACCTTCGTCGTCTCAGCTCTCCTCCTCATCGCAAGGCCTCAAGACTAGCTTTCCTCTGGTCAAAAGTCCGCACGATGCGCAAACACCGTTCAGACTGAGTCAACGAGATGATCTGGCTCACCTCACCCATCGGAGCTCGCAGACCAGTCAGAAGCATGACTTTGCTAACTCATCCGCCGGGGAAAGCAGCTTTCGGTCCGAGTCCACGGTGAAGTCGCCGAGTAAAAGCCAACCATCCATTGATCCCGTCCTTGGTGATAAGTATGCAAGGGTATTTGGAGTTAAAAGCAACGACACGGTCCTGCTATACCGCCACCTTCCGCCGTCCTTCGACGAGGTGGACCGTACTGTCACTCCATCGGTCATCTACCAGGATGCCTACTACAGCAACGAGAAGGATGTGCCAGAACGACCGAGAGAGTATGCTGGACAGGAGTTCCGACTGGAGAGCACTACCCTGCCATTCTTGCAAGACTTCGACAAGCACGGGCATGTCCGAGTTGGCAAATCTCAAACGACCGACAGAGTCAGTGCTGAATTCGCAGAGCAGCGTCGAAAGAGACAGTGCACAATCAAGGCCTGGGAGATCATGAAACTTCCACCATCTTACGATGAAGTCAACGAATGGCTCCACCAAGAGCAAGTCGACGTTGAAGACGACCTCGAAACGCTAGAGATCGACGGACCACCAGCTGGATCGCAAATCAAGCGCAAGAATCGACCTGCTCCAGAACTATCGCAAATCGACGGGCCGACGCAAAGGAACAAGCACGGCTTCAAGTTTTCACAAAAAAAGGCGAGCACAAGTGTTCAGCATGAGACTGGATACATGAGTACGATGAGTCTCGAGGTGCACATTAACAGTCGCGGCGAGCTTGCTCCCGATCCTGAACGAGACGAAGTTTCGATGGTGACCTGGTGCATTGCAGACGAGCAAATGGATCAAACTTCTAGACTTGGCATCCTCGTTCTAACCAAAGACGACGATGACGAGATTGCTGAGAAGATCCGCCGCATCGTCGGTAACGATGTTCAAATCGACTCGGAAGACAACGAGCTGGACCTCATCAACAAAACTGTCGATATCGTCCGCGAGTACGACCCGGATGTGTTGACGGGATACGAAGTTCACAACGGCTCTTGGGGCTACCTTATCGAACGGGCAAGGTTGCAGTACGAATTCAACCTCCCCGATGAGTTCTCTCGCATGAAGTCACAATCTCACGGACGTTTCGGCAAAGATGCGGATCGCTGGGGCTTCACCAACACCTCGACCGTTCGCATTACCGGCAGACATACCATCAACATTTGGCGTGCCATGCGGTCGGAGCTGAACTTGCTGCAGTATACGATGGAAAACGTAGTGTTTCATTTGCTGCACCGCAGAATACCACACTATTCATATGCAACATTGACCAGGTGGTATCAGAGCAAGCGACCGCGGGATCTGGTCAAGGTGCTGAACTACTTCATCAATCGCACAAAGCTGGACTTGGAGATTCTGGACGCCAATGAACTCATTCCCAGGACGTCAGAACAGGCTCGTCTGCTGGGAGTCGACTTCTTCTCCGTGTTCAGTCGAGGATCACAATTCAAAGTCGAGTCTCTCATGTTTCGTATCGCCAAACCGGAGTCCTTCGCACTGGTCTCACCATCCCGCAAGCAAGTCGGAGCACAGAACGCTCTTGAATGCCTCCCTCTCGTGATGGAACCGCAGTCTGCCTTCTACAGCAGTCCTGTGCTCGTACTCGACTTCCAGTCTCTCTACCCGAGTGTCATGATTGCATACAACTACTGCTACTCCACCTGCCTCGGCCGCATCACCAACTGGCGCGGCACCAACAAGATGGGCTTCGCCGACTTTCAGCGCACGCCCGGCCTTCTCGAGCTCACAAAGGACAAACTCAACATCTCTCCCAATGGCATGATGTACGTCAAACCGGCAATGCGCAAGTCCCTCCTCGCGAAGATGTTGGGCGAGATCCTCGAAACCCGTGTCATGGTCAAGTCGGGAATGAAAGTCGACAAGGCGGACAAGACTCTCCAACAACTCCTCAACAATCGTCAGCTCGCTCTTAAGCTCATCGCCAACGTCACCTACGGCTACACCTCTGCCTCATTCTCCGGCCGCATGCCATGCTCCGAGATCGCCGACAGTATCGTTCAGACAGGTCGGGAGACTCTCGAAAAAGCCATTGCCTTCATCCACTCCGTCGAAGCATGGGGTGCCGAGGTCGTCTATGGTGACACAGACTCCTTGTTCGTCCACCTCCCTGGCCGCACTCGCGCGGACGCCTTCAAGATTGGCGACGAGATCGCAGCTCAAATCACAGCCATGAACCCCCGCCCTATCAAGCTGAAGTTCGAAAAAGTCTACCACCCCTGCGTCTTACTTGCAAAGAAACGCTACGTCGGCTTCAAGTACGAGTCACCCAAACAAGAAGTCCCAGACTTCGACGCAAAAGGCATCGAAACCGTGCGCAGAGACGGGACCCCCGCCGAGCAGAAAATCGAAGAAAAAGCTCTCAAACTCCTCTTCCGCACCGCCGACCTCAGCCAGGTGAAATCCTACTTCCAGTCACAATGCACAAAAATCCTCCACGGCAAAATCAGTGTGCAAGACTTCTGCTTCGCCAAAGAAGTCAAACTCGGTACCTACGCAGACAAAGGTCCTCCTCCTCCTGGTGCCATCATCGCTACGAAGCGTATGCTCCGCGACCCTCGCGCTGAGCCACAGTACGGCGAACGAGTCCCGTACGTCGTCATCGCCGGCGGGCCAGGCGCGAGGTTGTGGGAACGATGCGTGGAGCCGGAGAGGTTGGTCTACGACTCTCAAGCTGAACTGGACGCGGAATACTACATCAACAAAAACCTCATCCCTCCACTCGAGCGCATTTTCAATCTCGTCGGAGCGAACGTGCGGACTTGGTGGGAGGAATTACCCAAAGTCCAGCGCATGCGTCTCGTGGGCGCGAACACCCCCTCCGACGCCGACGCCGTGACGGGAAAGGGCAAAGGCAAGAAGACGATGGAAAGCTACATGGCTTCTTCCCTCTGTCTCGTCTGTCGAACCCGGCTACCGCCTACCACTGGCACCTCCACTCAGGACCCGCTTCCGCTGTGCCCGACTTGCCTTCACTCACGACCGGCGCAGACTCTTCTCTCACTGAGAGCGAAGGTTACGAAAGCGGAGAAGAAAGTCGCGGACATTGAGGCTGTGTGTAGGAGTTGTGCGGATTTGCCGGCGGGAGAGGAGGTCAGGTGTGATTCGAGGGATTGTCCGGTTTTTTACTCGAGGGTTAAGGCGAGGACTAGGTGTGGGGTTGTGAGGGGTGGGGTTGGGAAGGTGCTGGGACGGGTGGAGGAGGAGATGGTTGGTAAGGAGAGGAGGGAGGAGTTGGAGTGGTGATTGTTGTCGTCTGGCATTGGGCAATATGCGCCGCCGGAAGAGTGCTCAATGCGGTTATTATAGCCGGCTAGTCACATTATGACTATACCCCTGTTCCTGGCGGGGTCTGCCACATATATAGTTCTACTCCACATTAGCGGAGTCTCCTGACTCGACCTTGAACTCCACCTCCACCTGCACATGTTTTCTTTTGGCAAACATGACGACTCGCGGTCAAGACGCTTTTCTGCTGAGACATGGCGTCGAAGAGAACGGTAAGTGGATTTCTCGACATATGAAAGAGGAAGGTCATGTCATCAGGTACATGCATGTGGACGACGGTGAATGTTGTTTGCGGTGGTGCAACGTGATACCAAGGCGCTTCTTCATGCACGAGTGAAGCAGTCTCGTGCCAACTGCAGCCGAGCTCGCGTTCCTGCTGCCGACTTCAGCTTTCAATGCTGATCTTTCTTTTGCGCTGGTTCCTTTCTTACTTCGACCTCACCGCCCTCGTTTCGTGTTCCGCCACCACCACTGCCCCCACCATCCCGAGCACCACTTCCACCACCGACCCCATCAATACGACCATGCATCTCACCGCTCTGCTCGGGCTGTGCGCCTCTACAGCGTCCGCGATCAATCTCTATGTGTCCGACTACGCCGGCAATGTCACAACCCTCGAGTTCCTGCAAGAGTCCTCCGGCAATTACTCCCTTAAGCCTACATATGTCAACCCAGGCTGCGCACCGAATCCGTCGTGGCTGACTCTCGACTCGCACTCTCGTCTCCTCTTCTGCGCGAACGAGGGTCTCAGCAGTGCCAATGGCTCGCTTACAACATTCACCATCAACTCGAATGGAAGTCTGACCTCCCTCTCCAACACAACAACACTCTCCGGTCCAGTCTCCGCGGTCGTGTATGGAGACACTCACGATAAAGCCATCGCTCTGGCACACTACTCCGGCTCCGCAGTCTCCTCCTACCTCCTCCGCGACTCGAAACCCGCATTCTCCCACCAATTCCCATTCACCCTCCCCCATCCCGGCGTCGACCCCGAACGTCAAGACGCACCCCACGCCCACGAAGTCCTCACCGACCCAACCGGCCAATACCTTCTCTCTCCTGATCTCGGCTCCGACCTCATCCACGTCTTCGCCATCAACCCCGAATCCCTCGCCCTAACACCCTGCAAATCCATACCCGCCACTCCCGGCTCCGGTCCCCGCCACGGCGTCTTCTACAACCCCACCGGCTTCCCCAACGCCGGCGGCAAAACCTACTTCTACCTCGTCGAAGAACTCTCCGGCCACATCTCCAGCTACGAAGTCAGCTACCTCCCCAACCAAGGCGGGCTCTCCTTCACCGGACCCCTCCAATCCGAAAACGCAACTTGGCTCTTCAACGTCCCCGGCCGCAACGCACCAGCTGAAATCGAAATCTCCCCCGACAACCGTTTCCTCATCGTTTCCAACCGTAACTCCACCGCTTTCACGCTGCCTACTATCGGCGACTCGGATAGCATCTCAACCTGGGCTCTCGACCCAAAGACAGGAGCTTTCAATTTCCTCCAACTCTGGCCTTCAAGCGGTGCGTTTCCGCGACACTTCTCCATCAGCAAGACGGGGCAGTTCGTCGCGGTGGGATTGCAGAGTATCCAGACGGTTGCGATTTTGCAGCGAGATGTCGCGACTGGACTGATCGGCGAGCCGGTTGCGAGGGTGGAGGTTAGTGGGAATGTGACGGCGGTGGTTTGGGATGATGAGTGGACGGGGATGGGATGGGTGGGTTAGGAACCTGCTGCTGCTGCTGCTTGCAAGCTTCTTTTCCAAAGTCCTACTTCTCATGTTCGCTATCCGTGTAGTGGGGATATGTATGGGAAAGGCGATTGGCGTGTGGGAGGGAGGAGGCAGATGAGGACGCTGGGTGATGTGTTGAGGGGTTGGCCACGCTGGGGAAGGTAGGTTGATTGAGGTCGTGTCTTGCTATGGGCAAGCGAGTTGGGTGGATCGTAGACGAGTGAGGTCGAGCGGTCTTGGTCTTGGGCGAGGAGTGATTCGATACGACAGACAAAAGCGCAGTACATAGGATGCGAACTTAGCATAGCATGCAAATACGACATGATAGCATACCACGACTCCTCACAAATCTGGCAGTCATTTGCATGTCCTTTCGTCTTGCCTGTGCGACCAACTAGCACGTTTTGCCAACGGTATCGAGCATGCCGTGATCACTTATCCGTACGCTCCTATACGGCTCCTCAGTGATCAAGAAGTACATTACAAATCCCGACACAGCGATCAGGACACATCCTCTCCAGGCAGGTCACAGACTCTCACATCGGTGACATCCGATCCAGCGGTATATGCTGGTCAATGGATGGGATGGCTCGGTGGCGAGCTCCGCGATGTACGAGCAGTGGCACTGGAAAATATGACAATGATAGTTGATGAGTGTGGCGACCACGATTCGATACATACTCTAATGTCGACGATGGCGTTGTTGAGGAGGGAGGGACAGATTCAAGTGGAGTTTGAGCTGCGTGGCTGTCTCTTTTCGTATTGCGTCCTCAATGTATAGACTGGTACGTGGTCATTGTGTACTACCAGGTCAAAGAGAGAAGGCTATCGCAGCAGAATTGGACGACGGATGTCAATCTACGTATCATGGCGATTGACGGCCATTGAACACGTCTTAGCTTTGTTGACTCGGGACCGTGCTGGACGATCAATGTGCCGTCCCAAGGCTAGGAATAGATGTAGTCGGTAATGGGAACCGTAGCTTTCTGCTGGCTTGTGAGAGAGGCTGAAGTTTTCATTGGGGTAGGGGAGGAAGGTCTCGCTTTGCATTCTGGTCTGGAACAGTGGGCGGGTGTCCAGCAGACGTTTTGCAAGACGAAGAATGTCTTTGCTTGCACAATCGATCTGTAGCAGATCGCGGAGCACCGAGGATGGATCGCATGTACGGACTCTCGAAATGGGAGGATAGATGACTTCAGATATTTCGACGGGACGAGGTCTGGAGTATACGTGAGTCCTGTCATACAATCCACTTCCCATCCTTATCCTTCTTCAAGATATTCCCCGGCTCTCCAAACCCAATACGATTCTCTCCCACATGACTCGTCACCTCCCCAAAGATCGGATGCACAAATGTGCCCTTCTCCCACGGATCGATCCGCTTCTCCAACATGCCCTCGTGCAGCAAATCCCAATCGACACACTCGTGTGCCACGTTGAAGTCGCCCGTGGGCATGGGGGTTTTGTCTCTCCAGACTATTGGTACGGGCACCACGTCGGCATTGCACATCACCGAGTCGGCGAGCATGTGAATGCAGTGGACTGGAGCAAGAATGGTCTTAGTGATGGGGGAATTTCGTCGGATAGGATGGGTTGGGGTGGTGGGAAACGTACGGTTGTGTTCGAGCTGGAGAAATTCTTCTCGCTCGGTCATATTGGGGAAGTATACGTCGGGGAAATACGACTGCTGGAGCCGTTGCTAATGCCAAGGAAGAAGAAGAAATCAGCCACGATTGCGTCGCAGAATGTCGGATTGTTTGACATCGACGTACCACGCAATGCAAGAGGTGCATGACAGAGTACGATGCGGCGTAGTTCCCGTTTGGTAATTGGACACCCTCGTCTGTTTTGCCGATCTTCTCCATGTACTCAACGGGAACTTCGGTATAGAAGGCTGGGAGTACGTCAGTCTCGCTGAGCCAGTGTATGAGAGTATGTACGGAACCATACTCTTCTGCAGCTCGATCCAGCGGGCATCCAGTTCGTCTGAAGGATATCCCGCCAATGGGTAGTCTTTCGCCCAATGCTTGTGTTCGAAGGCTTTAGACTGGTATCGCATTCACGGTCTCAGCGGCGCTGTCGATTGATCGCATTGATCAGTAGGGAGGACAGAGACGAGAGATCTTCAAACGTACTGTCGACTACATCTGCACCGTGTAGCATCTTCTCCGCCCACCAAATTGAAGCTGCGTAGAGGACGATCCAGGTGTACAGCGCGATCACAGAACAGACGGCCAGGCCGATCACGAGAGGTCGCTGCCAGCGGAATCGTTTGGCTTGTAGTGGCCATTGAGTGTCGCTCGGCCACTCCTCTTTGGTGAAAGACTCTTCGGACGGAGAGACTGGCACGTATTCGTCGTATGCCATCCTGAATACTGAATCGAACGGGAACAGTGGGAGAACAATTGAAAGCAAGCGTTCTCGAAGGAGGAAAGAATGAAGCAATCGCGGCTGAGGAAAACTGGAAGGGCGAGCTGTAGACTGTCAATAGCGATCGAGCGACGCTGAGGTGCAGGCGAACGTCCAGGACCTGCTTCGAAAGCCGTACTTGTGCCGGCTCTGAGCGGTGGTCCACGACTCTTGAGCATGGTTCATTTGGGATCAACGGTGTGGTACCCAAGTCCAAGGCCTCCCTTTGCAGCTGGAGCACACTCCCCGCATGGAATGACCTGGAGAACCTCGGCGCTCGAGCGGTGCTGGTCACGAGTTGCTTTGTGTCGCCCACGAATGGAGGTAAGGATTCGAGGCAAGGAAGTCTGCGTGATGCAATCACATCAGATGGCAGTCGATGACGGAACTCGACCCCTCCACCAGGTGTTTCCCGGGATGGAAGCTCCTGGTGCCATGATGCCACCAAGTCTCACGTGGTCGATGAGCAAATAACGAGTTCGGCAGTTCTGTACAGTGTGCATCTCTCTGGCAACTGAGAGCGAGCGTCATGCACTGCAAGGGCAGCACAACCAGTGAACACCAGGAGCGACGAAAAGCCGAAGTCGGGCTGACTGCGGGAGTGATCTTCTGTGAAGCTCCGAGCACAAAACCTGGATGAGAGTGCAGTGTCGTCAGATGGCACCATTGCTCTATGAGTAGCGACTACCTTGGCAACAGCTCGGCTTCCAATGGGTTCCCCGGTCGCCGGTACACATAAATGGCGACTCGGAGTGTACAACAAGGATTTTGGCGCGCGCGAAGCCAGACTCGCTCGTTGGCTCGATGGCTCGATGCCTTGATGGCTTCCAATGCAGTGCCATGGCTCATCACTTGATCGGCGTTGTCCACGAATCGGCAGTTTCGTGGTCTGCCGGTGATCACTGATCGCTTGAGTAGCCTTTCCTAACACTGGGTCGCCAATGTGAATGCGATGCGCCGCACGACGGTGTGTCGTCGTAATAGAGTTTGTGCCAGAAACGGCGGGTCCTTCGGTTCGTTCGTAGTCCAAAGACTTCATGTTATTCTCCGAGTCTGGAGCCGGTGCAATCTCCTAAGGTACTGGTGAGTATCTGCCCTTCGATCCTGTGAGAGAACTTCTCTCTCTCAGCGAGCAGTGCGCGATTTACCGACCCATGCAACGCACGATGGACGTCAAGATCGTGGCAATGTGCGGTGTGAAGTCGACAAGCAATCCTGCAGTCGACCTTCCAAGACGTATCGTGTGCGCTGACAATCACATGGGAGTGACACTGGACCGAATACAGCCCGAAGTTGACCCCTTGTCTTCGGGTGCGAACATCGATCAGAAGCTCGTGGGCGCGAACATGACACACATTCACGCAAAGCGTGCTCGAGATGGGCGTGATACGAAACATAAAAGGTGGTCGATATCGCCGCTCTCTCTCACATCCAGCACTGTCAATCCATCGATCGACTCTGGTCACCACTCCAACTCAAGGAGCATCTTTCCGACTCAATCTTTCTGAATCGATACCTTGCCAGCATTATCGCCAACATGCAGATCAAGACCGTCCTCGCCACAGCTTTTTTGCTGACTCAGGGCTTTGCTGTTCCTTTGGAAGGTGAAACCCCTCGCATTTGAGACATACCAAGCGGTGCACAAGCTCACGTCGACCCAGCCGCAGGTAAAATCGCCGTCGCCGAGGAGCATGGCCCGGACAACATTCTCTGGTCCCGCAAAAGACATGAAGACACGAAAGAGGATCGTCCAGACTCGGAGGTCTGGCTGGGAAAGCGAGACGGGCCCAAAGACCCTCTTACAGACTCGGAGGTCTGGTTTGCAAAGCGAGACGAGGACCGTCCAGACTCGGAGGTCTGGCTGGGCAAGCGAGACGGGCCCAAAGACCCTCTTACAGACTCGGAGGTCTGGTTTGCAAAGCGAGACGAGGACCGTCCAGACTCGGAGGTCTGGCTGGGAAAGCGAGACGGGCCCAAAGACCCTCTTACAGACTCGGAGGTCTGGTTTGCAAAGCGAGACGAGGACCGTCCAGACTCGGAGGTCTGGCTGGGCAAGCGAGACGGGCCCAAAGACCCTCTTACAGACTCGGAGGTCTGGTTTGCAAAGCGAGACGAGGACCGTCCAGACTCGGAGGTCTGGCTGGGAAAGCGAGACGGGCCCAAAGACCCTCTTACAGACTCGGAGGTCTGGTTTGCAAAGCGAGACGAGGACCGTCCAGACTCGGAGGTCTGGCTGGGCAAGTGAGACGAAGATTTCGGCAAAGGCTTCTGCGATCCTTGTTGACTATTGATCCCTCAAGGATGGATGAGGATGTTGGCACACGTGGAGGTCCGTCGAGTGACAGCGTGGAGGGAGGCTTTTGGTTTGAGGATTGCTTTGGAGGAGGACTTGCAATATTGGTGTGGTGGAGACATTGGATGAATCAATGCGGATATCTCTACCGTTCACTCTTTCCCATGTTGCCAGGCAGTCTTTCCATTCCGTGCTCCACGATGTTCAGTCCACTTCTCAGCACGCCAAATTGTGGGGCCCTCGCCCGAAGTACGTCTGTCCACTCCATTACCACCTCCCTCGCCTCTGCTCCATGCCCACCGTCCGTTGTGTGCGCGAGCAGAAGTAAAAAGCTCGACGCAGTCCCGATCTGCTGCGTGGCATAGGCCGGCCACAAGGCAGAAGCATATGCCTGGGGCGGGAGATTGCTGACGAAGGATATGATTTCGTGGGCGGTGGCAAGAGACCCGACACGAAGCGCTTCGAGAGCGGGACAGTATGCGTTGTCTTTGGGTATGGACAGAGACGCGGACGCTCGTAGGAGGGCTCGGAAAATGAGAATCTTGGCGGTGATGTAGGAGAGGTGTAGTGATGTGTACGGGACGGAAGGCTGGGCAGTGGCGTAGTGGAGAGTCGTCCCCTCTGGCGACATGGAGGGTAAGCAGCTAGACGGTGAGGTCGCTGGAGAGGTCGATGTCTTCTCAACAATCGGCGATGCTGAATGGTCTAGGGATGCCGTTGATGGGCCTGAAGCTTGTTCGACAATGGATGGTGTGAGAGCGGATGATGGAGAGGTCGCAGTGCTAGCCGTGGTAGTCAATGTCGCCGACAAGTCCGCGGGCAATCCTCGATGCCACTCTCCGAGCCTCAGTCGTAATGGCTTCGCAACTTCGAGCGTATTCTCCAAATTTCCTGCTAGTGTCCTCATTGCCGTCGGAGAATACAGCTCCGTGAGAATGTCATCGACGATCTCTGTCAGCGTACAGAGGTGGATGAAGTGTCCTGGATCAGCTTCTTTCACCTCCGTCTCCTCACTATCCCACTTTCTCTTCTTGCTGCTAAGTATATTCTTTGGCGAGGACGACGGCGCAGGTGACAAGCTATCGTGAGCATCGGCTTCTTGACCACCTCTGCCTCCATCTTCATGGAAGTCCTTTGCCGTAAGGTAAGGCACCTCCCAATCTTCTCCAATCTTCCCACTGAGACTTCGTCGACCCAGTCCAGTGGCCAACCACTTCTCGGTCACCCACACTGCCCAAGCCAGTCTCTTACGCAACTTCCTCTCAGCACGGGATATAGTCGTCCACGATGCACAATTCTGGTCTAGACCAAGGCCTTGAGCAAGGCCGAGAGTTTGACACATCATCGTCCACTTCGCCGCATCGGTCTCGTGCGGGAGACGGCTGTGCGGGCTGGTCGAGGCTGAGTCGAGCGCACCAGAATCGTGTCCTCGTTTGAGATGAAGAAGGAGCGTCTGGATGACAGTCACGTCCGGTGTTTGGATTGCGGATTGGAGTGCAGCGTAGGAAAAGGCTAAGAGTCTTTCTTGCAATTGGCCACTCTTTGAAGGTTGCGCAATGGAGGGATGAGCGTCCGAAGGGACGAACGAAAGGGCGTGAGCGTATACAGCGGCCGACAAATGAGGTGGGAACTCCGATTCCGATGGTGAGGTGCTGGAGAATGTGGATTGTGGAAGAATTGGGAGAACCGGGTGGATGTGTTTGTAGAATAGATCGACGAGGCCGGCGCCTTGTGCTGACGGGACAAGTTTTTCCAGATCTTGACGCCAGTGAAACGCACCGGACGTAGAGTAAGTTTTGGACTTGACAAGGAGGAACGTTTGATCAGCTGTCGTCTTTCCTGCATGTTCCTCCGATACCGCGGAGGTCTTGCGAATCTTGAAATCATGATGCTTCGTCTCATTGTCCTCGTCGTACTCGTACTTCGACAGCAGGCACGGATCCAGCTCGCCACTGATTCCTACGATCTGGACGTACGAGGCGTGTTCTCGTTCAGGCGACGGCTCGAAAGCGGTGGACTCGAAGGTCAGCGCTGGCAGGAATCCTGCACATTGCGAAGGAGGAGATGTCAAGCTATCGGTCGACTCATGACTGGCGTGAGAGAAGATATCCGGGCTCTGAAATGTGAGAGTCGAGGAAGCTGATGCAGAAGCTGGTTCAAATGTGTCGAAAGCCAGAGGTTCGGCGAACAATTGCGGGTCAAAGGGAAAGTCCTGGGCCAGTGTCGGATCCATCGCGAAGGAAGGTAGTCCGGCTTCCCACGATAGTAAATGATCTTGGTGATGCAATGGCGGCGGTGGGTAAAGATCCATGCCGGCCGTCCTCGCATGGTTGCTGTCATGTCCATATATCGAAGGATTCCGGCCTGTATCCGAACAAATCTCTCTTGACAAGCTCAGATTGGCCTTGATGTCTTCGATAGCGGCGTTTCGAGTCTGCTCATTCGGTCTCCTCCTCTTCGCAGGCGATTCGACGAATGTGCATTCCTTTCCATAGCGAACACATAACTCGCAGGGCGGCGCAGTCTCCAGATGACAGGCAGCTTTCTTGTACCGGCAAAAGTCGCAGGGTCGTTTGTTGCGGGACTTGTAAGCTCGCGCTCGGTCGATTGGTTCGACGGAAGGTTCTTGTTTTGTCAGCATATTGACGAAGGTGGAAGGTCTGGTAGGACTGGGCCAAGGGAAAGATGGCAATGTGGAAGTGCTGAGAGAGGATAGTGCTATGCTCCAAAGAAGAGACGATGGTAGTGGAGAATAGTATATCCCAACAGAGATACGTGAATTGTTTGCAGGGTATGTGATAACAAGGTACCTTTAGACTGGCATAGCCTCGTCAGGTCCCACATCGTGGGGACCGTTCGCAGTCTGGTTGCATTTCCCTCAATGGCTGTACCTTGTCGCTCCCTCGTGTTATGATGACAACAGCGTAAGATGTCTCCAGGCGCATCCGGTCGATACTGTGCCTCATTGGAGCAGGTGTTAAAAGTCCAGCTCTGTGCTGTTAGGCACTCAATATACAATGCCCCTCTTCAAACAACCTGAGAGGCAATGCGATGCGCATGAAGTTGTCGAAGGAAGAGGGGTCGTGGTCGTCGTCAGGATTCAGCCATTGGCATTCCGTCATATCCACTACACTTGCCCCGTCTCGGTGTTAGAGCGAGACTCCATCGCGAGCACACGTGTCGATGAGCCAATGGAAAAGCGACTGATAATGCAGGGTACTGCAACTCACTGGCGAAGATTGCGACTCTCCAAAGGCCGATACGACGTATCGCTGCAACGAACGACGTCGGAGGAAACATTTCCGCTGTCAGTGTCGGGATGTCCACATCGATAAAATCGCTTTTCGGCTGTTCGCTTCTTCCTGGGACATCCCTGCTATCGAGGTGATGGACCTGCTCGAGCACTCCTCACAATGGCAAAGAGCATGGCTTCTCTCCTAGATTGCAATCCACTCAGCAACGACTTCCCGACGAGAGGGGAGCGAGAGGATTGTGGGAGGGGCAGAGCGTACCCCCCGGTCCATGCCCTGTACAGGGCGCGCGAGCAGGTTGAAGTCTTGGCGATGATACCGACATTTCGGCTCGTTGATGGTTGATCCTCGGGAAGACAAGGGCGGAAGAACATTCAGGCACAGGCCAAGAAAATGTTTGCTCGTGGTCCGTCGTGGTCCGTGGTCAGAACAGATGATCGACCGTGCTCTCAACTCAGCAGCTCTTCCAATGTCAAATTCACACCTCCCGCTGTTGTCGTTCCTCGATCTTCTGATAGAGTGTTGTTATACCATTGCATCAGAGATGGCAGCTCCAATTGCTCCGATGAAGTGTTGCCATTCGTATAGTCCATCGGTAGCAGATCCGCGAGTGATGGCAGCGAAGTGGTAGTATTCGGGTTGGTGTTGTGGCTGGAGTGAGTGGACTGGACAATGGTAGACGGCCGCAATCCATGTGGTCGAGGGAGGACCAGAGTCATCAGTGGATCGATGCCTCCAGAGTTTGTCACGACATCCCGCGCGGTAGCGCCATCTCGAGCAGAGTCAGCATTCGAAGTCATGGCAGCGCTCGTCCTCGCAGCGTCTGCTGTTGCCCAGTCGAGAATCCCGCGATCAAGGACGATCGGCTCAGAGGAGGCGTCGGGCTCGGTATAGTCGTAGTCATCGTTGAATGAGGAAGGCGTGCCGAGGAATATGTCATCGAGGGTGTAGTGGAAGGGTTGCATATGCCGTTGTCGGTCGTGAAGGACTGTACTCCTTGCCGTGGTGGTCGAATTTGTCGTCGGAGCGGAAACAGCGGTATTCTGTTGCGCATGATCGTCGTGAGTGTACCGTGAAGCTAGCCTTTGCTCGGTTGCCTGGTTTACGGGCGGAGAGCCAGCTTTTGGTGCCACCTCGGCAGCCTTCTCTGGTCGCGGAGTAAGACCTGCTTTGGCAAATTCTTCTGTGAACTTCGTCCTCATGCGATCTCGTAGATCCGTAGCTTTACGATGCGAGAGACCTAGACTGGGATCAGATCTGATGCTCACCCACGAATTGCCGTGCTTCCGGAAGCCTTTCAAAATCGCCTCGTCTTCTTCAGTAGTATAGCCGTGCCGTGGCCGCCTCTCTGCTTTCGCAAAAGGTTCATCGATCCCTAAGCTTTTCAACTTCGAAGTGGTCACACGATGCGGTGCAGAATCAACGACCCGAGTCCTCCTGGCTCTAGTAGCATCCTTTTCCTTCAAATTATTATCAGTGCGCTCAGCCGGCATTTCAGTCGCCTGCACTGACACTTTCTCGACCACCTCAATAGTTGCACGCTTCCCAGCTTCTCGACTTCTTCCATTCTTATAGTCGTTTGGACAATAGACCCGGAAGCGATCCTTTAGATCCATTGCTGTGCGTTTCCCGAAATCGTAATCCGGACAATTCAATATTTTCGTCCAATTTCCAATGCCGAACTTTGCCACGCCTTTCAAGAGATCTCCAGTTTCTTGCTCCGTCCATCGATGTCGCTTCAAACGCTTGGTCTGCGACTTGGTCGTTTTCTCTGCGGACGTGTCTTCCCTAGTGGCTGGGGGTGGAACCTGCTTCTCCACGATGACCTGTTCTGGTCGAGCTGAGTCCGGGATATTCTCCTTCTGCGGTAAAGTTGGCGCATGAGGCTTCTCTACATTGATCGATGGCAGGAGTCGGGCATCAGGCGGAGGCTGATGCAATCCAGAAAGTGTCGGCGGAATCCTCAATCGCTTCGCCTGATTTCTAACAGTCGGTCTCGGCAAATCCAGTACATTATTGTCGGCCACCTTCTTACGTTTGGCTGGCCTCTCAGCACTTGGCTCCAGTATCAAGTCGAATATGTCCTCCAAGCGCGCATTCTCAAGGCGAGGCGTTCCATTTAAAGGGTGTTTCTGTATTTGTGCATGCGGTTCGATGGGGTTCGGATGATTGATGAAGTTGAGAGACGTCGGACGGTAGGCTGCTGAGTCCGGCACATGTTTGCCGGACGCCATCCTGCATGGCATGGTGTATATTGATGTCGAGGGGAACGAAGTCGAGGTCGGTGTCAGCCTAAGGTGGCAGCCGTGGACGACATGTGCTTGCCTGAGGCATGACTTTTTGTAAATAGCATGGCCCCTGTACCGCCATTGGTGAATTGCAAGGCTCTATGGCATTGCGACAGTGCTTCAAGCGTTGAGACCGTGTATGCATTCAGTGTGATTGCCTCTCAATTTACTTCATTTTCACGCGCTCAACGCTGCTAATTTGCGTTGCAATACTCATGTGTCTATCCCATTGGTGCGATACATTCCCGCGCTAGCTCATGTGCGTGAATATTCACGAGCATGGCCCCTGGTAGGTGCTTCGATCCTGCCTCAGGCGTCATAACGGCACTATCCGTCGCTCCTGCCGCGCCAAGCCCACGAAGCCCTTCCCACTTCGTTTTCCAGCTTTCTTTGACTTCGCTTTTAAGAACTGAACTGCGACGCAGCAACATCGACAACCACAGCCATGGCCCCGTAAGTCACAATATCCCACGCGAACGCAGCGGAACCCTCGAATGCAGCGACTTGGACGACGGTGCGATTGGTGCGATGCAGGGTATTGCGATGCGAAATGAGGTCTCTCGAGCGAGTTGGGTGGTGGACAGAAAGGAGGAATACATTGCTGCAATGGTCGCCGTGTGACAGAAGACCAGCAATGGATGAATCAAGAGGAGGATTGCATACATCACACAGCTCAATCGCACCACCGCCAGGTCGCCGCATTTCGACCGCTCGGATTCCTTCAAAAGACCGTCAATCCATGCTAACAACCACTCAGACGCAGTTACTCCAAGACCTACAAGGTCCCACGTCGTCCATTCGAGTCGGCTCGTCTGTCAGTACACTCCCATGGCCACTGATCGTGAGCTTGCTCGCGTTCAAGTCAATGGTCTAACAACCTACATAGTGACGCCGAGTTGAAGACCGTCGGAGAATATGGTCTCCGCAACAAGCGTGAGGTGTGGCGCGTCGGCCTCACCCTCTCCAAGATTCGTCGTGCCGCTCGGTAAGGATACATGCAAGAGGTGCGCAAGCAGAACAATCGACTGACATCCTCTCAGTCAGCTTCTCACCATGGACGAGAAGGACCCCAAGCGTCTCTTCGAAGGCAACGCTCTCATTCGCCGTCTGGTCCGTGTCGGTGTGCTCGACGAGTCCCGCATGAAGCTCGATTACGTGCTTGCCCTCAAGGTTGAGGATTTCTTGGAGCGCCGCCTCCAGACTTGCGTGTACAAGCTCGGCCTCGCCAAGTCCATTCACCACGCTCGTGTTCTCATCCGCCAGCGCCACATCCGGTATGTCTCGACATCTTCTGATCTCTGTCATACACATCACTGACAACCACTCCAGCGTCGGCAAGCAAATCGTCAACGTCCCATCCTTCATCGTCCGTCTCGATTCGCAGAAGCACATCGACTTCGCCCTTACCTCGCCATTCGGTGGTGGACGTCCCGGTCGTGTGCGGAGAAAGAAGGCCGCCGCTGCCGCCAACAAGGATGCTGGTGGTGATGATGCTGGCGATGAGGAGGAGGAGTAAGCAAATCGCTCATCTCTGGACTTCACGACTTCAAAATACGGGCATAGGCACGGCGTCACTGGGAAAGTGCGCACATGGGTCAATTGTGGTATTTGCGGTTATGATGGATAGTTGCCGCAATCAACACACACCTGCTGAGTCTGAAAATGCTATTGCTGAAATTTCAGGTACTATGTCGTGCCGCCATGATAAGTGAAGTCGAGAGTACTGGAGTCACCAAAGCACACCTGTGAGTCGCGACGTCGATGATGCACGGAGCAGTAGAAGCGCTGATAGGCCATGAGACAGATACTGCTTTCTATGCTCGTGTCCTTCCCCAACGAACACATCCTGGGCCCAGACACAAAAGCAGATTTCCGCCATCGCGGCCACGAACCCGAGACGCCTGCTGGATGGTGTTCTCGACGTCTCTCGAGTTCGATCACTCGCCGGTCTCTTCCGAGGGCCATGTGATGAAGGAATTCTTCGTGTCGTTTGGTCCGAGCAGACCAGGCTCGCCCGCAAACGTGTCTTTCGGATTGGTAGCCATGCGGGCTGGCCACGCTTTCGCTACACGATCGTCCTTGATGTAGTCGCTAGGCACGACCTTGACCACATTGAACGAGCGTACGTCGTTGGTGTAGCCGTGACTTGTTTTGATGCTTCTGCTGTTGCGCAGTTACTGGATTCTTCAAGGAGATGGTGACAAGAGGGTCGTCTGGCCTGTGCATGCCACGGGTTTTGGTCGACGTATGGACGTAAGATCTGAGTTGTGGAGCGGTCAGTGGCTGCTGCTGAACTATGAATCTGTCGCTGAAGCTTGTCATACCTGATCAGGACCTGGGTCGTATTTGGATCCGTCTGTACCGCAGTCTGGTAGGCTGCATGCATCAGAGCTCGTGCGATTGCCTCGTCCTTTGGTCGTGTAATCTTCCAGATGTATTCGATAGTCCGGGCAGCCATCGTGAGGCTGGCGGAGGCGTTGTTGAACAATTGTCCGAGGAAGAGACATGATAACGATCAGTTTGGCTCCGTCTTCATGAGGTTGCAATGCTGCATTATTCACATTGTTGCCATGGATATTGGTGAATACTGAGATTGCACATGCACAGCCGTGAAGCTTGCGCTTCGCTTCGTCGTCAGCCATTTGCATCAGCGCTGAGGTCCAGGAGCCATGCCATTCTGATCAAACCGAAGGCATCTCGTGCAAGTACCACTGCGCGGTCGTGTCGAGAATCGAGGCAAGCTATATGTGGTGTAGGCATGGAAGACGGGATAGTGATGTGGTCTTGGCGCTGTTTATGGGCGACTATACACTACGAAGTTCCCTGTTCGTGAATCTCCAGCTTCTTCACGTTCTCTAACAACATTGTCCCGTGAGACATCGCGACCGCGTGTCGTTGAGATCACAATGGACATGCGGAATTACGCTCGACACCCATCACGTTGGTAGGGTAACGAAATGTTGACACGCGCTCATCGGTGCCAGACACGACGATTCGCGAAGGTGCGACTTTCTCACGATGAGCTGGTGGAGGTGCAAACGACAACTTGTCGCCCACATCTCCCAACTTCGACCTCGATCGTTCCAAAAACCGCGTCTCTCGTCAACAAGCACCAGACCTTTGACATTTGCTCTCGCTTCCCGCTCTGCATCCTCTCATCCTCTCCGCAGCGTGTGCTTCCGCTCGATGTCCTTCAACGCATCTGCGCCGCGCGAGCGCACGTATGATCGCGAGGTAGATGTTGAAGATTTCGAAGAATACAGTCCCGGCGGCTATCACCCTGTGGTCATTGGAGACACATTCCATGACGGCCGCTATCACGTCGTTCACAAGCTTGGATACGGAGGCTATTCGACCATTTGGCTCGCTCGGGACCAATTGCGCAACCGATCTGTCTCGCTGAAGATCCTGCTCGCCAGCGGATCAGAAAATGACAGCGAAGGGGAAATCCTCCGTTATCTCAGCGACGGAGACTCGTGGGACCAAGGGAAGCGTTTCATTCCTTTGCTCCTCGAAGAGTTTTCGATCAAAGGTCCCAATGGGCGACACAGTTGCCTAGTACAAGAGCCCGCTGGTTGCAGCATCCCGGAATTGAAAGAGAATTCGACGAATTTCATGTTCCCGGCCGAGACCGCGAGATCTATTGCCGCTCAGCTGATCATGGGGCTTTCATATATACACGCGCACGGAGTCTGCCATGCAGGTATGTACGATGAATCATTCAGGCGCAAATCCCTCACGACTAACATATCAAGCAGATCTCCACCTCCGAAACCTCCTCCTGCGCGGTCCAGATCTTGAGACATTGGAGCCCGACATGTTATACAAGCAGTATCGCCTCGACACGGTGCCAATCCGCAGAATCGATGGCGCCCCGGCTCAACCTCATGCGCCACTCTACGCTGTCTATCCGCTCAACAACGAAATACCCGCAGATCAAATCGTCGACCCAGAAGTCCAGATAATTGACTATGGAACATCTTTCATGTGGCCTGCGGACAGCACACCCGAGCTACACAGCCCTGCTCTATATCTGCCTCCAGAAGACTTCTTCGGCGAGCCCATAACGCCGGCCGCGGATGTCTGGACGCTCGGTGTCAGCCTGTACGAGGTACTTGGTGAGCGGCCTTTATTCGAGAGCTTTGCCTCGGATCGAGATGACCTTCTCGCGGATACAATCAATGCACTGGGTCAGCCGCCGAAGCGATGGTGGGATAAATGGGCCCAGCGCCAAGAGTTCTTCCAGCCGGATGGATCCTACATTGAGGACATTAAAAGAATCCACACCCCCAAGTTCCGACCGCTGCAGCAACGCTTGTGGCGATTGGGACGAGGCGAGACGAGGGAGACGTGCGATTGGGATGTGGAAGGCGGAGAGATGCGGGCTTTGGAAGAACTTTTGAGGTCGATGTTGAAGTTTGAGCCAAGCGAGAGGGCGACGGCGGAGGAGTTGCTGGCTTCCGAATACATGGTCAAATGGGCGATGCCTGCTTGGCAGCGACAGCTACAGCGGACAGGATGATATCGCCTCTACGATACAGTCGAGTGGCTTTGGTCGAAGACCGCCCGGTGTCCTTTTGAAGGGCATTGCTGGTTCGTCGCGCATGATGTGCGAAGCGCAACTGCGAGACGTCTTGCATTGCTCAGCGGCGGCTACAAAACTGGCATCGAGCCGAGCATCCTGCAGGAAGGTGTTGAGCTTGCTAATCAGGCCGTCCAGCAGGCACAACTTATGCAGTTTTGTGCGCCCTTTGGCATGTATCGAGCATGAACGTCTGATTTGAAATGGTAAAGGATTGATACGCTCACTCTGCATGTTGTTACAGACGAGGTACAGGCAGCTGTTCGATTGGTCGATCGCATTGACAATCCTCAATCGCAACACAGCTGCACGAAGGCGTGCTTGCGGGGACAAGAACATCAGACGCACCGCTTGGTAATGCAAATCATTCTGCTGACCATTATATCGCAGGAGCAGGACGACTCTAGTTATATCACCCATGTCCATCTCTGCCTGTTGCAAAAAGCAGAACTATTCAGAACACCAGCCGGCAAATCATGGCGACCACCACAACCCAACAACACGTCCACACTTTTTCGACCCACAACCATGTAGCACCAGCATTGAAAGTCACTTCGAAACCTCGCAAACACGACGTGGAAACAATTCTCAACTTCCACAAAGACAACGAAGATGGCTCGCCACCCGCGCCGACGTACGTCGGTCGACCAGAGACATATGAACGACCTGTCGACGCCCACAAAGTCACGATCCACGATGTAACCGGAGATGAAGACAAGTACACGCTCGACAGCCATGGCTTCCAATTGGTGCCGAGCGTGAGCGGGGAGAAGGACTTCTTGGACGACGATGTGATTAAGGAAACGTACTACAAGGAGATTGATCAGTTGCTGAAAGATGTGTACGTCCTGTTTCCTGTCCAACTATGTCCTCTGCAAAATATACTAACTCTCCCATCCTCAGCACCGGCGCAACCCGCACCTTCATCTTCGACCACACCATTCGACGCCCCACCCCGGCCACCGCCTCCGACCCAGCCCAGGAGGACCAAACCTCACCGAAACTCAACCTCCGCGGTCCCGTCCGCCGCGTTCACATCGACCAATCTTACTCCGCCGCCCTGTCCCGCGTCCCTCACCATCTCCCATCCGAAGCCGACCATCTCCTCCGCGGCCGCGTTCAAATCATCAACGTCTGGCGACCAATCCGCACAGTCCTCCGGGATCCATTAGCCGTCGCCCAATCCCAGAGCGTCGCGGAAGAGGATCTCGTGCCAATCGGCCTAATCTACGATACCCGCAAGGGCGAAACTCTCAGTGTCAAGCATGCTGAGGGACAGAAGTGGTTCTATAAGCACCATCAGACTCCTGAGGAGGTGGTGTTGATCAAGTGTTTTGATAATCGGGCGGAAGATGGAGTGAGAGCGAAGAGGGTGCCGCATTCGGCGTTTGAGGTTGAGGGGACGGAGGCCAAGGAGGAGAGGGAGAGTATTGAGGTGAGGTGTTTGGTTTTCCATGAGAATGATGTTGTCGACTAGATGGGCATTTCCCGCGCGATGCACATCTTCGACCGGCTAGTTGCTCTGTTGTACCAAGCTCAGATTCGATTGATACGTAGCCTCAGCTGATGGATTTCCAATCACAATATCTCAGTTCCAGTCTCCCATAGGCTCAAGGTCGGTACGTCAGCTCTGCCAGAGTGAGGCTGTCAGGCTCGAGGAGTAGGCTTCTATACCAGCCCTTGCTTCTGGGACACGCATCGATCTGTCTGGATCTTCCTGAACGAGTTGGCAATGCGTGATGAACAGACGACAGTTGCCACGGTCTGCAGCTCCGCCCCAACTGTTCTACTCCGGCGATCGCATCCTCTTTTCTTCGTCGTCCGTCGATCCTTCTACTTCCTCCAGACATCGCCCGCCGACTCTGCTTGATACAACCACGCAGCCCAACGGCACACCCATATCCCCGTCCAAAACGGCACACTCAGTCCCGCAGCCATGCACTTCCTTCCCGTCTTCATCCTCCTCCTCACCACCACCTCAGCCCGCTACTCCCGCTGCGTCTGCCAGTATCAATACGGCTCCGATGAGGTATTCTCTGCTCTGCTTTCTTCTCGATACGACCGAGCGGGAAAGGAGTCCTCGACGATCAGTGCCGTCCATGGATCGGTTTTGTGCGAAGAATGGCCGTTGGCGTGGTACTGCGACCACCTGCGGTCCTGTGGCCACTTACCGTAGCAATTGGAGCGCGTGACTTTCCCATTGGGCGTACTCCTTTCGTTCAGCAGCCTCCGGTCACAACTCCGTCCTATTATGATTTTTCATCGCTCCCGTACTTCCCAACCAGAATCCTCATTATCCCCATCGCCCCACTTCGATATCCGCCACCAAACATCGCATGATGGTTTAGATGGTGATACAGCTCGTACAATTTGATCCGATCGTCATACTCCTCCTTCGGTTCTGTCTTCGGCACCAATTCATGATACTCCCTCATGAACTCCCCTCCGAACCCGCCGAACATCTTCATAATACCCAACTCGTACTCCGAATGTGCATAGCAAGCCGACGAGTCGAAGACCACATCTTCCGGCTCTGCCATACCGGGCAACTTGCCCCGAGAAGCGTTCCCAGACCAAAGATCACCGTGGACAACGACGGGTGTGACGCCTTTGCCACCATCTAGATGGTTGTCGCCAATGAGGCGCGGCACGACGCGAGTGCAAAGTTCGTCGACCATATTGCTCATCTCGGCGTCTTTACCCTGATTTCTCTCGGCTTCGCGGACGATGAAGCGGAGGCGGGAGTTGGCGTAGATGTCCGCCCAGGAGGAGGAGAAGGTATTGTCTTGCGCTGTATCTCCGCAGCAAGTCTGGACTGGGAAGCCGAATTGAGGAGCTTCATAGCGCTCCGGTATTGGAGCGGGAATTGTGTGGAGTTTGGCCAATTTTTGGGCGAGAGATGTCGGACCTTGGCTTTTCCCTCTGCTTCGACCGCCGGCGCTCAAATCCAGGAACTCCGTAAGTAGGAAGGATTTCCCAGGGGTATCGATAAATTCGCCATGTCCGAAGGATTTCGGGCACATGGAGGGCACGGCGGTGCTAAGAGCGTTGAGTGAGGCGTGCTCGCCTGCGAACATGAGTGCAGCCGAGGGACCACGCCCAGTCTTGAGGAAGTATTGCGTGCTTGTCCCATCTTCGTTGGTGATCGTGACTTTGGAGGCCGAGGCGGAAGAATCGCCGCCGCCGATGGAGGATATCTTGCTGGAGGTCGAAGGAGAAATTGACAGGAGCTTTATCAGAGCGGGATCCAGGGTCGCCATGCTGGCGTTTCCGCTCTGAAGTTTCGACTTGTGTATACAGAGGATGGCTTCGTGGCTTCAGAAATGGTTGTTTCGAAGAGAAAGGACGATGTGAGTGCAGAGATGTGAGGTGATGTCAGTCGCAAACGGAGGAAGAAGATCGGCACTCAGCTTCCTAGGTTACCGTACAACACACAGGAAGTATTCATTATTCTGCAGGAGGACAGGAGAAACGAGACAGCGGTATACTCGAGGCAGAGACCAAAGATCAAGACCACAGCATTGTCGACGACGAAGTATGGACTTCGGCAGAACTCCGGCTCAACAGTTGTCTTTGGCCGTCCTCCCTGAAATGTACTACGCAATGACAAGGACATGGACCTCGCCGGACCCATTCGCAAGCGCAGTAGTATCTTCACATCTCAGAAAGCTCGCGAAGGCCAGCGCCTGCCCTCACAGCCCCGTTGATGGACCGTCCCTCTCTCAAACTGGTCCCAAAACCTCCTCAACAACCTTGACCATCTTCTCCACAATGAAGTCCACATCCTCCCTCGAACAATTGTACGCCGGCGCCACAACGATCACATCGCCATCTGTTCCATCCGCCACGCCTCCGCCGGGTAGCAGGGAGATGTCGAAGCCTGGACTCATGCCGACCGCGTGGAGTTGTGCGGCCAACTTTCGAGAGGCGGGGAAGGGTTGTTTCGTCTGTTTGTTTTGTACGAATTCGATCTGAGGTCGAGGAGGTCAGTTCGTGAGCGAACAGGAGAGTGGGGAAGGGGATGGTGAGAAGGGAGGATACTTACGCCCCACAGAAACCCTCTGCCTCTAACATCGCCGACATTAGGGTGGGCTTCGAGACGCCGCTTGAGTTCGCTGCCCAAGTACGCTCCCAGATTTTTGACGTTCTCGACTAGTTCTTCTTCTTCGATGACGCTCTGCACTTCCAACGCCGCTGCGCAGGCTACCGGATGTCCCTGATACGTCTGGCTGTGCACAAAACTTCCCGTGCCCTTTTCAAGCACCTCAACAACGCTCCTATTCACAAGCAACGCTCCAATAGGTTGATATCCAGCTCCCAGTCCTTTAGCGACAGTCTGTAAATGCGGAACGGCATCGCCCTCTTCCTGTTGCCAGGCGTGAAGAGAGCCTGTACGTCCCATACCGCACATCACCTCATCGAGAATGAGGAGAGCGCCATACTTGACACAAAGCGACTTGAGGCCAGAGATGTATCCCCGAGGTGGAGGAACGGCGCCAAGGGTAAGGCCCGCCATCGTTTCGACTACCACACCACACACCGTATCTGGTCCAAGACGTTGGAACTCGTCTTCGACTTCCTCCAACAAGCGGGCGACGTAGTCGGACTCGTCCTCTCCATCCCGCATACCACGATACACATGCGCCGGCGAAACATGCGTAGTATTCCCGCTCAGCAACGGAGCATACATCTTCCTCCTCGCAACATGCGACCCAACTCCAAGCGCACCAAGCGTATTCCCATGATACGACTGCTTCCTCGCGATGAAATTAGTTCGCTCAGGCCGAGGAGTGGGAAGTTCAAGAAAATACTGCCTCGCCAATTTCAACGCCGCTTCAACCGCCTCCGTGCCCGAGGAGACGATGAATGCCTTCGTCATCTCACCACCTGTGGAAGCGACCAATTTCTTCGCCAGAGCTTCCGATGAGGGGGTGGAGAAGAACGGCGAATAGACGTATGCCACGCTATCCAGTTGCTTCAAGATCGCTTCGCGGACGCGAGGGTGGGAGTGGCCGAGACAAGCGACCGCCGCGCCGCCGGTTGCGTCGAAGATTCTCTGGCCGGTGGTGGTTGTGATGTAGTTGCCTTTGGCAGAGGTAATTTGCGAGGGGTTGGATTTCAGAGAGGCGTGGAGGATTGAGGATGAGTAGGGCTTGGAGGTGGGATGTGGGAGTGAGGCGATGGCTTGGGCTGTTGTGCCGGTTTGTGTAGGGAGTTGATCGGCTGTCATGGCCGTGGTAGTTGTGGTGGTTGACATGTTGGCTTGTTTGCTGGGTGGATGCGCTGCTAGATCGATTTGTCGCTCTGTTGTGAGCGATTCTGGGGCCTTGCCGGGAGTTTTTGAGTCTACAAGTCGATGCGATATCCTCGTCAGAGAGCTCTGGTATTCTTCCAGCGGTATCCGTAGTCTCGAAGCTTTGATATGAGTACTCTTTTGTTTGAGCTAAAGATACTGGGAGATTGAATAGTGCGAAGACGTGGTCTCTGAGCGATAACGCAGCATCGCAACCCCGCCTGCACGGCATACTAGGTACCTGCATGAAGCTCCACGATACTACCGCAGTCTTGCCCGAGACGAGGTGAAGTTGGCCGTGGTTTCTCCATAATGCCACAATGGGTATCTGGATCCGAGTTGGCCGAAGTCGGAGAATTCTGTTGTTGAAAATCGAGTAGTCTTCAGGTCTTGTGACATGTTCCAGATAGCGAGCAGTATCAGATGGTAATGGCTATCCTCTGGTCCGAATGCGCATGCAAGACAGGCAAAAATAATGCCGTGGATGCTATCCGTGGCCATGGAGATCAACACAGCTGCGTCGACGGATCGCTGCACGTTTTGGCTCCGTCGTGTTCTGGCGTTCATCGTCTTGCTTGTGATGCGTACCGCTGATTTGCTAGAGCAAAAGTTGTCGTTAGGATTTGGTATCGAACATCTATCATTTATCAGCAATGCATTCTCAAAATCCACCAGCCGTGCAATTCCCATCCATCACCCTTCCATCGAAGACTCCTCAGTCCTACTCCTCCACCCTGCCACCCGCCTCCTCAATCCCCAACCTGACCGCATCCCAAACCCCATCCACCGTATACTCCGACGCTTCACTCGGCGCCGTCCCCTCCCTCCACACTCCCGTCTTGACCAATACACTACTCCACCGCACCCCACTCCCACTCTTGTACCGATTCGCACCTTTGATATCGCTTTCCGGATTGTCGCCCACCATGAAAACCCTCCTCAGCGGCGCATTAAGCCCCACCTGGCCCACCAATCCCTTGCGATACCTCATCAATATCCTCTCCGCGAATTCGTACGTTCCTTGATGTGGTTTGCCGAACGTTTGGGTGTTCGTCAATGCCGCGCCGTTGGTAGCTGCAGCCCACAGACCGGAGAAGGCAGCGGCGAATCCGCCTTGACCGAGGCGGGAGGCGTGGTAGGAGGAAGCCCACCACAGGTCGGGGTTGGAGTAGTAGAGTGGTGGAGGGGAGTCTTGGAGGTAGCCGTTGTTCGGTAATGACGTGTCGCCGTTCTTGGAGGATAGAGTGCCGATGTAGCCTGCGTGGGAGAGGAGTGTGTCGAGGATGATGGATGCGTCCAGGCCCCAGTCTCGAGGGTCGTTGTAGACGAATATGGCGTCGATTTTGAGGCGAGAGGTCAAGTCGTGGGTGATGTCCGTGGCTATGGGGTGGGGGAGAGGTTTGGCGAAGGAGGAGTAGTAGTCGCGAAAGACTTTGGCGAACGGCCAAATGTCGGGATATGCGGTGAGGATGTCCCCAGGTGTGACCACGCTCTTGAAGCCATATCCTTCAGCGACTCTTTGACATTTATCCCGGTCTCCTCCTGCTACGAGCACGGTTTGGTCGTGGTGGTGGGTCATGTCGGCGAACGGCGTATGGGACTGGATGAAATTGGAGGTGGAGAGTGGGACACCGAGTTTGTCTTGGAGGTCTGCTACTCGCTCTTGTTCGGATTTGCCGCCGCCGTTGGTGAGGAGGATAAATGGGATTCGTTTGGATTGGAGGTAGGTGAGGGCTTTAGTGGCACCTGGAAGGGCGGCGGAGGAGCGGAGGAGGACGCCATCGATGCTGGAGTGCGGAGTCAGCGGGTGCTTGTGTGGTAGGATATGTCCTGTCTCACTCGAAAGCAAAGGCGTAATCAGGTGGTGCTGGAGGTTGTGATATGGGAGCGTTGTGCAAGCTCCGCCGCCATTGTCGGTGAGGAGCGAGCTGCTGACATCGCAGAGACCGAGAGACAATGGCTCTAGGAATAGAAGAGGATCGTAAGACCAGCGGCCGGAGCGGAGTTGCCATATGCGGCAAGAGGAGGAAGAGGAAGAAGAAGTGAATGTGAATGTGAGTGAATGTTTATGAAAGTTGACGCCATTGAAGCCGGAGGCAGGTCCGGCGGATAAACTAAGGTACCACTTCATCCGGCGCTTGCATGTGAAAGGCGGTGACGCTTTCCTTCCTCTGCGGTGTCCATCGACCGACTTCCGTTTCTGCGCCCGGAGCTTGATTCAAGGACACCATCGCGGCAATCGAAGTCCGACGTGGAGGTTATCTGCGACTACGTTGTGGATCATGCGGATCAATATCGAGAACAGCAACGGCCAGGGCAAGAATAGGTATGCGGCCGGAGACTTGCATGGTTCAGACTCGACGAATCAGGCAGTCTGAAGACCCTCAATGGAGTCAATACTCTCGTCTATCATTGCATGATCCGGATAGCATGCGATGATCATCTCGAATGCCGATTTGCTCCACCGATCGACCAGGGAGAGATGATCAGGAGAGGATGTCAGACCATGGCCTGATGTTCCGCCCGGCTACGACCATCTCGATGTTCAGGCTTCAGCTCTCGCGGCCCGAGCAAAGATCGGTATCCGCCCTGGAACAGGACGATACCGACAATCTGGCGCCAATGCAAGCTCAAGAAAAATGGCGACATCTGTCCGGCAAGGACGTGTGCAGAGTGATCGACAACTGGCATTGGTGTCTGCGTACATTGTGAGCGCATCGGAGTGGTCCTCCTCAAAGGCAGACACAAGGCGAGTTCAGAGGCGGATTGGCCCACTGCCAGATGATCTCGCCGTCCATGATCCCGCCAGGTATGACTTGTGACCACTTCATACGTTCAAATGCGTGTCGGCACCTTCGAGCCCTCGGCATGCCATCGAGCACGAGCTGTGAGAACGCGTGTTCGCAGGGAAGTGTCCCAACAAATGATTCTACCTTGACCTGATCGTACCCCTGACCATGCAACCCGATGTAACCACTTCGATGCGGTCCCAACTTTCCCGAGAATGCGAGATCATTCGATGCGACAGGCCCGAGGTCACTCCAAGATTGGGACCGTCAGCAAGCACACGTAACACTTCTCAAGCTATCTATACAAGAAACATCTCGGTCGCCGTCCAGCGAGTGAGACGATTCTTCCGCGCAAACCACTTGACTGGCTCCCAAGCGCAACCCTCATTTGGAGACATTTCTTCTCTAGGATCCGTCCACTGGCTCCCAACCGCAAACATCATTTCAAGCCATTCCTCCTCCTGGATCAGTCGTCTGGCTCTCAAGTGTAGACATCAAGCGCTCCACCACCGCTCCACCACCGCTCCACCACAAACACTGCAGCACTTCCGAAACCATCGAGCACCGCCGTCTCCACCATCATCCGGCAAATATGAACATCAATCTCGGCCTCCTGTTCTCCACCCTCCTCTTCGCCCTTTCCGCTTCCGGCGCTCCTACTACTCCCCCTCCGGATACGTCCGACGGTGGATGCGAACGGGGAAGGCTCGCGACTTGCCCATGCGTACGACTCCCTCCTTAACCTTTGTTAGATTCCCAAAAACAGTATACGCTGACGTCTTTGGTTCGCTCAGAGTGCTGCCGCAAGAGCAGCCCACAACTGCTAAGCGGTTCAGCAAGAACAGCCCACAACTGCTGAGTGATGGCGTACTCTCGATCCTCTTTATGTTCTCTCGAGTGGGCGGAGATTCGAGAGGACGGTTCCAAGAGAAGAAGAGGAGAAGAGGAGGAATATGCGGAGCAGTAGAGTCGCTGTGGCACGGGTTTTGTTGGAACCTGACGACTTTGGCGGGCATTTCATTTATCGTGTTTCTTTTCCATTCGCCCAGACAAGGAGGTCGACTTCATTTCTCATCAGCTATACAGGCTTCCGCTCAATTGACGAAAAATGCTTTTCGTCTCATCGCGGAGCGGGAAATCTCAAGCGATTCACCCCAATCGTGTGCAAACTGCTCGTGCCTCCAAAAGCGCCCTTGCCTCTCCAACATCCGTCCAGTGAACCCTCGTCCATCGACCGGACTGCCATAAGTTCCCACAGACACATACAAAGCAGCCCCTTTCTCATCTCGACATCATCATTCTTTTCCCTCCTCCCTCCTCCCCCCCTCAATCCAACCAACTCTCGTAAGCACACACAGCACTCTGTCCCCCCAAATGCACAAAAAGCACATTCTTCGCACCCTCCCCTAATCCTCCCTCTTTGATCAACGCTATCAACCCCGCCATACTCTTCCCCTCATAAACCGGATCCGTAATCAACGCCTCCGTCCTCGCGGCAACCTTCATCGCTTCAATCGTGCTCGGTCCCGGTAGTCCATAAGTGCCCTCGTGGAACCTCTCGTCCAGCACGACATCCTCTTCCCTCACCACCAAGTCGGGGTCAAGAGCAGCAGCGGTGGCGCGAGCAATGCGTAAAACTTGAGCACGAGTCTCCTCCGGCTTACCACTCGCGTCGATACCGATTATCCGTCGTCCGCGCCCTTCTGCTACGGCGCCGACGACGAGCCCAGCTTGCGTGGACCCCGTGACGGAGCAGACGACAAGCGTATCGTGGAACGTTTGGAGTGCGAGTTCCTGCTCAGCGAGTTCGACCACGAATTCCACGAACCCCATGCCGCCGAGGGGGTGGTCGGATGCTCCAGCGGGGATGTAGTAAGCTTTCCCTCCTTTTCGCTTAACTTCTTCGCAGACCTCCTTTGCGGTGGATTTGTGGCCTATGCCGAAGTCCTCGCCTCCTTCACCTTCACCTGTAGACGGTGGCAGAACTCTCACATCTCCACCCATTAGTCTCGACAATAATATATTTCCCACCCGTCCGTATCCCGGTTGAGCAGCCTCCGGCACAGGCACCCAACTCTCCTGCACAGTAACGACTTCCAGTCCCACGTGTTTCGCTACAGCAGTCACAGCGCGAGTGTGGTTGCTCTGCACGCCTCCGATCGATACCAAGGTATCGCAGCCCTGGTCCAGAGCATCGGCGACGAGGTATTGGAGTTTGCGGATTTTGTTTCCGCCGCAGGGGAGGAAGGTGTGGAGGTCTTCGCGTTTGGTGGAGAGGGTTGCGATGGGGGAGTTGTGGGGTTTGAGATGGGCGAGGAGACGGGGGAGGGGTTGGATTGGAGAGGGGGCGAAGAGGAGGGGGGTTTTGGGGAGGGAGGAGAGGGTGCGGATGTAGGTTGGGGTGGTGGTGGTGGCCATGGTTGTGGTGAGTGAGGGTAGGAGTGTGTGGCTTCTGCGGGAGGGGAGCTTGTTGATGAGAGAACCTTGAGAGTTGGGGTATCTTGCGGATGATAGGTTCGTCTAGGAAGTCCCACGCCGGAGAAAGGAAGAGTAGATACCACTCCGCTCGACTTATATCAAGAAGCAGCAGGTCCGCAAGGTCCGATGATCGACCGTCGTAAAGCGGAGAAAGACGGATGTCAGTTGCCTACCTTGCTGGATAGCAGGTTAATTCCATGGAGCAGGTACAGTAGCACAATGCAGCACCAGGCCTATCTCATCGCTTGCAATCGCCGACAACGGCTTCCTGCAGCTGTAGTGCCAATGCCGAAGTCAAGCCAGGCGAGGACTTGGTCATAATTGTGATTCGTGTCAACGAGTTCCATGTCTGAGATGGTAGAGATCTGGAGATTTTGATGGAGAAGGCAGGAGCGGAGATCGTTGGTTGAAGAACGTTGGAAAGAAATACCAGGAAGAAAGATCATCCGTATGTCTCGCTCATGTCAGTGATCAAGATTCGATCGAGAAAGAGAAGACAACCTCTGTTGCGACGACTTTCTGTCCGCCGTCTATGCTAAACCACTCTCCAACACGCAAGCCATGCAAATGAAAAAAAAAACACCACAAATCCAATCTTCGCTCTCATGTTGACTGTACAACAACAACACCAACCCATCATCTCAACCCACTTACAACACAGCAGCAAAAGCAACCGCCAGCCCGACCACCATCGTCATGACCGCAACCTCCCGTCCATTCGCCGCGCCCTTCTTATCCCCTCCATTCCCAGATGAACCATTATTGTTATTCTGCTGCCCATCAACATCACTCTCACTCGTCGTCACACCATTACTCAAGTCCGGCTCCGTCTCGGACTGTCCACCGGCAGTCTGCGATCCATCACCCGCAAGTCCCACCGCCTTACCAGCTCCGTTCTTAATGTAGTCCGCAGCACCACTCGGGATCTCAGGAAGGAGATTCGTCGACACCTGCCAGTTCTCCGACTCAGCTGGGCACTCCATGACACTCGTCTGGCGGCGCGCACCGCCGTCGCCGGAGGGGTTGGAAGTCGCTTGGAAAGCCTGCATAAGAGCCGTGAAGTCGCGGTTCGGAGAGATAGCGCCGGAGGAGTCGACTTCCACGAGACCATAGCCGTTCGGCTCAACGGTGTATTCGTACGCCAAACCGCCGGAGTAGACGCCCGTCATGTCGGTCGAGTAGAGAGATCCGACCTCACCCCAGTTGCGTTGGTTGGTGATGCATCCGTACTCGGAGAGGAAGAGAGGGAGGGAGTAGTTGCCGTACAGCTGCACCTTCTGATCCCAGCCGGATTCTTCGAAGGAGGAAGGGTCGCACCAGGCGTAGTCGTTGAGCGCGAAGAAGTCGGCGCGGGCGGTGGCGTCGTCGCCGCAGGCGAAGTAGGTGGCTTGTTGGTAGATGTTTTCGGTCACGTCGGCGGCGGAGTAGCCGACGGGAATGGAGCGGGGGGCTTGGGCTTTGATGTAGTTTTTCATGTCGCGGGTGACGGCCTTGACGTACGGAGCGGAGTTGGAGTTGTTCTTGGCGTTGATGACTTCGTTGCCAGAGTAGAACATTGCGAGGTTGCCTGAGAGGCTTGTCAGCATGGTATTACACCAACAGCAATGATACATTGTACTCACTGTATCCAGCGAAAGCATCAATCGTAGCAAACACATTCTGCAAGTAAACATCGTTGTACGACTGATGCAGAGAGTCGATATCCAACCGATTGAGCGAGTAATCCGGTGTATTCGCATCCAACGTCAAGTAAATCCCCGCCTCATCCAACATCTTCATCGCCTCGTCGTGGTTGGCCGAGTTGTCAATCGTGTAGATTCGGATCGTGTTGATGCCTAGCTCCTTGAAATTCGCCACGTCGCGGGTGAAAGCTTCCATGTCGAGCATAGGATCGGCGGCGTCGGCTGCACCACCAGGTTGGTAGGCCACACCGCGGATGTAGAAGCGCTCTCCACCGGCGTAGAATGCATTGCCTTCGACGGTGATGGGTGGGAGGGAGCCTTGTTGGCGAGGAATGATGGCTGCGGTGACGGTGGTGGCGAGGGTGGCAAGCGCGATGGCGCTGCGTCCGATGACTGCCTTCATGTCCGTGGGAGTCGAGGTGTTTGTTCGAAAAGGTACAGGACTCGGAAGAAAGTCGGATTGGAAGCGAGAGACGAAAGACAGCGGGTATTAAGAAGAACGAGTGTGAGGAAGAGGAAAGGCGAAATGCAGCCAATACCTCGAGATGAGAAAGTTGTCAAGGAGAAAGAAACAGCAAAGCAAGATGATCAAGAAGGGGAGGCGAAAGACGAGAAGTGTTGACTCTGTTGAGAGGTGCCATTCGACTTATTTGGGAGGGGAGACGCGATTTGTGCCAAGTACCAAGATTCCCCTGCCAATACGCCCAGCGGTCTTGGAGGAGGACTATCCGCGTCAGCTAGAAATCTCGTGTAGCATGAAGATCTTGATGTTGTTTGCTGAGAGAGTTGCGGGCGGTGGAGATTCCGGACGGGGCGGTGGTCTACGAAGCCGTCTTTGCTGCTATTGTCCATGTCGGAGGAGGTGAGGTCGACCGTAGGAGAGAGATGTCAGCGTAGCGATGCCAAGGGTATGCCCGGTCTTCGTAGCATCACACCACCCATGCAGTGCATCGTATCCTCTTTGAATGTGTTTGCATGGTGTTCATTGTCTTGGTGGTGGAGTTGGAAGATTGCGAGTTGAAGGAAGTCGTAGATTCGATGGGCCTTGGCAGATTGTCTCGCGGGACGGAGCGTAAGACCCCTGTTCCGACGGAGCTTCAAATGGCCCACCCCGCTAAATTCCTAGTTTTGCGAATTCGCAGAATTAAACACTCTGTAGACTGTCGCCTTTTCGTATAGCGCGGCGCCCGACTGCCGGTCGTAGGCTCCCTAGGTCGCCGCGAGCTTTTATATAGTTTAGCCTGCCTTCTAAACTTAGTTATAATTATAATAGAAATGCATTAATTACCTCGTAAAGTTATTATAGCTTACGTTCCTCTATCGCAAAAGTTAGAAACTTAAACTTCGAACTTTAAATTCTAAACGAGGTTATAAGGATCGTAATAATAAGGATAGTACTATAAAGAAGCAACTTTTATCTTAGTTTTTAAAGATGCGATATATGTAAATAGCTTTGTGTTATACATTATAGGCAGAAGAAACATACGAGGCTCTATTCTACGTGTTGTAGACGTCGGTCTCGCTGCTGTTTCCAAAAATCCAGGAATTTGGCGGGGTAGGCCATTTAAACCTCCGTAGTTCCTCGTCGTAGTATAGAGTTTCCAACGGCGTTTATGCTCGGCGCGTCGCGTATTGAATGAGGCTGAGATGGTGATCGTCATTCGAGGCGCGGGATATGTCTTGGCTGTGAAAGAGAACTAGGTCGAGAGTAACAGGAGAGAGTTGTAATCAGTTCCTACCTAGGTAGAATTGATGCTGGGATATACGGAACTCGATGTGAGAGGCCACGACTTCTCTCGATGACTGCACCAGGCAGGCTTCTCATATTAATTCAATATATAGCATAGAAGAAGAACGAACCGCCCTCGAAGCCACGCTGTACAGAGCATCAAGCCATCTAAGCCAGAAGATGACGATGCCGGCCAACCTCGATCTTTCTCTATCATATCTCCATCATCTATCAATCCAACTCTTCCATGCCTCCCCTCAACCCTCACGCCGCAATCAGCACCCACAACAAAAAGAAAACCATCAACACCCCAAACATCTTCGCCACCAACCACCGATTCCCCTGCACTCGACTCCAATACTTCATCAGCTCCCTTTGCGCGCCATCCACATTATCCACCACATCATCCGTATTCGCGTCGATCCGCTGAATTTGCTCCGCTTGCTCAGAGACCATCTGCGCGAGTTGTCCGAAAATGCCTCCCAGTTCATTGATGGTGCGTTCGATCGCTTCGATGGCTTCTCCGCGTTGGGAGATGTAGGCGTTCGTCGAGGTTCCTTCTTCCATGAGTTGGAGTTGTTGTTGGGAGGATTGAGTGGCGGAGGAGGAGGAATAGAGGGCGGAAGAAGAGGAAGGGTCGAGTGAGAGGACGTCTTGGGTTTGTTGGCCGGGTTTGGGACTGCGGTTGCGGGAAGGCGGTTGGTAGAGAGGAGAATCCGTCCTGCCTGGATCGAGGCGCGCAGATGAGACGGCTTGGGGTTGTGATGCTTGTTGTTGGGTTGCGACGGAGGACACGAAACCTTCCTGTCGTGTGCGCGAGGCTTGGATGTTTTTGGTGCGCACTTCGAGGACTTCTTTGAAATTGACTCCCACGTCTGCGAGGCGGCCTTGTAGTAGGACGACGACGTTCTTGTTGTGTTCTCCTTCTTGCTCCGCTCCACCCTTTGATGCGCCACTGCCTCCCATGGTCGTCTGGCGCTGTAATTGCTGTAACGCGCCAATCTGCTGATTCAACCCAGCGAGATCTTGCTTAATCACATACGTCAACTCGGCGATCTCCACCGGCCGGTCGTCGAATAGTGTTTTCCGCTTCGCCAGTTCTCCCAATCGCTGTAGTTTTCCCATTGTCGCGCTGATGCCTCTTCCGATTCCCGCGGCATTGCGGGCGAATTCGCTGCGTTGTTTGCGCGTGGGTGGGGTGGATGTTCCATTTTGCGAGAGGAGGGGTTGGGATTGTTGCGAGGTGATGGGCGCGCCGGGTTTTCGTTGCCGGGCCAGAGACTTTTGTGCGGCGGTGAGGATGGAGCGGAATTCGGGCGTGCGGTCTTGGATCGAGGCGTGGGTGGTCATGGTGAGCATTTGAGGTCGGAGGGTCGTGGCCAGGTGGCCTGCTTGGAGGGAGGGTGGATTGAGGTGTCGCTGAGGATTGGGGGTATTCGCGGTGCTTAGAGGCGTCGTGTGGTATCACGGTATATGCGCGTCGTGCTGTATGCAGTGGTCGGTCTCACGATGGTATGGTCTCAGAGTAATTCCTTCCTGTCGTGGTCGTGCAGTCGAGTCGCAAAGAAGTTCCATCGGGAATGTTGCGCCGCGGACAAGGATGACCTGCGCCAAGGGGTCATGGGATCGAGGAAGATGAGAGAAGGCTGAGAAGGACAAAGCCAAAATCGACAGCACAAGCAACACACGAGGAGAAGAACAGGTATACGGAATGCAATCCGACTCCGCCTCATAATTAAATACAGTACTTCCGTCTTGAAGATACTTCACTTCTCGTCTATCCGTCCGCATGAAATATTGACGCTCCGACTTCTTCATCATCTTCGTTCCAGGGAAACCCAAGCGAGACAAACCGGTTCGGGAGTGACTTGCTTCGTATCTTGCTTGCTCGCTTGCTTGGCCACGTTGTCGTCGTCCTCCCTTTCATTTCCTTCAGACCGCTCCGAGCGCCATTTGCACGACTGAACGCAGTCTTCTAATCCATAATTGTCTTCTGCTGCAATCTTCCATACGGCTCTGCATCACGACTCACGACCACTGCATCAACCTTCACGAGGCACACGCGTCCCATGCACTGACATGACCTTCCGACTGTAATACCAACATTTCGCTCGCCACCAGGCAACATGGCCTCTCGCGACATCACTCCCATCTCCTTCAAGACCGTGCCAGGCCGCAATAGAACACAAAAATGGAGCAAGGCGCCAACACAGACATACGACGGCGACGACTGGGGTGGATATGACCCGTACGACGACAGCGAATACAGCGAACCTCCGCCACCGATGCCGACCTCGCAGCTACCGCGCGATCCCTACAACGGCAGTCCGCAGCTTGCACGAGCGTCGAGCTTTGATCGCGGTGATGAGAGCAGACAGTTCAGCGCTGGTCAGCCTTCGCATTTCGCTGGGAAAGATGTGAACAGACAGCCTTCGCCTGCGACTCCACAGCAGCATGCTACACCGAAAGATCTCTCATCGAGCGGATCTCGACCACGCGACCCCGAACAAGTCCCTCCTCCACTTACCGCAAACTCCCCCAGAGCCTCCGCCGAACAGTTCCCTCCACGCCGAAGCAGTCGCAGTAGCGGTACACCCAGTCTACCTGCAACAACCTTCTCACCGCCCACTCGAGAGACTTCTCCCGCCGTCGACAAGCCGCTACCCTTCATCCGCCCCGCGGACATCTACAAACGTCATGCAGAAGAGCTTCGTCGTCAGAGTGAGGATGGGATCAGACCGTCTTTGGACTCGTTGTCGAGGGAGAAGAGTCCGCCGCCGTTGGACTCAGTGGCAGAGAACAGGGAGTCGCGTATGTACGAGACAGAAGAGCAGCCGTCACCGGAGAGACTGCGAGTGAGAGATACAAGCCCGACACTGCCTCTAGTTACAAGATTCTCTGGCTTTGGCACGGACTTTCTCACAGGAAGTCTCGGCGCGGGCATAGGCGGCCATGCCTTGAACGATGGGTCGAGCTCCAGCAACACGCAAGCTATCGCTGACCGTGTTACGAGCGCACCGGTCGTTCGTGCTGACGAGCCTTCGAGCTTACAACACACACCTACTTCGGCAGAACGGGACAGTGCACCAGCTGGTCTTGGAAACACGGACAATGCAAATCTTCAGCATCGACCGTCAAAGGGTTTCCGCTCAGCAGTGGACACGGCATTCGACAGGAATGATGACGAGATTTCACGAGACAATTCGGCCTCTTCGCAGCAAGGCAGTGGCGAGATCAGTCCGATCATGAGTCGTGTTCCTTCAGGTGCAACTGCTACGCTTGAGAGAAAGAGGATGGAGGAGCAGATGCCGTCTATTGCGGAGACGACACCTGCAGGATCACGACCAGCTTCAGGCAAGTTTTGCGATGGGCGACAAGCGAGTGTGGCCAATCCAGCTAACTATTCCCATCAGACTCCCGCGGCCGTGTCGTGAGCGGCGACTTTGAACCAGGCTATCGACGAAGTATGGACCCACCCTCCACAGGAAGCTCCCCAGCCAGAACGCCCGCTCTTGACAACACGGCAAATCGCCGGCTAAGCACCCCCTTGTCTGCAGTCCCGATGGACGCCGAGTCGGCTGACGTGCTAGACCAAGGCGCAGAAATGCCAAGCGTCAACCTGGAGCCGACGGAGAACAGCAAGCCTCTTGCCATCAAGACACGCGGACGCAGTGGTACTGACTATAGCATGCGGGAATCGGATATTGCCAACGAGATCAACGCATCTTCTCCCGATACAGGTGGATTTTCGCCTGCCCTGCTTGCTGCACAGAAGAATGATCAGGCATTGTTCTTGGAGACCCATTCAGATCTGAAAGCGCCGCCGTCGCCCATGTCTCCTGGTGGGAGAAGTCCGGGAGGTAAGAGCCAGGACGGCAGCCGTGCAGGCAGTCCATCCAAAGGTCGTGTGCGAGAGATCGCCGACAAATTCTCTGGTCTGGATGATGCAGCGGGCAGTCGACGCAATTCTGCCATTAGTGTTGGCAGCTCTAAGAGTAGCTGGAGCAATTTTGGCGAACCGAGGCAGGGTCTGTCCAGACCTGACACGAACCGGAGTCTGCTTGGCAATGAAGTGGAGAGACCGGGTGTGCAGCGGGAAGAGTCATTTGTTCCGGACGTGCCTGGTGGTTGGATCAGCTCCGCCCCCACGCCGGAGCCTGGAACCGGGAGAGAGCCGCAGTACCCACAAGCGACGCCAAGGGCACAACGAAACGCTTCTGATGAGGACATCGACCTTACACCAACTACCAAGAAACATCAACTTCGAGGATCTGGAAGCCATCAGGACTCCCCGACCACTCTTGAGCAAGTGAAGAACGCTGGTGCTCAGCTTGGTGCCTCTCTCCTTTCGGCAACCGGAATGGGTCACCAGACTCGGGACTTTGCATCTTCTGAATCCGCAGCACCCCGAGAGGAGACGCCAGAGCCCAGAATGATCCGCGGCGACCAGCCAATGCAGCCTCCAATGTACCGGCACGACACTGAAAATTCGGAAGCTCCTACCTCAATCGCATCCTCTATGCCACCAACTCCGATCTCCAAAGAAACGCCTGCTGGAGAAACTTTGAGCTCGGACTACTTCAAAGCAGTGGCGCCGCTACGAGTGAAGTCGCGAGAGGCGACACCACCAGGAAGCCGCGAAGGTGGCCTTCGACCTCAAGTTACAAGCGCTTATCCGAGCGAGATGGGCCCAGGCGACATGGAGAGCGACCGACTGCGCAAAGAAATCGTTCGGAGTCTGGATCCAATCCCACATGATGAGGCCATCGAGGACACGCAGCGAACGCAGGATGCATTGGACGCCCCGACAAACGAACGCCGCGTGGAACAGGGACTACCCACTTTACCCGCCGCCGAAACATCCCGGCAACCCGGTCTGCTGCAGACACGTTTCAGCTGGGAAGCGCCGTCCGCCCCTGAGCTTGTCCACAGTCCTGAAATTAAACCTGAAATGCCGTACGAGCGGGGAACAAGCAAGACATTACATGTTATGAATGTTGGTAACGAGACGCCCGATACGCCGACTGTCATCAACCCGACTCAGCAAGAGTCAGAAGACGGCATGAGGGACGAGAGTTACTTGTGCCCTATCACGGAGGCGGATGGCAGCATGCCGCCGGCCAGTCCGCGACGGTCGCTGCAGGATGTTCCGCCTTCGCCCATGTCTACGCACGATCGTAGCCACATCAATGACGATGCGCATGATGGCAGCGGCCGAATTTCCTCGGACGCCCGCCAGTCTTCTGATGCGCGCCACTCCTCCGACGCTCGAAACGCGTCCCTTGACGCACCCGCCTCACCCTCGCCCATCTCCCACAAGACCGCACCACCTCCCGTCCGAACATCAGCCCAACAACCTCACAAACCCATACCTCCTTTCCGCAGCATCCTCGCGTTGAAGACGAGTGAAGACCGCATCGCATCCTACAACGAAACTCGCACCACCTTTGCAGAGATGAACACCGGCCTCTCCGACTGGCTGCGTGCCATGTCAGCCCAACACTCGGACATCACAGCCGCCCCACTCGGTCCCCCTCCGGCTCTCGGCGTGAACACGGGAGCTGGCAGCACATCCTCTCTCCCCTCGGGATTCCTCAAGGGCCACAAGAACAGCCCTAGTCTGGCGAAATTCACCCGCAACTTCTCCGGCTCTGGCACTGGTCTCGACTCGGGCGGTCCGGGATCTTCTTCCGCGGGTCCAGTGGGCGGACAGAGGAATGTGTCCTCATCCAGCGGCGCGCCGGCGCAGGATGGAGATAGTAGTCGGCCAGCGATCGATACGGAAGAATTGAAATTGAAGGGCAAGGCTTTTATGCAGAAGACGGGTGTACTCGGCGGCAAAGCGCAGGCGGGCGCGAAGGGGTTGTTTGCGAAGGGGAGGAGTCGATTTGGGGGCGGTGGTGGGGGTGAAAAGGTAGAGTGATTCTTTTTCTTGTTTTTGTTTTCTGCCCTTGTTTTGACCTGCACTTGCACTTTACGTCCTGCTTTGTTTGGGATACTCTTCTCAGAACCAGACTGAGAGGACTGGGAATTGCGGCAAAGGGAAAGGGAAGGGAATGTCGATTTGAGCGTGCTTCTTCCTTGCTATGAGCGTTCTTTTTGATACCTATTACCTCTTCTATTGTTTATTACTTAGTCTACACGCCTAGCCCAGTCGAGACTCCATTTACCTGTGGCGGACGCAGAGAAAGAGAGAGAGAGAGGGCAGGCAGGCAGCCGGATGGAAGAATCGATCAAGCGAAAAAGCAACCGAAAAATTGGCAAGAGCGAAAGAGCCATGGATGGACAACCCCACACGACAACACACGCAACCAAAAAGGACCACAGAACAAGTCTCTTTGCGTGTCCTTCACACCCGTCCTCCTTCTCTTTGGACCGGAAATTCCGTGTCTTCCTACTCATCCATCCACTCATGCTTTGCTTTTTTCCAGGACCGGGGTAGTACTTTCTTTGCGCGGACTTTACGAATCGACTACGAGTTGCAAACGGCTTACGACGCTGGGATCGACAGGTCGACTCCCATCATTCCCGAGGCTGAGGGTGAGGGTGGTGGGAAGGCTGGGCGGACTTTACGACCCGGCGATCAGGATGTCAGACTGGACTGGTCCATGCCCGAGGGCGAGAGTGATGCGAAGGCCGGTCAGGCCGATGAGAAGGTGACGGCGCTCGATAAGAAGGTTCCGGCGAGGAGAAGTAGCATCATCTACCCCTCTAAACGACTGTCGACATTTCCGGCGTGGATGATGAGTGAGAAGAGTCGTAATTCGACTGCGACCGCTACCTATGCCGCACCGAACGACGCACCCGATCCCACCAGCTCAGCCCGCTTACCACCAAAGACCCGAGACTCCACCACTCCACTCTGCCGAGACTTTGCGTCCTCCACCATCACCGCCCCTGTCCTCCGACCACGCACAACCTCCTCACTCGCCAACCGAACTCCACCGCCGACCAGCTCCTCTGCCGCCTCCTCCTCACCCGCACACCTCCGGCCACGAACCGCTTCTCGTCGGCCGACTCCTTCGCATTATGGCAATGCTAATCTGACTGCGCTGCCGGTTGTCCTTTCTGCGAGGACGGCGTTGGGGTCCCATCCACCTGATGATCGGAGCACGGTCCCAGCGTTGCGGCGGGCGGCGAGCGATATGAAGAACGTCACATTTGACACTGGTATTACCGCGTCGACTGATCCGATGCGTCCTGCTACAGCGCTTGGCGATGATGGTACTTCAGCAGGTGAAGGCTTGGATCGACCACCATCGACCACCGCTCCCTTGCGTACCTTTGCGCCCGACCCGATGCGGAAGACTGGAAATGATGACCCTGGAGGGGAGGAAGTCACGACCAAGGTTCCACCTCCGTCGGGAGTGAGGTTGAGTCGACGACTCTCGACTGCCGCGTTGATGCTTACGAGGACGAATACGAATCGCTTGAGGAAGGAGAAGCCCGCGTTTGTGGAAAAGAGGGTGGAGAAGATTGGAGCGGAGGAGAGGAAGGAGATGGAATTGAGGTTGAAGATCGCTTTGGGTTGAGAGAGAGGGTTGGCGTCAAGTGGGCAAGGCAGCGAGTGGGTTTTGTGCGGAGAGCGCCTGTCTGTCTGGGGGAAAAAAACCAACGAAACCACAACTTTCACGCTGCACACACGTCCCTCATCCTCCTCCTCGATCCTGCGTCTTCACCACCTTCACTCGTCGTCGTCCTCCTTCGCCATCATTCCATTTCTGCAACTTCAAGATTTGGAACAACAGAACACTAGCTCACGGTAAGTCTCCGTAGGTCCCCAAGTCCTCTTCCGCGTCGTCGCCTTCGTCGTCTGCGAAGTTTCTGAGGCGTTTGTCGTCGCAGCCACAAGTCCAGACGTCTCCTTCCGCCACGCATCCTCCTACGATCCCGGCTGCCGCCGCACCCGCGACTGGCTCTACGGCGACCCTTCCAACGAAAGTCACCACCTCCAACCCATCGGCATTACCTGCTCCACGCGCTGTTGCATCTGCTGCGCCGATTGTATCTACTGCAGCGGTTGTGACGGTTGGGGCTTTGCCGTTGACGACGAGTACGTCTGTTGCGGTGGGTGGAGGAGACGTGGTGGATGTGCCGAGGGGGTCGGATACGGCTACGTTGAGAGATGCTGTTAGTCTGACGGAGGGAAACGATGGAGTCGAATATGAAAGAGTCTTTGAGGGGTTTGATGGTGAGTTTGCGATGGAAGACGAGAACGGTCAAGGAGGGAATTTGCATGCGGATGGTATGGAAGAGGAGGTGGTTGCACGAGGTATTGCTCAAGAGGACGGTAGAGGCGTCGATGCGGACAAGCGAGTCGCTCGGGGTGACAAGCATGGTGCTGAGACCATCCCGGCTTACGTTGTGCGCGACAGCACAATTGCCAGTGCAGCGGATCCGCTGGTGCAAGGGACCACGTCAGCTCCCTTACCTGCCAAGAAAGACGCGGAAACTGCTGCTGAGCCGCCATTCGCAACAAATTCGGTGGAGGAACTGTTCACGACCTCCATTCCAGCATCACTCGCCGACTCAGCTACCATCACGACTCCAGCTTCGAACACCACACCCACCACCCAGGCTCCGGTTCATGCCAACCGTCCTAGACTCTTCGCCCGCCACTCGTCCTCGAGATCTATATCTTCTCTGCCCGGCAAGACTGCCAAGGAGTCGAGCCCATCCCGCCCGCTGAGCATGCTGTTCGGCGACTGGATGCGCGAAAAGAGTCGGAGTCGAAGTCGAAGTCGAAGTAGCAAAAGTGCTACAGGCAGTCAAGGCGTTGAAACGCCTGCTTCACAGCCTAGGTCTTCGCTGGCGATACCGAAAAGTAGTACTTCGAGACCATCGAGTCTGGTTCTGCATGAAAGCGCTGCAGAAGACAGCCCCATAGCAGGGCACGGCAACGCAGAGCAACCATTCGTCCTGTCCGACTTCAGCGACGTCGCCGTGCGCGCGACCGCACCCGACGACGATGCGGGCCCAATGTCTCCAATGTCGCAGAACAGAGAAGAGGCGTGGAACTCGCCTGACGCAACCCTGCCGCTAGCTAGTCCGGCTGCGGAGGGAAAAGCTGTCGGGCGATTGGGTGTTCTGCCTAGTCCTGCGCCTACGGCTGCTACGTTCGAGAGTGGACGACGAGCGTCGATGGAACCGAGTCGCAGGAGGAGCAGCGCGGCGCCGTTGAAATTCCTGGATGAGGATGGGAAGCCGGCGGTGGTGTTGGAGCCTGTTCCTTCTGAAGACTCCGTACTTCATGAGGATAATGGAGGAGCAGAAAGAGATCTCTCCAGCCCACCAGCTGTCGGACCGGCCGAGCCAGCCCGATCAGCGCTGAGAAAAGTCAGCGAGGGTACTGGTGTGCACGACGGGGAGAAAGACGAAGACGAGAAGAAGTCAGAAGAAGTGGTCATGAAAGCTCGTCCTCAGCACCAGCGTAAAGTCAGCGACAGGGAAAGATTGCCTAGCCAGCTGGCGAAAAGATTGAGTGAGGGAAGACCTAGGCCGGATAGTATGGTTTTGGCGCATTTGAATTTTGGCAGTGAGGAGAGTTGGGGAGGCTTGAAGACTCCTGGTGATAGGAAGGAGGCGGGGATGACTGCGGAGCCTGACACCATAGTGAGCACTATGGGAGAGGGCGATGTTGGAGCTGGACCTCCAACTACTGAGAAGCGAGCTTCGAAGCTGCTGGTTGAGCCTGAAGCTAGAGACGATGCTAGGAGTGAGGTCTCTGCTGAGCATCCCCAGGAGGGAGAAGGTCCTCAGCCGAGTACGCGACCGTCTACGTCAAGGCGTTCATCCGTGTCGAGCTTGGGAGTTGTGGCAGGACCACAGATCGACCAGCCACTCGGAATGAGCTTGACAGGAGCGCAAGTCGCTGACGTTGAGCCGTCTGCTGCGAGCCCGAACGGGACTGTCCAAAGTCCCGCTAGTATCGAGCAGCCAGCAGTCGCGAAAAAGCCTGCCTTTGGATCGAGTGAGAGCATGCTAAGTCCGCAGAGACCGATGATGGATGATCGGGGCATGTCCTATACGATACTTCCTCGGGATGCGAGTGGACTGCCGGTGCCCGAAACGATTACTACAGCCGCGCAGACTGGGTCGCTGCAGCAGACGGCCTCTGCTGGACCTCAGGCCTCGGCGGTCCCGGTTGACTTGAGCGTCATGGGTGGACCGCCTGCTGGCACGCCGCCTTTTCAGCAGCATCCTCTGTTCCGCTCGGCTGAACAGGAGAGGAATGGGGCTCAAGATACAGTCACCAAAGAGTCTGGACTCGTTCAACGTTCAGTCTCGCAACAGGCACAGCGAGACAACGGCTTCAGCGGTGCTCCGCCTCCGAATCAGATCACCGACGACCACGGTCTCGATGACATCTACGCTTTCAATCAAATCGCGCCAGGCGCACAGCCCCAACAAGAAACCGATGCACCTTCAGCAGAGAAACAAGGTAAACGCCGCTCCATGATATGGGACACGCTCAAGCATAGGCGCCAGGCATCCTTCCGGAAAGATGGTGATGATAGCAGGCACAACTCGATGGCTACGCCCCAACCGGAGGCTAGGCAAGACAGTACTGCTGCCGTGAATACCCCGGGCGCGGAAGAGGCGAAGAGCGAGACACCGAGACGTGCAACATTACAGCAACCTTTGCGAACACAGGTAACGATGGCCGAGAAGGCATCGAAGAAGAAACGCTTCTCAGCTCTGGGTTCGCTCTTTGGACTTTCAGGAGCGCCCGTGGGAGGCCCGCCGAAAGCATCAGTCGATAACAGTCCGTCGAAACCAAAGAAGCTGACCAAAGCGGCGCCATCTGAGCGAGAGGCAATGGCGCAGTCGCCGGTCGCCAACAAGCGGATTCCTGATAGCAGTACTGTCAGCGGAAACATCAACGACTACGACCAGTACGAGGCGGCGCGGAAGAGAGATATGCCTGCTTATCAAGACACTGCCAACAATGCGCAGCGTCAAGCACCGCAACCTCGACTGCCCAATCTGCGACCTGATGCCACAGCAGGACTTGCGCAGCCACCGCCAGAGGGCTGGTATGGCTCGCCAACTGAAGACGAACCTGCTCAGCGGACCATGTCTCCGCCACAAGCTGGTCAGCTACATGGACATCGGCGCTTGCACAGTGAAGGCGGCCGTGGATATCGAGCCGGCAATCCTGTCCCTGAGTCTTTTAGTCCAGTGGAACCGTCGTACAATGCACCAGTGGATCCTATCGGTCCATCTTCAAGCCAAGACACGCAATACTACCCTGCGGAGTCTGGATATGGCCAGCGCAGGTCTCAAGATCATGGCAGGTTCTATCCGTACGGCGCGCCTGTTTCTGGACCGCCCTCGAACGCTCCTCGACAGCTGCCGTGGTCCGACTCCATGGAAATTCCGGCTTATGATCAGCGTCAAGGGGGTGGTCAGCCGCAGTATCACCCGCCCTATCAGAGGGGACCTTACGGGCCGCCTGATGACTACGGTAGAAGACCTTCGCGCGAGCTGGCCAGAAGCCCAGCACATGAGTATGCAGAGCAGCAGCCACCTTGGGCTCTCGCCATCCCAAGCATCGAACAGGCCAGCCATGACCCACGATCACCTCAATGGACAACATCACCAGACGGACAGTACCCGCCACCAGATGCAGCCTACTACCAACAACAGCAATATCCGCAACAGCGTCGCAATCTTCCATCCCGTCCATCAAGCACCCGGCCCTACCCTCCCGTAATCCAGCACAACCCCGGCCGAGCCCAGATGTACGACAACCCACCCCCTCGCTCCCAAACCGCCGGCCCAGAACCCCAATCCGAACCACGCCGTTTCTCCTTCGACTCCGTCGCTCCCCACCGACCTCAAAATCCACCCCGCCAATCCCATGAATACGAACGTCCTCGCCAACGTCCCGCCAGCACCCAGTATCCTCCTCAAAACCACTACAGCCGCGCCCAACCGCCGCCACCACGTGCTGCCCAACCTCGCTACTACGCGCAGCAACAATCGCCGCAGAATTATGCGCCGCATGCATCCTTCGGGGCTTTCACGCATCAGCCGCCGCGTGGAGGAGGAGGGGGACCGTACCCACCGTACTCGAGGCGGCCTTCGTCGGGGTATAGTGGACGCAGAGATGATCCGACGGTTGGAGAGGAAGAGGTGATTATGCGGGGGGCGAGTTATCCGGGGCAGGAATGGACGCCGATGGGGATGGGGAAGTGGGATTGAGGGAGGTGTGGTTCGATGATTGCTGATATACGATAGGAAGATGCTGAATTGTGGATGGTGGAGCAGATTGAGCAGATACGACAGAATGAAATGGTCTGAGACTCACAGATATCAGCGGAAGTGGGATCGCTCGTGCTGGCCTCAACATCTCAAAGAGTTGAATGGGAAATTCCGCATGTCAGAGAAACAGTATCGGGTGCTAACGGGTCAGAGCTGGACGGAGCTGGTCTAGACTTGACTGCAGGCTGGCTGGAAGGTCAAGCAGATTCCGAGGAGATGCGACACGTTCTGACGATATGCTTCATCGCTGGATGATTTGTCTTGACTACAAGTTGCGGGAATACAAACGATTCTAACCATTAAACAGAACATGCAATCCACGAAGCTGCCAGTGGCTGGCATCAAAGGTGAGCCCTGGCGGAGAGTGACCAGCCGTCTTATGGTAACTCCGACAGCCAACATCGACCACGAACGCATAGCTCGAGACTGCCATCCAACAACACCCAAACTCACAGACAAGCCACAACAACGCCAACCACTTCCACAATCGATAAGAACCACATACAACACTTCTCCGCGGTCCTCTTCCTCCACGATGACCCCAATCAACCTCTATCTCCAACGTGGCTTGGCGGCCCTCATGCCCAAAGATAACGACTCTTGGCAAATTCGCCCAAATAGGAAAGCACTGGTGCGATAGCGGTTCTTCAACCTACGACGACACGCTATAGCTATGCTTGGAACATGGAAACCGCGGAAATTGTCAAACTCCAGATCTCTCAAGCTTCTCATAAATGGTCATCTAGAGGCTGAGCCAGTAAGCCACTATCGCTGCGTTCCACAACCTCCCGTCCAACCCAAAGGCATCCTTCGTGCTCCCCAGCCCTTGGCTACACCAACGCATGGCGGCTGTCGTGGAAGGGTGAGATATATGTACCCCGGCTTTGGCCACGTTGGCTCCAGGTTCAGCCCCCGACTCCGCATCGCATATATCTCACTCCCTCTTTCCCGTCGTCACCGCCAGCTCCATACTCTCCAGGATGTTTCCCATGTCGGTTCTGTGGAAGGCTCCGGCCGTGAACCCCGTCAACCTCAAAGCTCGGAGTATACCCGTCTTCAATCCGGTGGATAAGTATGGACGGGTGTTTTTCTTCTCGTGGTGGGGGTTCTTTATTGCTTTTTGGTCGTGGTAAGCATGCATCCGAGCTTCACCAGTCGAGACTTCGTCTGCTGACCAACTCATCCGCTAGGTATGCCTTCCCACCCCTCCTCAGCGTCACCATCAAACAAGACCTCCACCTCACCCGTCCGCAAATCGCCAACTCCAACATCGCTGCTTTGACCGGCACCTTACTCGTACGTTTCTTTGCTGGACCTCTGTGTGACAAATTTGGGCCGAGATGGACATACATCGCCATCCTCCTCGCGGGCTCTATCCCTACTGCCATGGCGGGACTGGTAACCAATGCATCCGGGCTGATCGCTCTCCGCTTCTTCGTCGGTATCCTAGGAGGCACGTTCGTTCCCTGCCAAGTCTGGTCGACGGGATTCTTCGACAAGAACGTCGTGGGGACGTCGAATGCATTGATTGGAGGTTGGGGGAATGCGGGTGGTGGGATTACTTACTTTCTCATGCCGTTGATTTATGACAGTAAGGCATGCCCCAAGCGCTACACCATCCGACATGAAGTTCAAGCTGACTCTCCTCCCTCTCACAGGTCTGAAGTCCGATCAAGGCCTCACCTCCAACGTCGCCTGGCGAGTAGCCTTCATCGTTCCCTTCATCCTTATCGTCGCCACCGCCCTCGGCATGCTCTTTCTCTGCGAAGACACTCCAACCGGAAAATGGAGCGAGCGACACGCCGCCATCGAACGTCTCCACTCCTCCCTCGCCATCACCGGCCGCGAAGTTGCGATCCCCGGCTCAATCGACGACAAACCCGTCCCATCATCAAGCGGCGCCTCAACCCCTCGCCCGCACCACTCCGAGAAAAAAGACCCCGCCATCACCGAACACGAAGCTGGCCGTCCAATCCCCACAACCCACGGCGAAATAATCGACCTCGCCCGCGCAGAAATCGTCACCCCTCCAACCCTCCAGCAAACCTTGAAAGTCCTCACCTCCCCCCAAACTCTCTTCCACTGCTTAACTTACTTCTGCTCCTTCGGCGGCGAACTCGCCATAAACTCCTCCCTCGGCGCCTACTACCTGCACAACTTCCCCTCCCTCGGCCAAACCGGTTCCGGTCGGTGGGCCTCCATGTTCGGCCTCCTCAACATCATCACCCGTCCCCTCGGCGGCGTCATCGGCGACTTGATCTACCACCACACTTCCTCCCTATGGCTCAAAAAAACCTGGATCGTCTTCGTAGGCATCGTCTCCGGAGCCTTCCTCATCGCCATCGGACTCACCAATCCGATGGATGATGGCAGGATGTTTGGTCTGATTGCGGGCATGGCGTTTTTCTTGGAAGCGGGGAATGGAGCGAATTTCGCGTTGGTGCCGCATGTGTGGCCGGAGAGTAATGGAGTGGTGAGTGGGATTGTGGGCGCGGTGGGGAATTTGGGAGGGGTGTGTTTTGCGATTTTGTTTAGGTTTCATGGGGCGGATTATGCGGAGAGTTTTTGGATCACGGGAGTCATTATCGTTGGGATGAACGTTGTGCTATGCTGGGTGAACCCGTTGCCGAGGGGGCAGAGGATGGTGCGGTAGAGTGAGGTTGCGGAGGGGGTGTGAGGGCGGGATGGGATGTTTGACATGGACTAGTGATGGCAATCGCGACACATCTCAACCGTCCTCTGCAAAGGTGATATCATATCGATCTTCTGGACTGAGCGGTTAGTCGTGCTTGTCGACCACTGTACGCATGCCATCGTAGATCGAGCAGTCGAGAGTGCTAGAGACTACAACACAGCGGCGCGAACGACAACATTGACAATTTGTGCAGCAGTGTCTCGCGGGATGTTTATATGCCGGTGTTGAGAAGAAGCTTTGACCGTCGACTGGCCAGCTCGCGCTGGGATTATATTTGTTATGGGAGATGAGGTTGTCGTCAGCATTTAGGGCGGTGGGGAAAGTGGCAGGCATTTCCTCGTTCACGCTGCCGGTGCTGGGAAGTGATTGAGTGGGATCTCTTTGCTTCGATATGGTTGACGACGAGCTATGGACAATCGACTGACTCCAGCCTACTGAGGTACACCTGGAGTAACAACGCTTGGAGACCATCTTGTCGCGGTATACCATCTTTCGTTCCGCTCGACATGATCAGGTTCCTCGTGTCCAGAACGAGCGTCAGTGCGCTCTCCCGCACTAAACCGGCTGAAAGTGTGTACACACACCGCGAAGCTGATTTCATTTCACATCCAGCAATCCACATCGCATCCTCGAGTTCTCAGAACTGACGTCTGTATCTCGTCTTGGTCCAGAAAGCCGCAGGTCGCCGTCTTAAGTATTCTTTGCCCTTCAGAGCTCTCGCAAGGCCCGCGCAGCTGCTCCGAGCTTGACTGCATCGAACGGCTGTTCGTTCGCAGGGTTCTCCTTCGCAGTTTTGGTCGTCTTCTCATCGTCGGGAACGCTCACACCGCCTCCCTCACGGGCTTCCTCGTCGATCTTCTCGCCGTCTCCCAGCACCGTACATCCAAGACATCCACATGAATGCTCTTCCTCCTTGGCTCCACCGACAGGCTCCTCACTCACAACGCCCTCCTCCGCAACCTTGCTCTTCTTCTTCTGACCCCTCCCCTTCTTCGCCGGAACAGCAACAACCACCTTCTCGCCCTCACTATCCCCTTCCTCTCCACTCCCCACCTCATCACCTCCCTCACCCTCCAAATCCTCCTCCTCCTTGACCACATCCTTCGGCCGATACTTCTCCCCAAAACGGCCCTCCCTCTTCAACTCCCTAACCTTCCGATTAACCCTCTCCCACGTCCCCACCTCACACAAACCCTCAACCCTCTCCAACAACCCCTCCACATCCCTCCTATACTCCTCGCCCGCATCCTCCCACCTCACACCCTGCAACTCCTCCCCCTCATCCCTCGTCAATCTCCACCTCTCGAAATTCACATCCAAGAAATTCTTCACTTTATCACCCGCATAAAACGGGTTCGTGAACACCGTCTCCTGCACCGGCGCTCCCGGAGGAGTAAGCATCTCGTCGTGCGGGAGACCTTTCTTGGCAATGTGTTCTTTCGTGACGTCGCGGGTGAAGGCGATGAGCAGGTCGAGGCCGGCGTGGCAGAAGGATGGGAAGGGTTCGAGGGAGTTGGTGGTGGGGAAGGTGGAGATGTAGGCGTGGAAGCGGGGGAGCCATTTGTTGAAGAAGGCGGCGTTTTTCTCGCTGAGTGGGAATGAGGTCGGCGTTGGCGCGCTGAGCTGAAGGGTTGGTGGTTCGTTGGGGAGTTCGGTGCCGGAGTCGATGGGTGTGGCGATGTTGGATGGCGGGGATTGTGGGAGGAAGGGGGTTGTGGTGTCGGAGAGGTTGAGTGCCAGGGCGGTGGCGATGGGTGTTGGGTCTTTTGGGATCGTGGCGGAGAGGACTTGGTCGAGTGCGCCGCCGTTGCTGGTGCGTGGTGGTGAGGCTTCGTCCTCGTTCGGCTTCTTCTTCTTGTCGAACTGTGCGGCGGCGCGGGCGGACTTGTAGCGTTTGGTAGGCATGCTGGTGAAGTGATGCGATGTCGATGAAGTTTGGTGAAGTGATGCGATATCGGTAAGCTCGTGAAGCGTTGCGATGAAGTGATGCGCTGATGGATGAAGACGGAAAAGCAATGTCGTTGACGATGAGAGAATGTTCGATCGAGATATTTTGCTTGTGCGTAGCGTTTGTCGCCGCGCGCGACTGATCGATTCCAGGGTCCATGCAGTAGCCGCGTTTGTTCATTCACTCACGCTGGCGAGCTAGTCGTCTGGGGCAGGAGCTAGTTGATAGACCCGTGAGCTAGCGAAGCGGTTCGCGTCTTGCACCATGATTGCGTTGTCATGTGGGTAACAGAGTCCGGCGTCTCGAAGACCCAAGGTCCATGGTCCAGACGAGTCTCCCAACAGCATCTCGCTGCCCTGTTCCGCCAACGGTTGTCTGCATATGACTGCCGTCGATTCCACGCAGGTACCCGAGAATACCCCATCTGCAAACGGAATCAGTCGCATTGCTCCTGCAATCAACAGCACTCCATCTTGACACGTCAGCCACTCCACGCACAAAAGAAAATGATACAGCGAGTACTTACTTCTTGTCGTCGATTCACGCGCGAAGCTCTCCGCAGTGCAAAAAGGAAGACGACTGATTCACAAAAAGTTCATACAGCATCCTCTGCGTAAGAACTATATACACCACTTCCACACCTCTCTCCACACCTTCTCTCACAACTGTTCCATCTGCACCACCTCAGCTCTCAGCTCTCCTCTTTTCCGAGCGCGACAACTTTCACTCTTCTAGACATCATTCGTAAACACATCCTTCTCCAATCCGTACACATGTGTCTCGTCAGTCCTTTTCTCCAGCTTCGTCCTCGTCTTCGATGCAGCACAGGCCATGTTGGCCTCCTCCCGTCTGCACGCTGTTGGTACTCGCTCCTTTTCTCGAAATCCGTCTCGCTGGTGATGGCAAACACCGTTTGCCAAGTGCGAAACGTTCGCAGTCGCTTTGCGGCAGTCTTTGCTCCTCAGCATGCTCACGGAGTGGCAGCAGGTCATCGTCCCATCGATGTTTTCATCTGATCGATCGCCAAGTATCCCAAGCAAATCCTCTCGGCTTCGCGCCACCGCCACAGCCCATCATCGTTCCACCATGCTTTCCCTCACCGTTCAATCCCTCATCCTCTCATACAACAAAATGTACGCCACCTTATTATCCCTCACTCCCTCCTTCCTAGCCGCATTCGTCGGCGTCCTCTTTCCGGTCGTACTCGCCGGCGTGGCCGTCCCATTCGTCGCACCAACAGCAACATTGCTCCACTTCTTCGCATGCCCGTTAACATATGCATTGACTTCCGACCACGGCTTCTCCTCTTCAGGTTCCTTCTCGGCCTCGTCAAGCCCCTGGTACATGTTGCGTTGCTTTTGCATGTCCGCATCAGCTTTGTGCTGCTCCAATGCCTTCGCCAGGAGTTTCGGATCTTCCTCTGAACCGCCTTCGGCCACGTCTTCCGGACGGATGCGACGGATGACGGTATCGTCCATGCGCACCCACTCGCGGCTGTCTTGACGCAGAACGTCGACGGTGTAGTGTCCTCCGGCGGCGGATTTGCCGTGGTGGTAGACGACGCCCGTGAGGCGGTATCGTGGAAGGCCGCCTTTGACAGCCAGTCCACCGCGTTTGGCTGGTGGGAAGACGTCCTTTGGAATCTCGAGTTCGAGTGGGTACCCGACTCTCTTCCAGATCTTCTGGGTGCCGGTTTGAGAGTTGTCGTATTGGAAGCGCTTGAGGTGGAGAATGAGGACTGGTGGGAGGGTATCGATGAAGACTTGCTTCTTGGCGGTGCTGCCTTTGCCGCCAAAGTCGCCGGTCAATGTCTCAGTCCGAGTGATGCCCTTGAGAGCGTCGATGATGTTGTTCACGTGCGGAGCTCCAATGTCGAGCTGCAGTGGTTGGTATGGCTCCAGTGTGACAGAGTCTTTCTGCCCTGGCACACGCAACTCTGATCGGAGGTGGCCACCGAAGATCTTGGTGACCGGTGATGGCGCATCTTGCTGTCCGGCTGTGCGGGTCACCGAAGCCTTCTGCTTGGGACCAACTTCGAGCCAGCCTTCAGCAATGACTGTATCCGGAGATGTGACGCCGTTCTCCTTTGGCTCATCCATCTGTCCTTGCATGACGTGAACGCACTCATCGTGCAATCCTTCGAGCAGGAATCCGAGGAATTCTTCCGCATCCTGCTGATGTCCGCGCTGGATTCTGTCAGTCTTGCGATGCATAATTCGGGATACTGGCAAACTCACCCTCATGCTCGCAAATCGAGGCAGCTTCCTAATCACCTCGTAAACATATTCCGGCGTGACGGGATCGCCATACACCTCCAGCTGATCCTGCTTGAGAGTCTTTCGGAGAGCATCCGCCGACTCCGCGTCAGCCAAAACTTTGAACTCCCGCATGAACATAATCATCGCATCAACAAGAGGTGTGTCGCTCTTCATGGAGTGCACAGTTCGCTGGCGGACTTGATCCAGGAAGCTGTAGAAGGGAGCACAAAAGACCAAGACTTGGAGAATCTGGGAGTCGTTAGTGGGGATTGAACAAATATCTGTACGTGGGGACCTCACCGAATTCATATAACACATGTTGCCAGTATTGACGAGTCCTCTTGGCTCGAGAAATGCCAACTTTGAGCCACTGTGGACATTGTACTGCTTCAAAGCCTCGGCAAGCGGCGCGGTCTGCGGGAGTTGGAATCCACCATTAGCCATGCCTCCGTTCGCGAGGCCGCCTATAGGTTGTGTCTTTGTGTTACGCTTGACCAGGTCCGCCCACGATTTTGGAGCTGCCTTTGGTGGTGGCGATTGAGGCGCGGTCTCCTCGGCGGGCACCGCAGGAACGTCCACTGGCAGCTCAACAGCTTGCGGCGTGACATCGCTGGCATTTTGCGATGCTGTGTCCTGCCCTGATGTTTGTGGTGGCGTGGCTCCCTTGGCTCTTGAAAGTCCAGGAATATTCGGAATGGCAATGGCAGTTCTTGTCGAGCTTCGAGCATGCTGCTGCGTGGATTGTGCCTTTGGAGATACCGAAGATGGCTGTGTTGTGGTTGTGGGAGTTGTTGCATGCGCGGCATCACCTTCTGAGGGCGCCTGCGATGTTGCCGGCGTTTCCGGCTCCGATCTAGGTGCGATTGTGGAAGTCTCCGATGCATCATCCTCAGTGGATGCAGCCTGAACCTCGACTTGGCTTGCAGCATTGCTTTGTGTATCTTCAACCACCGCGGTCTCTCCCGCCGGCACTGTCTCCTGCTCAACACCACTAGCATCCGCCACAGCATCATCTTCTTCTTTTCCTGGCAAGGCTGGCAGAGCTACATCTGCTTTGGGTGTGCGATTGTTCCGTCTTCGTCGTCGGCGATGAGGTGTGCGGGCGAGAAAGTTCGATTCAGTGTCGGGAACAGAGTACCATGGGAGCTGCGTCTGGTCAGTATGGTAAACATGTCCAAGATGGGAGGATGACTCTTACACTCGGCCAAAAAGGCTCGTAGGTCTCCGGAGAAAGCGAAAGAGGGTTCTGGGCCGTGGATTGTCGTCGTGATGCTGGAGCAGGTGGAGTGGCAGTGCGCTCTAGAGGCTTTTGCGGTTCGAACACAGGTACATGTGCAGACACGGGTGTAGGTACAGACGCAGGCGCGGGAGATGGAGACGCGGCCGGTACAGGGCGATGCATGTATGGCGGGATCGGTCTAGGTGATTGTGTTTGCTGTGGAGGTGGTGCCATTGGGTTCTGGTGTCGTGTGACCTGGTTCATAGACTGTACATGCGGCTGCGAGCTTACAACCATGGGCGATCGAGGTGTATATGGTTGTTGCTGCATCGGCGGAGGCTGCGGTACGTAATGTTGCTGCGGGTAGGGTTGATGCCATCTGTACTGCGGCGGAGGCGGGGGATGCCCATAGTACTGCTGCGCATGGTACTGTCCATAGATGTTGGGAGGAATCGGCGACTGCGGAGAGTGGTGATATGCGTGCTGATAGTCTCGGCGTGGGTGGTGAGGGAGCTGGCCATTGTAGCCAGCTCCCATAGGCGAGTTGTTCATACCGTCCGCTTGGGGGGAGGAGCTTCTCTGCGTGATCTAGGCCGAGGTTGCTGACGGGAGGAAAGAGGACCTGGCGGTGATTGTCGACTGCATTGAGGAGGATGGTGCGGAATGAGTGGTGTCGATGAAGTGCCCGCGCGGGTGTGATTTGGTTGGGTCTGTTGCAGCGAGGTTGGCCTGTCGTCGGCTCAAATATAAAATGTAAGAGAGGCTGCAGCTCGCTGCCGAAGTGACGCTGCAGTGATTTCGCAGGATGCGCAACAGGTAGACACCGTGGAATACTGTAAAAGACGACCGCTCGACGATGAGAGCGGAGAGGGAGCGACTCGAAGGGCGCAAAGATTCACGTCGGTGGTCCGCAAAGAGATGAAGCACAAAGTGACTTGACTTTCGTAGATGAGGAGTGTTCCGCTTCGCAAGCCGCACGGGCCTTTTCTACCAAGCTTCGGGCTTCAAGCGGAGGATGAGCTGCAACGTCCATATACATCCTCGCGACTACGAAGAAAGCTTGAGTGGATTGAATGAAAGATCTGGTAGTGGGTTGACTGCAGATTTGCGAGCTGCAAGAGGCTCATCGTCAAAGCAGGCGTCCGGCAAGCACAGTCGAAGGGACCGAACGACAACCCGCACCATATCACTCCTCACACGCGAGTCATGAACGATCATTGTGGTATCAGCTGCCCGCTCGATCGCTCAGACTACTACACTCTGTGCAAGGCTTGCACGAAGTTCTGTAGAGAGAGAACTTGTCCAAGCAGCCAAAGTCCTTCGTTCTGCAATACACAACGGAGGCCTAAGTGCGAGCAGTGCAACAATGCTCTACAGTCTACATTGCTTTCTGCATGCAATGCCTTTCATGAGCTGGGTATGTTGTGCCCGTAGAAAGTCTGACGTCGAGCCGTTCCCTTCCTCCATGCTGTACCGTGGCCATTGTCCGCCCACTTCTCGGCCATATGTCCTTCGTCCTCCTCCTCACACTTAATGTACATCCTGTTTCCCAATCCCTCATTCTTGCGTCCTATTCGCTCTCCTCTGCATACGGTCCAGGGGCATGATCATTGGCCTGCCGTGCCGTGCTTGAGCATTGCGAAATGCTTCTGTGACGATGGGCGAGCTCTCCGTTCGAATGGTGGTTCCGATTGACATGAAGAATCTGTCTCAAGGTCAGCTCGACTCTCTAAAGTCTCCCCAGCCCTCCCTCTCATACCCAAATGTTGCGGCCGAGCCGAGCATGTATTGTCCCAGTGTTCGCATCATGCCTTGAGGTCCGGGTCCAAATCGAATGATGTTCGTTGCGCCGAAGATGAAACCGATACATAGGCCAACAGCTGTGAATATCGCCGTCAGGATTCGTTCAAGGTATGTTGAATCATCGAATACACATACTGCCTCCCATCATGGCTCCCATCTTAGCTGTTTGGTATCAGTACAAGCTCTCTTGACCGGGCTTTCTCGATTGCCTACCCTTGTCGAAGGTCGATGGACCTGACATTCCTCCGGCAGCAGCGACTGGTGGCATCTTGAGCTCTCGTTCGTGGTCGTATCTTCAAGTGAATGTGAATGTTATAGCTTCGTTATGCCGAAGTCCCATGAAGTGCCCGCTGCAGCTCTCCACCACGCTTAGTAAGCAGAGTCTCTCCCGTCCCGTCCGCTTGATCGCCCGCGCCAGCAGCACCAAGGAGGAGGCCAAAAGCAAGCAGCCGTGGCCCGACTACTACTACGCTCGTGTCTGATGCGATCCGGCACGCGAGCAGGAAACATCCACTTGCACCTCGACACGATTGCTACTCCGGTCTGATGTTGTAGTGGCAGCATCTACTATTCTGTCACCGCTGCGTCGACCGCTGTTACGGGGCGGCGGCAAAGCCCATCGATACGCCGGCAGACTTCAGACTTCACACACACCCCCGTACTGGGATCTCGACCACGTCCAAACTCATTCCGCGCCCTCGACTTTGACACGCACTGGCTCCTGCTGTACGAAATACTCCCACGCACAACGTCACCGCCACATTTCTTGCCCTCGACCTCCCACACGAACGTCGCTTCCTACTTTTCATCAGCCGAGACCCGCGTAACGGCCGACCTCCACGTTGCGACCTAGCCCGGACCAGCGACATTCAGACGACAGAACGGCCTTGTAACACCACTTTGTAATCTTTCGGCATCGATTATTCACATTCTGCACGTGCTGGACACGCGAGAGGAGATTGGGGTAGCGCAGCGAGCAATAGGAGGAGCGGCAATAAGCACAACAGCAGCGACCTCACATCCTCCGACTCCAACTCCAAGTACAGCGCACTTCCCGTGCCCGGCCTGGACATGACTGCCGTTGCCTCTCTGAGCTCGTTCCAACCTAACAACCCTCGGTACAATGGCTTCGGCACCGGCGAATTGAATTCTGGCAACATGTTCACACCAGCGGTGCGCAAGACGGCCCAGCGGCAGAATTCATCCTCATCCATTGCATCTACGGCATCTTCAACATCGACTATTTCCGCGACACCACCACAGACCAACGGCGCTGTACAACCACCCGCAGATCCGGGTAATTGGGCGACGAGGAAGAAACCGACACGAGGACTGTGGCCGCCGGGAAAGGCGGAGCCAGCGACAGGAATATCGACAGCGAGACCACAAGCTGTGAGCTCGGCCGCATCAGGTGCGACAGCTTCATCGGCGATATCAGCACTACAGGCACCTCTGCTCCCGTCGCAGCAGATGGCGAATGGAAATGGACAGACAAATGGAGTGCTGCGCGGTGAGGTACAGTCTATGCCGCCGGCAATTCTGCACCTCTTACCGATGAATGGCACCTTTGAGCGGAAGACGATCAACGTGCCGTACGTTCCGGACGTCCTTCGCATTGGCCGACAGACCAACCAGAAGACGGTACCCACACCGCTGAACGGATACTTCGACTCGAAAGTGCTTTCACGTCAACACGCCGAGATCTACGCGGATCGCAATGGCCGGGTGTTCATACGGGATGTCAAGTCGAGCAACGGTACCTTTGTCAACGGCATGCGATTGAGTCCCGAGAATAAAGAGTCGGAGCCACGAGAATTGCGCGAGCAGGACGTACTGGAGCTGGGTATCGACATTGTTTCGGAAGACCAAAAGACGGTCGTGCACCACAAAGTTGCCGCAAAGGTGGAGCACGCTGGAATTTATGGACAAGGGACCGATGCTTTGAGTTTTGGCGATCTCGATCCTAGCGCTGGTCCGGGCTTGATGGGTCCGCATCAGCTTCAACTTAAGAGGAGTAATAGTTCAGGATCGATGGCTGGACGTGGAGGGATGAATCAGACGGCGATGAACATGGGCGGGATGAGCCAGCCTCAACATATGCGGAATTGGCTGAATCCGATCACGACGGAGCACATTGTGAAGAAGCTGAATGTGGGTGTTGCGTGCTGTCGTCCGACGATCGAATACTGACTGTTCTCAGCACGAAATGAAACTCGCGATGCAGCAATCACAAGAGATTGCACGGGCACGGCAAGCCATCGAGGCCTTACTGGGCGGCAAGATCGAACCGCCTCCGCCGGAGAAGAAGCAGAGTTCGGACAAGTCCAGGTCATCTTCCGCCAGGTCGAAACTTGATCTCAAGACGCACTTTTCAGAGCCTCCAGCGCCTCCACCACAAGCACCTTTACCAGAGAAGCCCGATGTCGCCAGAGCTCTGGCCGATCCACTTATTCAACCTTTACTACGCCGAACCGATACCGCACGACCACAATCAGGCAACGTTTCTCCCACACGAATCGACCACTCCGGCGACATATTACGACTCTGCGAGGAACTGAAATTGGCAAAAGGCGAGCTCAGCAACCAGAGCGAGCGAATGAAGGCGCTAGAGAACGAACTTGCCCAAGAACGCACAGCGCGAGAAAGCGCAGAGTCGCGAGCCCAGCAATTGCAAGAAAGTGAGACCGAGCGAGCCGACTCTCCGACCAACGGCGGCCACCCTAGCGCCGAGAGCAGTCCAGATGCAAAAGACAAGTCCCAGGCTCCAGACCTCGAAGCCCAGATGGATCGTCTACGCGCGTCAATGGACGAAATGAAACAACAAATGGAATCCTACCGCCAACGCGCCGAGTCCGCCGAAGCCGAACGCGACGAGGCCCGGCAATCCCTCGCGGAAATGGTCGAGCAGAAACGCAAAGAAATTGCCGAACGGTCTAGCAGCACAAATCTGCGAGCGCAATCCAAGGGTCGACGCTCACGCTCGAAACCACCACCACAAGTCGATGGCGCCGCTGAGCTGAATGGTCATCTGGCAGAGCCTTTGCCGACCAGCAGACCGACATCAGGAGCGCTGCTTCAACGCGCAGGTGTCGAGGACGGCAGGCCGATCACTCCGGAACAGGCGAAGTTACTCACAGCGTTTTTGGCGCAGGAGGTGTTGACGCCTGGGTCCAAGGACGCGAGCGCGTTGAGTCGAGATGGGGCGCTGCTTTATTTTGGCTCGCCTTATGCTAGTTTTGCGGCGGTGGTGGTTGTGGGGTATTTGGCTATGACTTATATCAACAGTTGGCCGAAGTTGGAGAGATGAGAAAGGGAGGAAGAGTTGGGGGGATGATGGGAAGATGAAATGCCTGATCATCGAGAGGCATGCGGTGTTCAGTCCGGCGCCTCCGAGCTGCACGTGGGATGAGATGATGTGCATCGTCGCGAGACCGCGTCTCCACGCAGTGATGCTGGCGTGATTCCGGATTTGCCGACGGCGCGATCTCGAAACGACGACCTGCAGTCGAATGCGAGGACTATCGGACCACTCGGGAAATCACAGACCCGATGGATGTCCTCTGTTCACGCAACGACGCATGTCGGCGATGATCGTTGATGGACAAGCCCGCGCCGAACACACGTTCAGCAAAAGACGCCGTGACGAGGAAAGGGAAGAGCGAGTTCAAACGAAGTCCTGCAAAATACCGCAGGAAGCTCAAGGTTCGACAATGGCGCCAAAAGAGCGGCAACAGTCTGCAACCACTGCGCGGACTGCAACCAACATACACTTTGGACCGACCTACAGATGGCGGTCTTTCACGACACACACACGACGACGACATTTTCTTGGTTCGGCATTGGGGAATGGAAAGGCATGGGCACAGGATCGGGCAACTTGGGTCTTCTTTGTTGTACATACTCGGCGGCATTGGGTGAGGCAAAACGGTTCCTGGTGTTGAGCTTGATGCCGATGAGGATTGCGTGGGAATGGGTTCTGGTGCGCGAACGGGATCATTGGACATGAGGAGTGGGTGTGCGATAGCCGGAGGAGATGGGCTGGATGGCAGAGTTGGTCTGCTGCTTGTCCTCACGTTCCCTCACTTTTCTTGTCCTTGACTCGCCACGCTTGTTATCGCATTACTGACAAAACCTACCTACCTCACTGAGCTACCCTGGCTACGTATGAGCCTTTGCTTGCCCGTCGCCGCGTAAGCAGAACAGGGTAGGTACCCAACCTGGAAGCTGACCATGACCATGAATCATGCTCCCATCCAACGCGAGCCTTCCCGGTCGAAGCCGGAAACACCTCCTCTAGCACAGCAGCTGTACAAAAGGCCATACTTTCTCTCATCTCTCCTTCAACAGCACCATCTCACCAACCCCTTTACACCCGCACACATCTCAATCCAATCCCAACAGCCATGACCTCCTCGGACGACAAAACCAACCTCTTCCCCCAATACTCTTCCCAACTCGTCGGGACCTGGAAATGCATCTCCTTCCACCTATACGCCGTCCCCTCCAACCCGTCCCCCTCCAACCCTCACGGCGACCTCCTCTCCAAACCCCAGGGCGACTCTCCCCTCGGCCGCCTCTCCATCTCCCCCACCGGCTGGCTAGCCGTCCATTCCTCCACGCCTAGTAGCCTCGGAGGTTTGAAATCCGGAAAATCCTGGCACGCCGCGCCGGAGGAGGAAGTCGCGCTTGTAGCACGGGGTCTGACGATGTATTGTGGGTACTTGGAGGTTTTCGAGGATGAGGAGGAGGGGCAGGTGTGGTGGAGGACGAGGGTGGAGGTGGCTGCGGATCCGGGGATGATTGGGGGAAAGGAGGAGAGGAGGGTTAGGTTTGAGAGGGAGGATGGGGAGGGGAGGGACGTTATGGTGCTGGAGCCGATGAAGGAGTATGAGGTTGAGGTGAGTTGTTTCTGAGGGGAAGGGGTGGGTGGATTGGTGCTGACTGATTGATTTGTAGGATGGGACGAAGGCGAGGGCGGTGTTGAAGTGGGTGAGGATGGATCCGAGGGAGTAAAGTCTCGAGTTGGCTCATCAGACTATTTGTACATTTTCCATATGGCACCGCTTTGCTGTAGTGCTCTGCCAGTTCTGCCAGAGCTCATAGACCGGCACGATATGCTCACCATCTTCCACCAATCTTCGAGGCGCGATTGTGCCGACAACGACCCTACCGATTTACGGCAAGACGGGCTTCAGGGGTATAAAAATACCCTTACCCGAACCACAAAGGTCACAAACCGATGATGATCCGCCTCGAGTTCGCCTCGTCTATATCTTTCTTTTCTTTTCCTTTTTCTTCTTTCTTCCTTCATCCTCGCACGGCTGACAACTTCAAGAAACGACTGCACACAATATCACACTGCACGCTCTTATCGTGGAAAATCCTCGTCCCACAAAAACGTTTGGTCTGCGCCTCCTTCTCTCACCTCCTCCACCGGACGATTCACTGACAAAAGCCCACGCAGAAAACGAGATCACCAAAATCAAACCACCCAACATGAAGTTCTCCATCGCCACCTTCATCACCATCATCGCCTGCGTGGCCTCTATCGCCACCGTCGTACGATCTACTCTTCTCCACCTGGGTGCGTGAACCTACTAACGCGTTACAGCTCGGCTCCTGCACATGCAGACCGGAAGCCGTCGCTTATGATTGCTGGACTTGCTGCCACAGAGAAAACGGCGGCGGCAGAAATGTGATTGGATGGTGAGTTTCTTACCGTTTGCGTTGGAGTTCGGCGACTTTGAGGAAATGTTGGGCTGACTTGGCGGTGAAATCAGTGAGCTTGTTGGCTTGGATGGCGTTGGATTCGAGGTCACTTCCAATCCAATCCATTAAGGATCCAATAGTGCCATTGGATATCCAGTCCAAATGAGGCAATCCAATAAGGATCCAAAGGTGTTGTTGGCCATGTTGTAGCCTAAGGTGTATTGTATCGTGTTATATGCTTGCTATTGCCCTTATTGACTATATAGTTCCTCACTCTGGCTTAAGGAGTCTGCCACCGTTGTTGACATGAATGACTGCTAGAATGACTGCTCTCTCAGCTGCGTTATCATGTTGTTGTGCACCTCATCCTCATCATCAAATGCCGGTGTTGTAACTCCTTCTCTTGTCTTGACAGGAGGTCTATATGCACTGCGAAGGAAGGCACAAGCCTCAATAATGTCGCCACCAAGCTGTGAACGGCGATATGTGATCATATCTCTGCCGCTGCTGAAGGATCGTTCGGGGTTGTCGCTCATTAAAGGGATCGAGAGGCAGTCGAATGCCATGCGTAAGAGATTCGGCCATTGTATCCGGCGTGCATACTACCATGCAAGGACATCGAATGGAGCGACTGCTGGATTGTATTCACCGGCGGCGTTGTATTGAGGGTCTGGCAATGGATCAGCTGATAGGTATTCAGTCAGTTCATCAAGAGCACCTCCGGCTGCTCTGTGTGAAGTCTTGAGGCGCTTGAAGTCACGCATGCGAGCCTGCACACTGTCTTCTGCTAGTGGTGGTGCTGGAGCTGTTGTGTGAGCCGCTGTGAAGATGCCCTTGTATTCATTAGTCCAGAGCTCAGTCACTTGCTCGTGAACTGCAGACGACCAGCTAGCCTGAGAATCCTGCGTCCATTGGCCCTCAAACCACTGCTTCTTGAGGAGCGGATTAAGGTAGACTGCGGCAAAGAGGATCGGTGTGTTATCGCAGAGGGTGTAGTACTTCTCAATCTTGTGCCAGGCGTGGTTGCAGTTGTCTGAGAGATACTGGAAGGACTTGTCGCTGGCCGCTTCTTCGCTGAATTCGACACGGAAGTTGTCTATGGTATCCAGAAGGAAGCTGATAGTCGGATACCAGTCACAGAGCGAGCGCTAATTGCCTTGCGAGTCGATTGTAGCCACTTCGAAGGTAGCCAGAGCGTCGTGAATGCGATTCAGTTGCTTCCAGTGTTGTGCCTTCATCCGGTTATCCTTCAAACTTGCCTCGCCCTTGTGTTCCTTCAGCTAGCCCTTCACAAACCGCTTAATCCTCTCTTGCAGCTCGAGAGCTCTCGTGATCATGTAGTAGGTCGAGTTCCAGCGTGTGTCGTTGTCTTGGATAAGCTAAGAAGGTGGTTAATGAGATGTTGAAGAAGGTGTGAGAAATGAGGTCGAAGATTAAGGGGTTGCGGAAGCGCGGCAGCGGAAAGTCCCTTGCGCGGGCCGCGTGCGGGGACCAATCATAAATTAGGACTCAGCTGGTATAGCCCCACTTTAGAAACTCACCTTTAGCTTGTCGAATTGCTCCAAAACTCCACTAACAACAACACCTGCGAATCGCTCAATCCTCTGCGGCGATCCTCGAATAAACCGCACTGTGTTGTGGAGCATGCCAACTGGCCCTCTCGCAGCCCAGAAAGCGTCCACAGCGTCCACCGCTCCCTTCTTTACCTTGGCCTCTAGCGCCGCCAACGCCTTGCCAGCTCCAGCGCCGAGCAACAACGCCCTCGCACACAGATTCGCAACGTGGCCAAGGCAGCGCAGTCTGCGTGACAGCCGCTGCTTCGCAGTCCAGTGTGGGTAGAGCTCCTTCAGGATCAGGTCCACGACGGCGGTGTTGGTGCCAATGTTATCGCACATGAAGTATCCGAGATTCCGCTGAAGGTTGTATTCGCTGATTACCTCCATGAGAGCCGCAGCCTCGTTCTCAGCAGACTTCGCACCATACGTCCTTCTGAACGCCAACAGCCGAGTCCTTCGAGTCCCTCCACTGTCGACGAAGTGAGCGAACACGCTGAGGATCGAGTAGTTGTTGGGGCTCGTCCAGCCGTCGAAGGACAGGTGTATCTTGCTAATGGAGTCTCTCAGTTCTCGCTGCACCGCAACCTTCTTATTCGCGTACGCTTCCATTATCTACCCTCGAATCGTCGATGCCGCACGCGGTAGAAACCCCCCTATTGAAGAGCTGAGGAATGTAATAAGATCGCGGAAGTATTGGTTCTCGACTATGCGGAAGGTAACATGGCAATACACCATCCAGCGCACGAGGAGGCTCTTGAATTCGTTCACACTGTAGTCCTTGGTGAGCTGCTGGTACACCACACCACTGGCGAACGAGCTCTTGATGCTTCTACTTCCTCCGACAATTGGCTCGCCAGTAACTCGGTTGAGCAGGTGTTTGGTCTCCAAATGATCAAGAGCAGGACTGTTGCCGTTATTGCATGTTAGAAGCACTTGCTCTGTGCCAGCCACCTCACAGTGGTAGCAATAGTAGTACTTCCTTAAGTCCTTTGCACACAACAACGCCTCACCGGACCTCCAGATTGGTGACTTGCCCTTGCGAGTCTTGTTGCATGGCGTGGCAATAACAGCACATCGTGTGTATTCACTGCTCCGGATCTGGAAGGTTTCCTTGCGAAGGGCTGGATCGAATCGAGGGCTCGTCTCACAGAGCGTAACATGGTCGGTGACCTTGCTGCTCGGTCTGAACAACGAGAATGGAAGCATTGCAATAGCATGAGGATGATGATGGCGTTGATGGATACAGAGATAACTACACCTTTAAGGTCGCAGAGTCTTCAACATGCTGTGCAACAACAACCCCTGCAGCCCTACACTATTGGCAATCCAACTAGCAATAGATTGGCAGTGAACAACACCTCCAATCCATCCAACAACGACGACATGGTGATCCAACACCGCCAAAACGATCCATTGCCAAGCCAATCCAACAAGAATCCAATCCAACAAGCTCACTGGGTGAAATAGCTCCAATGGGCAGTGTCAGTGTTCTTGAGTGGGGTGGCATGCGGTCAGCGTCGTTGCGCTTGGTTGAAGCGACATGCGGTTGGTATTTGTGGGAGGCGAGGGAGTCTTCGGTTTGGGATTGCAGGCAGAGGTGATGGAATTTGTGTACGGACGTTCTTTGGACTCGAGTATCATAGGTAGATGGAAACGAATTCGATCTCGTGACACGGAGGCGAATGCAGATGCCGCCATGTTGATCGATGTGTTCCGTTGAAGCTCTTCCAACTATGCCTTGCAATGCGACTTTCGAGGTCCAAGAGCAGGAACCTTGAGGAGTGAGGAACGAAAAAAGAAGGTACCTACTGTCATGCGTGAAAAAGGCCTACATGCATGCTAAACAACATAAGGATCCCACATCAGGTCTGCGTACCAGCTTTCAAGATGATGTCTTGGGTCGATGAGTTCTGGCAGATGCAGATACCATTCATCGCAGTCGAGAGAAGAGAGATTGTTCGTTGCCTTGATGCACTCCATATCCTCCGTGTAGAATCCGCTCATTTCCCAGTCGATCAAGCCCGTGATCCGGATATTCGCCTTGTCGGAGTGGTCCACCATGATGTTGGCTGGTCGGAAGTCGCCGTGGATAAAGACGATGTTTTGCTTTCGAGGCGGAAACGTCTGTTTCCGGAGGAATCTCCCGTATACGGTGTCCTTCCTGCGAGCATTGCCGTACATGAAGTTCCACAGCTGTTCCGTCGAGTAGATTGGAGCATCACTGGTACGTATGTGCCTGCGGAAGTCTTTGCAACCTTGACCGCCGACGCCTCCGAGCGGAGTACCAGGTTCATAGGGAACAGCTCGAAGTTGCTGAAGCAGAATGTTCAAATCACGGCTGATGGCCTCCTTCTGTGGCTCAGTAAGACTTAGCCATACAGTCTCTAGATTGACACCAGAGACGAGATCCATGAACATGTACCAGGTGTTACCGATGGAAATGACGCCGTGCGGTCTGGGTGCAGGTATTGTTGGCGATCTGGTTTCCAGAAATTGTAGCGTTGAGTACTCTGTAGAGTCTGGTTCGCTGATTGCTTTGACGACCACATGGTCGCCAAAATGAGCCACGAAGTGATGGCGGCTTGATACTGAATTGAAGAGGAAAGTCGCGGACTCCAATATGCCAGCAAGTGCAAGTGACAGTTCATGCCCACTCTCGGACCACATGAGATTCTCCTCGTTTAGTACAGCTTGAACCGCGGACGATAACGAATAGACAATGCTTGCTGGCTGGGTCTTGTCGATCGTCCACGAAGAGCGACGTGGCATATCCGGCGGAGGGCTTTGGGATGCTTGCTTGATCGCAAGCTCTGCAACATTCGTCTCAGTACGTTCTCATCTGTGGCCATCAAGCTGTCCATACGGTCAGAAGCTTTCGATACCTCATTGAAGCCTTTCTTTGAAGCCAACAACGACTGATAGCGAGCTGGAAGGGCCGAGGATATGTCCACATCAGGCTGCCGCTTCAGAGCTTTTTGCAACTTCCTCAAGACTCTGTCGTTGTATTGCGCTGCTGCGGTGAATATGGACCTTCTCGTCCGCAGAGTCGTCCGATGCGGACATCGTGATCCCATCGGACAATGTTCGAAGCGTTCGGAATGCGTAGATGAGGAATAAATGTTTGTTTGCTAGCGCTGAATGACTAAGAATGCTTACCTAATAACGCTAACGACCATATCCTGCAACATGTCAAGACGAAGATGTTTAAACATCTCGCCGCTTTCACGAGACGACTAAGTAGCGTACTTATACTATATAGGACTACTACCGCTCGACAACTTATATCTAACACGCTACTACTTCGTATATAGTACCTGGACCGGACGGCTATATCTTATATATAGGAACAGCGGGTAAAGTCTCGATATCGCGATAGAGTTAGTTCTTTAGGATGCTTATATAATATATATAGAACGGCGTCCTTTGTTTGTTTGTTTGTTTGTTTGTTTGTTCCATTTACGTCCTTTAGGAGTCCAAGACTATGTAGGACGGCCTTGCAAGCAAGGCAGTAGATCTATTTACAATCAAATTCTTTCGGTATTCTTTGACCTTAGGGGAAACCCCGTGCCTAAGGCAGGACCTGCAAGCAGAATCTGCCTAAGGCAGGACCTGCAAGCAGAATCTGCCGAAGGACTTCAAAACAGTGCAAGACAAAGGAAATCAAACGAGTGTCGTTGTCTGCAGCCGGGGCTGCAGAATTTTCGCGCCAAGCTTTTTGCAGAATTTTCAGCGGATCCTTCCGCTTCGCACGCACGCTGCAAATTCGAATTCGAAATGCAGTGCAAAAGCAGTGCAAAATGCCGTGCAAAAGCAGTGCAAAATGCCGCGCAAAAGCACTGCAAAAGCAGCTGTCCAACTCGCTGCCCCCTCTTATCCTTAATACGCCTTTGTGGAACTGCAGCGCTTCCAAACGCATACAGCTACGCAGGTTGATCGCAGAGTTGTAGATTCCACCGTTGTTCTAGCTCTTTGAAGTGCACATTTCCGTAGAGGACCCGAATCTCTAGAGGGAAAGAGGTGCGATTTCGGTTCGGATTTCGAGGAGGTGCGCGTATAGGGCAGAGTGGACTGCTTCTTTCTTCTTCTTGTTCGTAGCGTAGAGAGCTATTCGTTCGAATCGTGCTGTTGTTCTGTTGTAGCTTGTGTTTCGAGGGGAGGTGTACCTCCAGGTCGTGTTGTTTTTGTTTTTGTAAGGGAAGAGGGATCGACGGCCTCTCCAATCCTCCGGAGGAAACTTGGCTCTACGACGACGATGTCGTCGTAGGTTCGTAGCCGGCACCACGTACAGGTGTTCCTCGTCGCCGGCCAACGGCGTCCTTTTGTACTATAATAGGGTTATTAATAAAGACGGATCGACACGATATGCTCTCTTTCTTCTACTAGTTCTCTACGGCGCGATTAATAGTGCCCGACGACGAGCTTTCTAGATTCGCGGGAACATAAGCTTTAGGGTATAGTAATAATACCCTTAGCTAACTAGATACGTTACCTCCGTAGTGCCGTACAAACCGTACTAGAATTTAGCGGCCTAAGGCTCTAAGGTAGTATAGTTTAAGCGGCATAACGGAGGTAGAAGAGGGGTCGCTCGTATGTACGGTCGGTTACGTATATAGCTCGAATTTCGAGAACGTTAAAATCTATAATATAGCATACTTTTTAACGAATTAATTAATAACAACTATAACTCTAATAGACAAGGCGTTATAGGAGCTAAGAGAGGGAAGCGAGACGAATATTTCTAAAGTAGCGCGAGAATATAGCGTGTACTATACGACATTATTTAAGCGGTTTCGTAGAGTAACTAATTCGCGAGCTAAATTCGATAAAAACAACATAATTCTTTTATACTAGTAAGAGCGTACCCTCGTATAATACATCGACACTCTAATACGTAAAGGTATACTACCGACACTAGTAATAGTCCTTACCTTTGTTTACGATATCGCAAAGGTATCCCTAAGACGGTAGTAGATAAGGGAGTTTGTAACTTAACATAGCACTACTATTTAATCGCGTTATCTTAACCCTCTCGATAAGAACCGTAAGATAGTAGACTCGGTGCACTAATATAAGGCATACTACGGGCTCCTTAAAGAGAAGATATAGTAGTATAATATTAAGATATAGAATACGTATAACATAGACGAGAAGGGCTTCCTTATTAGTATACTTTAGAAGAGAAAGCGAGTCTTTACGAAGTCGCAATACCTCTTAGGCTCCCTTCTCGGCAACCTATAAGATAGTAGTCGTAAGTAGATTACCTTAATTGCAGCTATCTATGCTAATAGTACTACACTACTACCGGCATTAATATATAAGGTAGTAACTAGTAACATCTAATCCTCGTAGCTTTAAGACTAGAATCCGGACGAGTATATTGCCTTCTTTATATCCTTACTAAACGGCTAGACTAACAATAGTCTTAGACTCTACTAGCTTATAAAGGTATTCGAGCCTCTTATAAGGTAGAAGGCTAGTAGAGGCTATAGATTGCTAGTTATTAATAGCTATAGTTCTTATGTAAACATAGCGTTTCTTTAGTATTGCATTAACTACCGGATATTCGTAGTAGTCTTCCTACCTTACTTAACATACTACTTATAGCCTCTAGATATTAGTCTCTTTAGTCTACTAGCTAGCTACTATTCTATAGAACTATTACGGTTTATATACTAGTCTAAAGGACTCTTAGCGGTTATAAAGCGTAACTTCTTTCGGTTATTCTAGCTAGCATAGTAAAAGGCCTTTATACTAGTAAACATCGCTTCTAGCTTCCGCAAAACTAGCCTCTATCTACTAGATTTATTAGTCGTAGTATAGAAGTTTGTAGACTCTTAGAGCAAGGGTAAGAGTAAGGATAAGGCTAAGGGCAAGAATGTTTACTTTAGCGATAGCTTAAGGCTAGGCACTACTAACGACAACATCGGTAGACCGACTACCGCTAGTATAGACACCTCTATTATCTTAAATAACTAGCGCAAGATAAGGAGCCTTATAAACAGCGTACTAAAGTAGCTATAGAATAATAAGGAACATAGACAGATCTAGCAGCTAAAGAACACCCTCCTATATGTTTAAATATAGAATTAGCTCCTTAAGAGTAAGAACACTAGCCTTCGACAATCCTTTAAGTATAAGAAGAAGAAGAGACAACGTAGTAAGCCGCTACTATTAATCCCTTATAGTTAGGCTATATAGTTCTATTTACCGGCTAAACTATAAGCTAGTAAGGAGCTATTAGCTACAAAGGAAGCTAAGAAGGTCGCTAAAAAGAAGAAGAAGGAAGAGACTACTATTATAAAGAAGGTAGATAATTAATTAAGAGCTAAAGAGTAGATATAAGCTAAGGCAGACAGGCTAGCTAAAGTAGCGCATAAGAGGGCTAAGAAGGCTTCGTTACTAGAGACGAGAATAGCTAATTTATAGCTAAATATAGACCTCCGAGCCTCTACTCGCGTAGCCTCGCCGGCTAAGCGCTATAGAAGGAAGGTAGTAGATAAACTAGTGCTAATCGTAGTATTAAAGGTAGACATAAGCCGGAGGAGGGGTAAACAAGCAGCTAAATCCTCTTAGCTACTAACACGTATAACATTAAGGCAACGACTTTAGGCTACTTAGAGCTAATAGATATAATTAATACTATTATTTTAAGCTATATATTATGTCTATTAGACTAGTAGTTATAACGTTATTAGCTATAGAAGTAGTAGTAGAGGTAGAAGGATTCTCTAATTGCGACCGTGCACGTAAGCGACCGTGCACACGAGCGACCCCCCTTCTACAAACCGACAATAATCCGCCTCGACCTACAAGTTCTTCCGCTGCCTAACGCGCTATAACGCGCTATACAAAATTTCGGCAAAAAGGCAAAAACATATAATACTATGGTCGAATGTGTCCGTTGGAGAAAATTTGATGTAATATGTCGCGGCACGAAGCTGCTCGGTCGATCGAACTTGCAACACTACCAGCGGATGTGGAGAAGAGATGCTGAGGCCGTATCTTGATGAGATAAGAAGCGGTGGAGAGATGTTCGTATATATCCCGACAGACATTATCTCTCTCGCACTCCCACCCCAGTCCTGTACATCGTTGACTGCTCCTGGTCGAAATTGTGGCGAAGCTACCACACAGGTCTGACAAATCTCTCACAGCCCATCTCTCTCTGTGTCCGCCCCGCACAAGGTACAGAACCATCAATCTCCCAAATCGACACCTATCCGATGCAATGACACACTCGGTTCTTGTCGCTGTGCACGAATCAGATGTCAGCGCAACGATGAGACAACGAACAATGTGGGGTCGGATGGTCGTACCATGAGCCACTGCCATGGAGCAGAAACCTGCAACGGATCAAGCATGCCTCCGGCTTGTCTGTTGGATCACAGTATTCGTGCTGGCCGATGAGATCTGCGTCAGCGATGCAGCGATAGGGGATCTCGTGCGTGGAGTGGACATACGGCGATGACTCCCGGAGCGATGAGGCCGACGACAATGGCGGCGATGAGGGTAGTGAACTTCATTGCGTTGACGGTCGGTATGGAGAAGCCGATCGTGCGGCCGCTGGATGAGGAGGAGTTGGACGGAAGAACTCGTCAGAAAGCGCAGGTGTCTAGCTACTCTTATGCTCAGATGTCTCTCGGTAGATGGGCACACCGCTACTTGGATTCACCAGCATATGCTCAACCTGTGGTCTGCTAATGGCCTAGTCCACGTTATCATGGCCTTTCGGCAGTTGGCAGGGTGTTCGCAGGCTCTTCGGGGGTCTAGGAGACTCAATTGGTTCTAATCCTGGAGGATGGGCTGGACCTTGCAAGGCCCCATAGCAAGATCGTATCCGAGACAGCACAGCATACCTTGTCATCTGTCCCACGCAAGATGTCAGAGACAAAGGCGATGCTGGGCTTATCAGGGGCTTTCCCGAGCTTGAGGTCGCCCGAAACCCAGTCAACAGGTGCACTTCTTCAAGCGAGCGGTTTTCCGCATGTCATCCGGTCATTATTCACAGCTACTCCAAGCTCAGTGCCTTGGCACATGGCTGCGCAAAGAGGATGTTTGCTAAGCTCGGGCCCGATTAAGACCTGTCCGATGGGATGAGTGTTAATTTCGCGGACAGGGAAGTGGTTCATGAATATCGTATTCCAGTCGAGCTAAGATTGATCCAGTCCCCCAGATCCTAGTCAACAGGCTCTACATGTTCAAAGCGAGACTTGTCGAGCAACTCTCGCGGATGACATCCGGAAATTGCGATCTCGTTCAAGCTCGACAGTATGCTTGTGTCTGCCCAAATAGGATGATTGCTGAGCTCATGCGCGACCGATACTCCTTGCGGTAAAATGCTGACATGGAGCTGGTTCATGGATCTTGTGAACAGGAATAAGGGCCCCTCCGTGAAGTGAATCAAGCCATTCAATGCCAGCTTTTGGCGAAATGTCTCGCTGCAGTTCCCGATGATTCTGTGTATACAGTATGTCTACTGTAGCAGGAGCGGATAGCAGCAGATACAGCAGTCTGTGGAGCAAAAACTTGAAGTAGCGCCTGAAGACAATGCCGATTTTCCTGGGCGAAATCAGCGAGAGGCTGTGTATACCTGCCCGAAGAGCTCGTCAATTGAGTTGTCGACATAAGCGCTACCAGACCGGATCAGGACGGATGGCACTCTCGTGCATCTACACGCGGGATACGCTGATACTCACCTGATCCAGTGCGCATCACGAGATGCTGTTTGCCTTTGTTGAGTCCATGGATCAAAGACCGTAAAATTCCCAGGGCAGCGATTGCAGGCGACGAAACTTAGTCGAAGCAGGTTAGTTAACACAGGAGGCACAGATCAGCTTGCCAGAGCTTTGTGTAACTCAGGCTGTCCGACCAGGAAAGCGAGTGTGTGAGCGGAAAGTACCCTCATGTCCCGTAGAACTATCTGATGGCACGATTGTTGTCAGACAATTGTCGGCAAGTTGAAGGCATTTGCCGCCCGATTGGGACAGGAACATCGGGCGATGTTGCTCGAGCTTTTCTACGAAGCAGGCGAACTGGGGTCCGCAGCAGAGTCACGCCACGCTCAGTGTTCGAGCTCGTGCTATTCTTTTCAAGTCATGAAGTCGGGTTTTGAGCTTTCGCATTTTATGCGAGGGAGACTCCCGTTTAGGCCACCATCACCGGATCTGTGGACTTTTGGACGATTTGGCCTTCCGAGGGCTTCCTAGCTAGCAACTCTGTATATCCGCGGCGGAACAACAACACATCAAACCCTTGAAAGTGCCTGCTCCGCAAAAGCATCCCGGGAAACCTTGAATAGGAGTAGTGCTTATTCCTGCCCAAAACTCCGTCGATGGCCATGTTTGGCATAGTGCAGTTTCTCGAGTTTAGGAGAGCTCGGGGATGCTTCATGGGGCTGGCACGACTTCGTGCGTTGAGGAGCCGTAAGGGGCATGTCTAGGGTCGGATTGGCCTTCTTCCTAGTCATCAGGCGATCTGATTTGACCAAGGTTCAAACGTTGATCTGTCCGGTGTGCTCACTGCTCATCACGCGATGTAGGGGTGTGAGATGAAGATGGCATGAGCCATGACTAGCATCCATGAGAGTATTGAATAACCGCAAGTAGGGCAGATATCCTTGGGACAACTTCGCCCCTGAAGCACGTTGATGATTAGACATCAATGATCAGTCGTGCATATGAGTAGCATCTTCCACCTCTCGTCCTTCTCTCTTTTCCTTCTTCTACTTCTTTCAACAACTCAATTCATCCTTACTCCCGCACGCAAGCAGGTTTTCCGCATTTGCAGTCCTTCCAGTGTGTTCGCTCCACTCTTCTTTTGGCATCCATCACGGTCCTTCCAATACACCACCCAAGGCCCGAGACCACCATCTTCCACATCAACCAAACATCAAACTCTGTTCCAAACCCAATCATGAAGCTCGCCGCCGTCATCTCTACCGTCCTTCTTGGCGCTGTCCCTGTTCTCGCAGCATACCGTCCAGGCACTGGACCACCAGGCAAATGGTTTCCAGGAGTGAGGGCGTGGTGCGAGGGGTTGCCCGACGGCGGTGGTGATCCTATCGGAGACGCATGCAGGGGAGTGAAAATCGACACGGTACGACAACTTCTTCTTACCACTGCATCAACGTTCAAACTAACGCATCTACCTCCAGGTTCCTGGTGTGAAAGGAACCTGTTGCTTGAGGAACGAGCGGGACTCCAACTTCATGAACTACCTCTGCAATTCATACGACGGAGGCACAAACGGTCACGTTTACCGCTCCGACAATGGGCCCGGATCTTGCTAGAAACTATGAGATATGGCAGTGGCCACCTCGTCGGGCATGTCCACACGCTGGTGCTGGAATTCATTCGAATTGGTTCTTAATCGATGCTGGAGAGGATTTTGAAGCTACTGGAACTCGAAGCTGGACGGAATGAACAAGTCTTGTGGCGTGTCTGGCAAACGGTTTCTTCTGAGGCGGCTTTTACTTCTGAGGCGGACTTTTCTTCCTCTGAGGCAGACTTTTCTTCTGAGGCGGACTTTCTTCCGAGGCGGCTTTTGGTTTTCTCAATACTGTGGTTTGATTTTTCGCTGGGAAAGGTCATGTGTCTATCAAAACGGCGTTACCTACTGTCCCGATCACAAAGGCCAAGCACTCCAAAGCCGCGATTTCATTTGATTTCTGTTACTGATCTCATCGCAACCGTTTCGTTGTCAGCATTGGGAGACCGTTCTATTGATGACATGCGTAGAGGGTGGCGTGAGGTCGAGGCGCGATTGATGCTGTCACAGTCAAACCACAATCTTTCGACACTCTTTGATAAATGCACAGGCATACAGGTAAGACCCGTTGTAACACTTCTGCGCGCTGCCAATCCAATGCAGTCAGCGAAGGGAAACCTCTTCATCAGCCGATCGAGGCTCTTTTCCCTGAGCGAAGACAGTTCAAGCGATTCCGATCGACAAGCTGACGGCATCTGCCAAAGGAAGAAAAGATAGGGGACTACAGCCGAAATGGCGGATCTGGACATCCGGGGCCATATGGAAAGGACCTGGCGCTCCAAGTAGACCTCTGTCGTCCAAGGGTCGCAGCCAGTTCTTCACAGCATGTGACGGACGCTTTTGCTGGATCTTCCCGAGTTTGTGCACTGTGTGCCAGGACGAGGGTACAAACACGAATACCCATCAGTGCTCTTTATGGTGTGGTGGATTTGGTTACTGGTATTAGTTAGTGCGGTTACCGGTTGGTTTGGTGAGCGATTTTTCGTCTGTTAGTGGTGGTGGTAAGGATTTCCGTGTATACCGGTAACTAAGAGGAGCGAGCTCCGGGCTAATAGGATCGCGACGGCGAGGTCGAAGTCGGAATTCGCATAAACGGCTTCCGCAGGCTTCGTAAAACAACTACAGCTCGCAGATACCGCGGGTCTTAATATCTATCGACACCGGGGAGCGACGTTGTTGTCGTCGCGAAGATTGACTATTTTTGGCCCCCAAAGTCTTACGTAATTTGGTATTTAACCACTGGTGCAGTTGGTGAGCGATTTCTCGTCTGTTGGTGGTGGTAGTGAGCACCCTACCTCTACCGGTAACCACACCATGAAGAGCACTGATACCCATCGCATCGCCGTCTGCGCTCAACAAATATCTCGTGCTCGCAGGTAGAAGGTTGACAAGGCCGGTCATCAAAGCGTGATACACGACACCTAGGGACAACCTGACAATGTTGTACCAATGTGACCTCGGAGATCGCGACGAAGTTGGAGCGAATCGCAACACCTGCCCTCTTTAAACATAGGCAGGGTCGGTGACAACCGGCACTAATTTCTTTGCACAATAGCAGGTGTAGAAAGTCTCGGCACTCTGTGACATCTGCGACTTCCTGGACTATCCACCAACGATATATGACGTGCTCTGAACTTGGCTGCTGTGGACGGATCATCTCCTCAAGCACCCTGCGTCATGACACTTGTTGAAGTAATGATGTGATCACAAGAAGAGTGCGATGATCGCACCAGCGCCGATGAGCATTCCAGCCGACTGCACGCCACTCGCAGCACCCGTGTAAGGCGACGGCCCACCGGTGGGCGACGGAGCAGGCGCAGATCCATTCTTTGACTCCCGCGGCCAGCAGTACTTCTCAAGACAGCCAGTACATACGTCAGGCAGCTCCGTCACATTCTTGTGCACAATCGCACAAGCCAGACAGGCAGCCCATTCGGACTCGCCGGAGGACTGACTCTGCGTGACCATAGCGAGGCCTCCGTCGAAAGTCTTGTTCAGCAGAGCTTCGGCGAAGGACAACTCATTCGGAATTCCAAGCTCCGTGTTCGGCAGGAAAATCACAGTCGCCACCTCCGGGTCGTGGCAGCCGTAGAATTGAGCACCTGAGGAGAGGTTCTGAGACACGAACTCTTCATCGGTTGGGACTTTCGGCATCCGCGAGAGACCTTTTTGCTGCGCGGAGGTGTAGGTGTTGTAGATGGCAGTGCCGTTGGTGACGTTGCCGGGTGAGTTGGTCTGCGCATCGACCACGAAGATCACATCGACGGCACGCTCGGGTTGCAGAAATGGGAAGCCCGGAACTGCTTGCCCACTTAATCCGCCATCTGTGCCGAAGATGATTTGCTGATCGCGGATGACTCCTGCATCCTCGCTCTGGTAGAACGGATTGGGTATTTGGCCGTAGGGATTGATGAGCGTCACGCCCGACACTGCGCTGTTGATGGATTCGGCGAGAGTATTGTTGAGCTGATCAGCGGTGAAGTTGCCCGTGTAGCATTCGTTGTCGTTCTGAGGATCGATGTCAGTATACCTGCATGGTAGAGAGCACGATAATGCAAGTTCTTACCGGAAGCAAGATGTTCGACGAGATGGCGGTGATGAAGCCAGTATTATCGAAGCCAGTAGTGCAGTTCCCTTCGCCTGTGCTTCCCATATACTTGGTCGGGTAGAACGCGCCGACCATCTCATCGAAACTACCAAACTCAAATGGCGACACTTCCCAGATGGCCGACTGCATATTCGGTCCACACATTCCAGAGGCAACATTAGCCTGCGTGATGGTGATGATTGGATACGGAGCCTCGTGGTCTTGGAAACTGGATTGCGATGTGATGTCTGACCAATGGAGGTCATTGCCTCCAGATGCCGAGATGTAGTTGTACGACAATCCTTGGCCGTAGATGTCGACCAAGGTTGCTGGATAGCCTGCAGCAGTCTTGTTGCCCACAGCGGCACGCTGGCGATATCATCAGTATGCGCATCTTGGAAATCGGAGGCATACATACATACCACTGCGGCTATATTTGTGATGACGGATGCAAACACATTCTGGTAACTCTTCTGAAGCAACTCAGTTCTCAAAGTAGAAACCTGCTCAAAATCGTTGGCCATCATGCCGGACAAGGTCAAAGACCCGCCCGAGAGTGCACTGATATAAGTCATGCTTTGCAACAATCCTGCCACGGATGAGTCGCTGCTCTCGCGGCCATCCAAACCATAGACAGCTCCGGCCGTGGTCAAGCCGGCCTTGGTACCACCGCCGCTGAGAGCCAAGGCGAGCTTTGGCAGCTGCTCGGTGGAGACGCCCGGCAGAGCCTTTGTGAGCCATGCCGACAACGCTTCGCTCGCTTTCGACAGGCGGGCATCGGCATACGTCTGCTCATCGGAGCTGAGTGAGTCGGCTGATCTGATCAAGGAGACTCCTTCCGCTGGTCTGGGGCATGAAATCGTTGTCGGCACGTAACCATTGACAGCAGCTTGGCGCTTAAGCTGTGCCGATGCGAAGGCCGCGAGCGCGAGGACGGCTGGAGCAGTGGTTCGCATGATGATGGCGGTGTATGCGAGACTTGGTTGATGGCCGATGGATCTCGCGAGCGGGCGCAATGGTTCTCTTTATGGATCCTGCGCCGTGCCCATGTGATGAACTATGTGGCGCTGATCCTGGTGCCCGCGGTGCATATCTTGCCGGCGACCGATTGGGCGCCATGGACGGTACGGCGCAACAGTGAGTTTAAGGCTGAGACCGGTCGCGAGTCTTCACGTCCGTGTCTGTCCTGTACCTGTTGATATCTCCTTGGTCCTTCATCGTTGCGGAGTGCATCCTGCTGACTAATGAGAGGAATATTGCTCTGCCCATCAGCTGTGAGATGGTTCGATGATGCCTGGAGGTGCCCTTCGCTTTTACTGAGTGATCTTAAAGTTTCGGCTAGCGACTGTCCGAGCTTTTTTGCTGTGGGGCCCCGAACTTCAAGCAGGCGAGGTCCACAAGGAGGGAGGAGCAACCGACGACAACAATACATCTTTGCCGGCTCACATGCCAGTCCCTACATCTCCATTAGCCTGGTATGGCTCTCGGTCCTGACCTTGACGAAACTCACAGCATTGAAGATGAAAAACTCTTCTGCCTGTCCCGACAGATAACCAAGACTGTGCCAACCGGCGGTTTGCGATTGGGAAAGGAACCAAAGCCCATCATAGAGCGACCACGGACGGTCTGCTTCACAGCTCAGAGGCTGGAACTTTTCGCTGACATTCTCCCTCTCTGAATCCGATCGTCCATCTCCTCGATCTTTCAACAGAAGCAGCCACAAGCAAAAATGTTCTCATACTTCAAATGCCTTCTAACCGGCACTCACGTCCCAAGATACCCATCGGTCGTTGTGATCATCGGAATTTCTTGGCCGCTTCTACGGCCTACACACCATATCTGAGACCGGAGAACTGCAGCTCTTTGGCCGCTGGTATACGCAATCAAAACCCGAATCGACAAGCCAAAGTTCCCATGCGCAACGGCCGAAGCTCACATTACACGCCAGACACAGCAAGCTAACCACAAAACCACTCCACATCTACTTCGTGCCCAGCTCTACAGGCTTCACAAACTTCGCCTTGACACCCTTCATCCATCCACTAGCCAGTAGATCCTTCACCGTCGTGGAATTGTTATGCTCATCGAAGGCCTTGCGTCCGGTATACCGCTCGAAGAAATGGAAGACACTGCGATCATCGGGATCTCTCGCAATGCAGTAGTAGATGGTTCCTGGCTCCGAAGCTGACATGGCGGTGAGCTTTCTGTAGACTGCATCCATGGCATCTGCGTGCTGTGGGTGAGCGTAAACCTGCGGATCATCACGGTGAGTTTGTACGTCGTGATTGTGAAAGATACCGACGAACCGTGCCAAAGACTGTGAACTCGTCCTCGGGAATAGGAGGCATTTCGGTCATGAAGTCCTCTCGTTGATATTCTGCTTTGCTTGGCTCCATGGCGGTGTTCTTCACAGTTCGCTGAGATCAATGTTGAGATCGCAGCTTCTGAAGTGATTGACAAGAGATGTGAATGCTCAATGCCATGCCGGCCCTCGCCAAGGGCGCGATGGTTTCGTCCCACATGTTCTCTCGACGACGGTGATGCGTGATCTGTAGCTGTGGGTCGCCATTCTCGCAACACGTCGCTTCTCATCAACTCGACGTCAATGTCGGCAGCTAGGAGACAGGACAGGTCCGGGATGTCTTCCGCATCTGAATTCCGCCGAGCGGCAGAAGTCTGGGGCGTGTCAGATGACTACGATGGCGCAGCTCAACCTGATGCAATGAGAAAGCGCCCGACAACAACGAGGAGAGCGGCGTGTTATTGCATGAAATGTACAAGAACTCATGGAAGGAAGCCTTGGATATGGAGCATCACCCTCGCCCTGTCGTACCTCCTAGCTGCCTGGGCGTGGACCAGTGGCATGGCGGTACCATATTCTGAACCCAACAGATCCAGCGGAACGTCTCATTCTCAACCACGCTTTCTTCACAGGTATCGCGGTAATGTCCACCGCACGAACGTCTCAATCTTTCCTTTCTTTCGATTCTGCTGGATCTTGACCTCCAACACAACCGAAGCTGCTAACATTGCACCAGCACATTGCACTCTTGCTACTTCTCCTGCGCCAGCCAAAAAAGTCGGCCATGGATTGCTTCGTTGCCACACGGTTCTTGGTGATGTCGGATACTCACGGCGATAGATTCGAGCCTCCACCCGGAAGATACGACGTGGTGATCCACTGCGGTGACATGAGTGAAGAGTCAAAATTGCAGGAGTTCAGAACCACGATCGAGTGCCTCAAGAAGGTCGACGCTCCGCTGAAGCTGGTCATTGCGGGAAATCACGACTTCACTCTGGACCCACCGATGTTCAAGAAGAAGCTTGCCGAAGCAAGACTGGACGTGAACGACGATGCAGTCCAGAGGGAGTACGGAAACTACGGACAGGCCCGGCGATTATTCGAAGATGCGAAGCACGACGGGATCATGCTACTCGACGAAGGCACGCACCGCTTCACTCTGTCCAACGGCGCACAGCTGACAGTCTATGTCAGTCCATACACCCCATCAACAAACGACTGGGCATTCCAGTACGACCCTCAAGTAGACCACGCATGGGACATTGGCACGGATGTGAACGTCGCAATCACCCACGGCCCACCGAGAGGCATCTTCGACCAGACGGAGTCAAATACGAGAGGAGGAAGTGCCAGCCTGTTCCGTGCTATCGCGAGGGCTCGACCTCAGATGCATTGCTTCGGACACATGCATCCCGGCTGGGGAGCAAAGCTCGTGACGTGGCGAGAGGAGATGAGCGAGGATGTCGAGGTTTCGCACTTCACCGCCATTGGCAATGATGAATCGCAGCTCATTGAGAGCCTTGCTACACTGCAGCCTCGGAAGTTCGACACCGAGGATGTCCGTGCGGAGAAGGCTTCGAGACTGGAGACCCTTGCGAAGAAGGCTCATTGTGCAGCGGCAAATGCGGACGCCATTGAGGGCCGCACGCTGTTCGTCAATGCTGCCATTGAAGGGAACGTGGAGTGGCCCAGGCACTTGCCATGGATCGTGAACCTTGCATTACCGAGAGCGACGTGAGCGCAGGCGCTCGGCTCAGCGAGATGTGATCATCAGAGACGATATGTGTTCCGAGCTTCCGGTCAGCCTATCGCTTCATCGCAGAGACTAATGTTCGTGCAGTGCACCAACCTTAATAGCCCTTCCTTGGGGTGCTAGGAGCCTCCGTGCCTTGAGCGCGATGCTCCGCCGCCAACACGATAGGCCGACCGCGGACGTGCGACCTCGTCGGGAGAGGACTTTGAGCTGAGTGCATGGTGAATTTGCAAAGAGGCGATGGTATGACTGATGGAAGGGTGAGAGACTTCTGCCGGGACTTTGGAAGGCGAGTAATATGATGTGTATTAGCAGCACACTCCTTGAAAGTCAACGAAGTGGTCGTTGCGAATCTCGTCTGTTCCACGTATGGGCGGTGCTCAGAAGTCGATCTGTGTGCATGTGAAATGCCGACAAGAGTACGAAGTGATGTTGTCACCTTGAAGAAGAGCCACTACGTCTTCGCGTCGACATCCATGCATCGTGTGCTGTACAGTCGTGAGTGATCCGTCCCAGTATCACAAACCATTCACTGTGAGCACCGCGTACGAAAAGCCTCAAACTTTGCAAGTTCCTCCCAATTCCCGTCTTCTTGGTACTCCCAAGCAAGCTTCAAAGTCCCCGGAGGCAGATAGATTTCCCGATGTGTACCATTTGGAGTCACATAGCCCATGGAATTCGGCTCTCCGCTCCAGTAGCTTTCGTCGGGCTCGATGGGCTTCTGTTTTGCACGCTTGGTCCATACACTCAAGCAGTCCCTGTCATCTGAAGATAACGCTATGATCGATCTGCTACAGAGACGTCGCAGAAGAGCGTCATCTTCTTCCTGGTCCTTCCAGCAGTCGTCATCCCAATGTTTTCGTGCCAATTGCAAACAACGAGCTTTCTGCCTGTCGCCTGTTTCGGAGACATGAGATGCTCGAGATTCAGGCCAACAGGTACCTATCGGCAGAGTCCTCTCATTCAGGACCGTCAATGTCTTCAGCGCGCACCAGCACGCACATCCGGCGAATGCTAGCTCCAGTGGCCAGGTTTGGAGTTTCGACTTGAGAAGGACTGCCAATTGTGTGAATCCGCGCGTCTCTGCTGTGTGGAAGCCGGAGCCTCGAGCGAACTTGATCGGTCGTGCCACGTCCAAGACGAGTCGCACTTTGAAGGGCGCTGACTTCGATGGTTCTGAAGAGGCTGGCACTTCTGCTTGGCCGATTGCGGTAACCCACTGTTCGAACAGCGGTGCAACGACATCATCGCCGACATTGACGTTAGCCGCGACTGGAATTTCGTCGTTGCCTAGGAGAGGCCAGTAGAGGTGGAAGACGAGGTTGAGCGTGTCATCGTGTTCTAGTGAGGCGCTCGCCAGAGTCCTCACGTCTCCAGGGCGCTGGAAACGAATGTCGGCCGTAACAGTCATATCGATATGAGCAGCTCGGAACAAATGTGGTCATGCAAAGACGACGGGCATGTTGAAATGACCGGACGTGCCTACTCGAACATATCGCTGAGGCTGCTGCCTTGCTATTGAGTTTGATCCTTCCGAAGTGGAGCCTGCGGGTGGGACGTATATATTACGAAGGTATGAGCTGGCTGTATGCCCGCCCTCTCTGCAGGATTGAGAGGACATCAAATGATTGGTTTGACATGCAGGTGTGAGGATGGTCCGCTGAGTTTGAAGGTGCAGGTGTGGAGCGCAAAGCATGGAGCGAGATCTTCATAGGGCTCGGCCGTGGTATGCGGAGTCGAGAATAAATTCCAGAGTCGCTGGCAGTCTGGCGGAAGCCGACTACCCGTAGCAAATTGGATTTCTTGTGCACAATTCCTGATAGTAGGTGATGGGCGTGCGAATGGTCACGGCTGCGAGCTATCGAAGAGGTTGAAGGTCGAAGAGATCGAAGAGGTGAGGTCGGATCATCAAAGACTGACGCTGATCGCCGCTTCTCGCTTGAAAGAGGTCTAGATGATCGTCGGCGCCTTTGGAATGACAGCCGACGCCGAATTCGAAACAACTTTTCTTATTACCTGGACTGCTCGTCGACATCGATACCATGACGGTCTGCCAGCGACTGCCGCAGCTCATAATGCCGCCCGCAGACGAGAGTGGCGTGCAGCTGAGGACGACGCGGCAGCCCAAGCAGCTCGGCACCGACTGCGACGCCTGGATGATTTGCATACGACTGGTGAGCTACTGGAGTATATTCAAAAGGATGTCGCTTTCGTGTCATGATTGGATGATATGTTTGCTTCAGTATTGGATGGAGGTCGATGACTGACAAGTGGAAGCACAGCAGCCTCTGGACGCAGGCACAGCATGAAAAGGTCCTGGCAATTGCTTGTGTACCGGTACTGTATTTGCCCGGTTCGGTCTCGCTGCTCTGCATCCTGCCGACCACCGACCAAGTTTCGCAGGTCGTTATTCGCGGGGAGACCGTCCAAGTCCCGGAACCCGCCCAGCCACCATCGCGTCAGTTGGGAGCGGACAGTGTTTGCCGATGTTTCACGACACGGTGGTCGAATTGTTTGTACGGTGAGCGAGGAGTTACGGACAACGAAGGCTGCTCGTCAGTACTCCTGCGTGAATCAGTCCAGACACGGCACAGCTCGATATCTCACCACCTTGCACTTATCATCTGCGGCATTGTGTCGTGCACTCGACACGGCTACACCGCAGCTCGTATCAATCCCGAAGGAGCAAGGACGCGGTGGACGGATTTTGCGACAATCCCTCTGCACCTTCCACGACTGATCATCCACTGATTCCATGTCTCAATATTCACGGACCCCACCCATCAAACAAACCCTCATCGCCCCGGATTCAAGCAGCAGAGTTCCGGCGATCTTGCCTCTTGCGCGTAGCAAGGTTCATAGCCGCCGGCGATATATCCCAATCTGGCCCCAAATCCTCCCGGATCGACGCAACCGGATCCAAACAAAATGTACTGACGATGCTGACCAGGAGGAGAGCCGGACTGTGGGAGTGCTTCCTGAGCTCGCGACCTCACCTTGCTCATCTTCGCACACCTCACTCTCCTTGCGCTCCCGAGCTGTGCGTTCCCGCTGTCCAACCTCTCACGGCCTCCAAGTACTACCTCACTGCCAGCATCTCCCAGTCCGCTGCCCTGGTGTTCAACCATTATCGTCGCTTCCACGCCACCGGTCTCTGTATCACCCTCGGTTCGATCTTTCTGTGCGAGGTCGCATTCTGGGGTTGTTTCATGTGGAACACACCTACAGGAGAAGGAGGAGCATCTCAAACCATTTGTCAAACAGGACTGCGTCCACGAGCCGGCATCCCCTTCGCACGTTCCCACGCCCCGCGAACCATTATCCTCGCCCCCAAAAGTCAACATCATTCAAGCTTTCGACGGGGAAAGAGATAATGCTCTACAATGCTCGGTGACGATTTATCGTATCTGTTGGAGGTGTTGAATATAAGAGATGGTGATTCTGAAGACCAGTTCGACGAGCGATTGAAGCTGGAAGCCAAAGAGCTGGGCCTTGATGTGAACGAAGGACAAACAGATACACAGTCGGTCCACTCAGGATACTCACGGCGGTCGGAAAGTCTCGATTCTCGCGCGTCGTATTCTACCGGCTTGACATCGCACTTCTCGGAGCCCTCTCGTGGCGACCTACCCAGCCGTCAAGGACGTCTTTCGCATCCGCTTTCCTTCCGAGATTATGATGCGTTCCTTGCAAGAGGTACACCAAATGGACGGCACTCTGTGTCCTTCTCGCCGTCCGCCACTCCAGAAGGCTCGGTGTTCTCCTTGCCGCTCTCGCATCCGGTTTCCTCGTCTCCCATGAGACACTTCCGGCGCATCCGCGATAGACTGCAACAACGCAACGACTCTCACACATCCCTGGTGGACGGATGTCCTCACTGTCCTCAAGATGCACCTAGTCAAAGACGAGCGGTACATACACTACCTTGTGGCCACCGACTTTGCACGAAAGCGTTGCGGAACACGATCAACTCCGCGACCGAGAGTCATCGAGGAAGCGTCCCTAGCTGCTGCAGCAAGCCAATACCAGGGTCTCTTGTCGAGCAAGTGATGACTCAGGAAGAACAGAACGCTTTGCTGGAAAAGTTGGAGCAGTGGGACGAAGCTGCTCCGTCGATTGAAAGTTCCCGCCGAGGATCAACAGCCACTCAGAACTTTCCCACAGTGCTCTCCGATCGTAGCGAGCAGACATCATCCGAGTTTGAACGACAGAAAGAATTCTCGACAACAGCACACGACGAACTTGAACGAATCACGGAATTGCCAGAATACACAACGCTTCTCTCGACACAAGCCACACAACGCGACCGCTTTCTCCACTGGACCGCCGCCCAACGCATGTCGCTTACCGCATCTCACTCAGACCAGCGCAAGAATATATTGACCACCCACGAATCTGCCGCAGAGGATCTTGCAGAGCACCACGCCGATGCCCTGGCCGAAGCCGAAGACAAGCAAATCGTCGCAGAGGCAGCACTTCGCGAAGTCCATCTGATCGAGAAGTTCTCTGCCGAAACTTGTCTGCGCCACAGAGAGGCCTACTGCTCCGGTATGTTGAGTAACGGCGAAGCTCACGGGAGAAACATTACCGATGTCGATCTGGAACGACTGGAGATTGCGCGTCGAGAGAAGGAGATGATCCAAGGCCGACATTTCAGCGCGATCAATGTTTTGCGAGGCGAACAAAGCAGGAGAATCAAGCTCCGTAAACAGCGACAGGAACGTGAATTACAGGAACTTGCCAGGCAGCAGAGAAGAGAGGAGCTGGAATTTGAGAGGAAGTGCTCAGCGGAAGTGAGCAAGCTGGAAGGTGGACTGGCAGAGAAAAAGAGGAAATTGGAGTGGCGGTGGGAATTGCAGATGGCGCTGCTAGCGAAGAAATTGTGGCAAGCCGAGGGAGGGATGGAGGAGAATTTCCGGCTGCCAACGGCGAAGTGGACGGCAAGTGAGCCAGGTCGTTTGGTTTCAGCCAGCGCGGAGTTGATCGTGGACGAGGCGATTGAGATGGAGAGTCAGGCCGCCGCGCGGGAGTTCAAGGTTGGGTGAACGGTACGAATATGCTTCATGGTCCGAGATCAGTTCCAGGCGTTGGTGAATGATCCTGAAGGCATGGTAAGAATTTCTGGTACGGAGAGTCAATGGGAGACACAAATATGCTTCACGATTCGAGTTTGCTCTCAGGCGTTGAGGAACGATTCTGAAGGGATGGTATGGTCGGTCTTGAGGTTACAATTGGGCGGCAAGGAGGACCGATACCCTCCAGTTTGGTGCTCGACGACCGCTGTACGAAAAAGCAAGGGAGGCATCTTCGGATGATGTATGATCACAGACGAGCACAACGCATACACGACAGTCATGGAAGCAATGAACATGAGCATAATTGACAATATCTCAATTCGAATGTCTTTGCAATTCTTTCAACTCGATCAACGATACCTTGAGTCTGATCTCCTTGGACCAATTTCTTCACGACGACTTCCGGAACCATCTCGTTGGATTGCCCACCTACTTCCTAATCATGATCTCCTTTGCCGGTCACTTCCTCCTAGAGGTCTGCATGAAGTATCGAGACCAACTCAGTGTCAATGTCGACGAGAATCTCCGCAGAGTGAGCGCTGCCCTGGCGATCTTCGCTCGGCTACCGGTTTTGCCGCAACATTCGGTCTCGCGAGTCACTTCAAGTCTGATGAGGAGGTTGAATGAATGCACGGCAAGTCTGGGCATCGAAGGTCTTCTGACCGAGAGTCCGTTCGCAAACCTGAACGCCTTCACCAGCACAAGTGGCCATGGCAATCTGGAAGGCGGCAACACCACGACCTCCGTGTTTGAATTGGAAATGGATAATGGCTCGTTGCCCAACGATTTTCTACATGCCGACTTCAGCGATATGGCCTTTCCGAATCACAACTTCGATTTCAGTACGTGAGATTTGCAGCTCTCTGCTACTGGTCGCATTCCACTCTACGCGGTCCCGACATCAACATCATCGTGGAACACGGTCGTTCCTCAGTCTGGTCGATTGAATCTACACGCCTTGGTCTTTGCCAATGCATCGATCCGCTGCATCTCCTCGGCAGTAGGCACGAAATTGTCGTTCAGATTTGCGGAAATTCGACCGGGATTTGTGCTTTTCGGAATGACACTCCACCCTTTGGCGATGCCCCCAGCTCAGCATCACATTCCCAGTCGCCACACCGCGTTCCTTGGCAATCTCGACAATCGCTGGCTCTTCATGAAGTGTGCTTCCGGTGCCACCCAGTGGACCAAAAGCCGTCTGATGGATCCCTTTTGCGGTGCAATAGGCATGCAATTTGTCTTGAGGGAGAAGAGGCTGAATCTCGGTCTGGTTCACTGCTAGAACGATTTTCGCACTGGCTAGCAGCCTCTCCAGATTGACCGTCGAAAAGTTTGCCACTCCGATGACTCTGACCTTTCCTGTCTCCAGGAGCTTTTCTATTTCCTGCCACGTATCGCAGAAGTCCCAGCCTTGGACGTGGGATTTGTCCGCGGCAGAAGCCAGTCAGATTGACCAGCGAAGACCGCAAACTCAGAGGGGGCAAAGCGGGCGGTGAGGGATTCTGTCAGAGCTCGACAGATTGAGGGTAGTTTCGCCCAAGGCATATGCGGTCATCTCGCACGGGAGATTGCGCCGAATGCGTACACGTATTCTGCATTCGATTCTCAGCTAACATCCTCAAACTGCCAGACTGCCTTTCCATCCCACGCTATCGCCGTCATGTTGGAGCTCCAAGCTGATCGAACGCTGCCGTAATTACTCGATACGTATTGAATCGACCAGGAGTTGTTCGCTCGTCGCATTGACACTTATGCAGCAATCTCTGGTTTGGACTCCTCAGCACACTTCTCGCATGGCGAATATCTCCACCAGCTCCGACTGCCCAGCTTTGCCCTCAACTCCTCCACCGTCATACGAAGGTCGGTATGTTCTGCTTGCATTCAGCCGCACGAGCACCGACACGAAAATTGCTGCAAGTCATAAGGCTGTTCTGAATAATAATCGACTGTGGAAGAGGAGACGTACGATGCACAAAGGCTGCTCCTTCTCAGACAGCTCCTCAAGCTGGATATGCGTACGTTTCGCAGTGCTGTGCTCAACCTCGCTGGAGTTCGATGATCGATGGCATCGTATGATGATTATTCCATGACGGAGTCCGAGTCTCAAAGCTTCGTCGGCTGTCTTCAGTAGCCGACGACGCCAGGTGAGTATAGATGGCTCCCTCAGTATCCTGACCAATGTCGCTGCTGCTCGCAATGTAGATTGTCCTAGGCTGTGGAACGAGGATCTCTAGTGCTGGCTTCTGAACAGGGTCACTCCCAGACCGATCACAGTGCAGGCCATTAACCACCCGAGGAGTTCTCCGCTAAGTCCAGTATCCTTCCAGAACCAGCCACGTTGACCAGGAAAGTCCTTTGTGACAGCGCCATCCTTTGCCTTCAAGTCCTTCCCGGCTTGTCCAGTTGTGGTTCCTCCCCAGGGCCAGTGCTTCCCAAGGAGTTTCGATCCAACCATGTTGAAGTCCTTCTCAATCAGCGCTTGATGCTCATCTCGTTGGTCGCGAAAGACGGCGTAAGCAATTGCCCAAATCGCAAGCCATTTCCTGCGCCAGATCATCCTGTCCTTTTTCTGAATCTCCCACTCATGATCCCGAACCCACATCCAGCCTACGTCTGGACGTTTTTTGTTGCGAACACGGGCGGCCAGCGTTGTAGTCGCACGATCGTGAAGAGCTTGATATGGCCTCAGACCAGCGGCTGTTGCTATTCCTCTGGCAATTCGTGGTATGGGGGCTGTGATATGAGAGGGACGGTGATGTGGTGATAGGATGGTTCGTGCACTGATTCGTGATATCGTCAATAGGCGCCGACTTGCATGACTAATATTTAGTGTGGATCCACCGTCCGGGGTCATAGCAAGGGCTGCGATACGTACTATCGTAGCGCGAAGGTCTTGGCCCGTATGGAATAGCATTGCACATGATACGCTTGGGGTACATGCGCCATATACGATAGGCTGGTGGATTCAGCAGGCTCGAACCACTGCCTTGGTAAGTGATTCGGTCAATATCTGCTTGTACCTCTTGTCGCACGGATGACTAGAGAAGAGAAACAGTGTCGATAAGCCTCAGCCCCTCTCAGAAATGGAAGTCTTCGTCGTAGCCAGGAGATGCGGGAAGTTTCCAGTACCACTGCGACCACCACTCCCTCCGCTGTCGTTTCCAAGCTTCCGTAAACGCCGCCTGAGCCTTCAGATCCTCCACGACTTTGCCGTACCATGAAAATCGTAAGCGACCACAGCGGGCGGTCTGCAGCAAAGCACCTCGACAATCGTTACGGGCGCCTTCTGCCTTTGGGTCCACGATCGCGCTCCAAAGTTGTCTGGCCTCTGGAGTCCGCTCACTGATGCTCCGGTTGAGGTGTTGATGAGATTCAGGCCTATGAGCGTCGTGCCACCGAGATAGCCACATCTTCAATGAGTTCTTTGGAGATTTCGCAGAGGCCAACTCCACCCTCAGATCTGCATTGATGATTCGGAGAACTGTGATTTCCAGCTCCAGTTCCTCGATTTGTCGCCGGAGTAGACATTGATCGACTCGTTACGGATCCATTGGTAGGTCTCAAGTACAAAAAGAGTGACAAAGTTCTCTACTCAGACACTGGTGTGATTCCTCGTTACGAATGGTCCAAAGTCTGTCGTCAGGGTGGGGGAGGATCGGTGTGCGGTATATATGTATCGTGTGTGGAATTGCTCCCGCTTGATGCAAGCAGTCGATGTTACAACGCCGGTAGTGCAGATATAACCATGCTCGATTGAGGAAGCATAGTGTCGTTGTTCTAGCCGCCTGCGCCGGGTGACTAAGCCTCAGTGGGTCCGCAAGGATACACGTGTGTTGTCCGGGTTGGACAGCGCAGGGTAGCGAGATAGCGATCACGGTAGAATCTGTGAAACGTGTACTACAACCATTGCGTTATAGCAACGTCAGGAACTCCTGGTGAAGTTGTCCGCCCGGTGTTGGTGACTCTGGAGACCGTTGGGACAACCATAGTGAGAAGCGTGTGCGTCGTTTGAAAAGTACCTGGCATCTCGACTAGACTGGGATTCGGGTATGCCTCGAGCCGTGACTTGCTCCATAGCGTTCAATGATGTAGAGCAAGGTACGACTTACAACGAAGCATGATGCGTCGAGTGCGGTAAGGTACTCATGAATGGATGTCGCGAGGACGAGGTGAGGTCAAAAAGAGGATGAATGGTTAAATTCGTCGTCCGGTCAACGCTAGCGTGAGACTCTCGTGTCATCGTGTTTGGACGCGACTCTTCGAAGACCATGACGCTGTTCGAAAAAAGTATCTCCTGCGAAGAGGACGACGGCAGCAGTATGTCAGCATACGCAGCGCTGGCGACAGAGATCGATCGAATCACCACCTCACCCTATCCGAGCCAACTCCGGACGCTCCTCGAACTCGTCACCAACTGCGCCGATGCCGACATCTCAAGATGGGCGGCCGCCAAACCATGCCTTGTCGAATCGCTGGCATGTTCACTCATAGAAGGACTACAGCAGTGGAGCTACGTACTGGACATCATCACTCGGTTTGGCCTCAATGCTGCTTGCCGGGATGCCTTCCTCCGACAGGAACCGACTTTGCTGCACAGTGTGGTGGCTCAAGCGATCAAGAAGGGGGATACGAGGTCAAAATACACAAGAGCAAGCGTTGCGTTGCTGTCAATACCTCTTCCTGATACTGTAGCTTTGCCAGCTGAGGCGCAGACGCTGTTTATTCAGCTCTTCGAAGATGCCGCGAGCAAACCGTCTGCAACAACAATCGAGCCGGTATACATCATATTAGCCGGGACTGGAAACTTGCTGCTTGGCATATTGAGCTCGAGTACGCTGAGTCGCTTCGAGGAGCACATGGTGGATATTCTCAAGAATGTGTCACAAGCTGCGGACCAGAGTTTGAGCCTGCGCTGCTTCGCGATCATGAACGTGGTCCTCTGCGGCACGGATCCCCAATTCCGCCTTACCAACAGTTCCTACGATACTCAGGACTTCTTGGCCAGTACACCAGTATCTTCAAGATGGAAGGCGGAGACCATGCAGCAATTCTTCGAAGGCAGCAAAGCACAGAGAAGTGTACAGCTCATCACCTTGCTTGTGCTATCGGCGGTCAAAGCAGCGCAATGCTCAGACGACAAGATAAAATCGGTCGTGCTGGCTAACGAAATCATTACGGCCATCCCAGCTGATCTTCGCAAGATTTGGTGTACAGCCAACACGATCACAATTCGTCGGGTGCAGGAAGGACTCTGCGCCCATGATCTTGATCCGCGGATCAGAAGTCTCGCGCTCAGATTCATGGGCAAACTCGTGGAAGTCGATTCCCTTCCACACGTCGTCCTCGAAAAGCTCGAAGCCACGTTCACAGATCCAAGCTTGATACAAATTGTGCACACTCTGGCACCACACGTGAATGATTGTGAGCTCTTCTCGAGCGTCCTCGCGCATGCACCAATTGGCGACCTCTTGCAGAATGCTGTCAACTATGCCATTCGTGCAGACGGAGAGGACTCTGCTGCTGCTTTGGATGCCATTACTCGAACTATGCAAGACGCTCTGACGATCATTGAGGACCACAAGATCACGGTGCATCAAGTTCGAGAAGTGCTGAATGACGGCACGTTCTTGAGGACTTTGCAAACACTACAAGACAAGATTGCCAAGCGTGAGGGCATTGAGCAGCAAAGCAATGGTTGGTGCCAGGTGGCTCTGCATAGGAAGCGATGCAACTTGGCTCACCAGATCACCAACCTGTTGCTCAGAGCTTCGCAAAAGTCGACGATCGGGACTCAGTCAATGACTTTGCTTCTCGACCTCCATGCATCATCAGCGCGAGGTGCAACCGAATGCAATCACAACCGGCCATCATGGCGGGAGCATATGAACTTTGGCACGTCTAATGGAATGGCTGAGGAAGATCATGTGGACTGGAGGGAGGCACTACATACACATTTCCGTGCCAGGGCAGAGGTCGAGCAAGATGCAGTCACGACATTGTTCGCAAAAGCCTGCGCAAGCTTGGAGGCGAGGTGCGAGAATGTAGAGAAGCCTCTTCGAGAGGAGCAAAAGAGGTATCGAGCATTGGAGGAGCAGAATCAAGACCTCAACCGTGCATTTGCTGAGATGGAGTCTCGCAATGTAGACTTTGGCATCCAATTGCGGTCCGTCGAGGACGAACGTGATACTGTCATGCAGGATCTGGAAGCAAGCCGCGGTGAGAACTCGGATCTGCTGGACCGAATCGGCCAGCTGGAAGGAAAGCTACGACAAGCACAAGAAGACGGTCAGCGTCAGCTCCAAGACCTCCGCAATGAGAGGTCGATGGCGGAACTCGGCAGCGCCAGTATTGTCGCGAGGAAGCAGGAAGAGCTCGACGATCTGCAGGAGCAATTTGAGGAGTCGTCGAAGGCGTTGGAAGAGAGAGCCGGAAGGCTGGCTCAGCTCCAAGTGGAACTGCAGAGCTCCCGATCAGAATGCGATCGTTTGCAGCACAGTCTGACAACCAGCGAGGCACGAACCTCCGGCATGGAAGATCGTATCAGCGAGCTTGAACGAAGCAATGGAGCACTTTCCACCAGCAGCGCCCACCTCGAGGACCAGCTGCGGTCGGCGGAATCAAACAAGTCCATGCAAGATGAACGGATAAGCGATTTGCACGAGCAACTGGAAAGGGAGCGTTCGGAACGAGTCGCACTCAAGCAGGCCTTCGATCATGAATCAGCCCAGGTCCAGAACTTACGCAGTGAGCTTCAAATAAAGACCAACGAAGCCGCAGAGTCTGTTCGGCAACACCACGACTCAATCGAAACACTCGAACGCCAACTCTCTGATCTTCAACGAGACTCCCTCGAAGACCACGAGAACCTCACCGCAGAAATCTCTCGCCGCGAAACCCAAATCACCGACTTCCGCAAGAAGATCGACCGCCTTCAACGCAAATGCGACCAAAAAGACGCCTCAATCGCCGAAGCAGAAGCCATGCGCGCGAACCTCATGGCCGCCATGGGCATCAACAACATGTCATCCAAGACTGGCAGTCTTCCTCACCGCTCCCGTGAAAGCGCCGTCAATACTCAATACACCCAAGCAGACGACATGGCTCCTCCGCCCGCGCCCGAGACTCTCGTTCAAGACTCCCAAGCCTACGACGACTCCTTCGTCTCAAACACCAGCTCCCTCGACTCCCAACCCGGTCCCACGCCTAAGAGGCCGCGATCCCGCAAGTCTGCTCCTGCGCCGACTTCGCTCGCGCGGACGAGTTTGGGCGCGAGGTCGAGTTTGAGGACGAGGCAGAGTGCGGGCGGGACTGCGAATGGCGGTGCTGTGGGGAGGGTGGCGCTGCAGGGGATCAGTGGGAATCATAGGATGAGTGAAAAGGGATTCAAGACGCCGACGAAGGAGGTGAGGATTCAGGAGGAGGTCGGAGTGAAGACTTTTGAGGCTGGGGAGGATGAGAGTAGGTTTGATGGGAGTGAGTTGTTTAGTGGGACGCAGGGGCAGAGGTTGGCGAGTTTGGGGGAGGGGATGTGAGTGATCGAGTGCGCTTCTGTCGGCTTTGAGAAGTTCATTGGCATAGAGGAGGTCCGATTGGCAAGGCGGGAAGATGGGTGTGGGAGAAAGCTTGGATAGGCTAAAGTGTCTAACCTAACACGCCCCCTTTTCTAAAATTCCAAAGCAAGATAATCTTCCCAAAGGTACATTTGTACCATGGTTGCAGCCGCACGGAGCGAGATTTAACCTCACTTTGCACCTCGCTGACCATTTTTTTCTGGGCGCACACAGCGAAATTCGACCTTTTTACCCTCGCTGCCATTTCTGCGCGACGGAGTCTTGCGAGAGATACGCCTGAAAGGTTGTTAGCATGGCTTCCGTGAAGATGAATGGAGACAGTTCTTACCACTGCACTAGTCGTGCTCAAGAAGTGGCCTCCTTGGCCTCCTTGTCGGTCTTCTCGTAGGCACGGCACTCGATCGTGTAGCTCTGAGGGCACTTGAAGTCCACACTTTTGATGGTTTCGATGATGCCGGTGGTTGCATTGGCCTTCTTGATAGCCTGCTCCACCTTCTTGTCGTCGCGGTAGGCCGTATTGGTGGCGCAGAAGCCTTCCTCGGTGTACGCCGCGCTCTCGAGGTCGTAGCCCTATAGTCGATGAGTTAGCCAAGGCGTGGAGTTGAGGAACGGCGTAACGTATCAACTTACCTGGGTGAAGTTTTGGATCGACGGAGTCTCGCACCAGTTGTCGTCGTAGTAGTACTTGAGCTCGCAGGTGGCGTCGCTGGTCTTTTTGCCATTCTTGTCTTTGACATCCTTTCGTCCAACATAGAACGGCTGGATGTAGAAGGACTGACACTCGTCGACAGCGCGTTGCGTGATAGGGATGCAGTCGCCGTCCTCGACCAACTCGAAGACGTTGTGGTCGCGCGAATCAGGCTTGAACATGCATTCGTTGTTGCCGAGCATGCTGACGAGGTGCTGGGCCTTGGCGCCCTCAGCCACGGAGTCGCGCTTGACAGGCTCCATGAGCTGGTCGATGGGAGAGCCGATGGCAATGGCAGCCATGAGCAGGGTGGTGGTGGTGATCTTGGAGAGCATCTTGAAGATTGCTTCGAGTGGTGGAAGGGATTTGGAAGGTATGAAGTAGAAAGGAGCAGTAGAGTGTACTGAAGAGGTTGAGAAGAAGAAGAAGAGAGAGAGGGGAGGTAAATCTTTATAGGAGAAATTGAGCCACTTACCAGACGAATGCTGTGGGAAAGATCACCTGCCAACTTCCGGTCGTTGTACGTAAAACTGCTTGCTCTCACTCCGCATTGGGCCTTGGATTTGACGGTCCGTGGAGGACCGAGGTGCTGTAGTATGTCTTTAGAGCTGGTTGTGGTATGGACGAGTCCGAACACTTCCAAAACCGTCGGGACAGCCAAGTGAAAGACATCCACACCACAATATCCAGTACACCAAAGCACTATTCATGTCGAATGACACCTTTGGTGTGACCGATATCTGAAGTTCATTGGGTCCAGCTCCACATAATTCTATGGCAGACTACAGCCGCCCGCTTCAAGACGACCACGTGCTATGAAGTCGTGCTTGGCCATAAGACGCCGCACCGTCCACATTTAGCAGCCAATTATGAGACACGCCAGTGGTATTGTAATGCTCGACGCAGTCTTGAACCCGCGAAAGACCTGCTCGCCCACACCGAAGGATCGCGCGGCCAGTCGCGCCATGCCATCCGTGGGATCATGATGATTAGGACACGGCCTGCATTCCTAGCCCGAAGTAGATCAAATCCCTCCTGTGGTTGGTAAGTCCATCCGTGGGATCATAAACAGGACACGACCTCCACTCCTAGCCCGAAGTAGATCAAATCCCTCCTTTAGTTGATGAATTCGTGACCGTCGGACGGCCGTAGCCAAGGTCCATTTTCGAGCCTTCCGGTCAGCTCGTGAACGATGGATGCCATGGCTAAAGCGTTCCGAGCAGAGCGAGACGCTCCTGCGCAGCTGACCTGGGAGGGACTTCTTACCCATTTTCAGCAGCTGTTGCGGTGATTGAAGGACGAGATTTCCAGATCCGGGAGGCGCAGTACATACGACCGATGGGAATGAACTTCGCGGAGAGTAGGGTATCAGGACTGTCGATATCTTCATCAGGACGTTCGGACTCTGCAGGTCCAGCCTCAGCTATCCAGCAGCTCATCCTTCCCCAGCAGTTTCGCCATCGGATCACTCTGATTGACCTTCTCCCTCCGATACTTCTCCATATCCGCCTCGGTGACACCCGCCTTCAACTCCTCCATCCGCCTTTTTGATTCATCCATATTCACCTTCTCCGGCCGGTCCTCTCCATTCGGAACATGCCTCTCCTCCCTCTTCTCCTCTTCCCACGCCTCCTCCCTCTCCACCTCCCTCGCATTCTCCGCCTCCTTCGCAGTAGGCAGTCCCTCCCCTCTCGAGAACCTCTCCGCCTCCTCAGCCGCCTGCCTCCCCTCCTCACCCGTACAGAACGAGTTCTTCATCGTGCTATGACAACACGCGTACCCCCACTGAAAGTCTTTCCACCAACTGCCCCAGACGGAAGTGTGATTGTTGATGAGCACGTCTTCGGCGTACATGCTCTTCTCCGCTTTCTTCTCTTCGCCTTTGATGCGACCTCGCTCGTCGTATTCGACGTATCGTTCGCTCGTTTGTGCGGCGGCGAGGAGAGCGGGTTTCTTGGCGACGGTGTCTTGGGAACCGTATTTGTCTGCTAGAGCTTTTCGTTTGGCTTCGGCTTTTTGGATCTCTTCTTCGGCTTTGCGTTTTCGTGTGAGGAGTGCTTCGGTTGGATTGGCTTGCATGTGGATTTTGTCTCGGTCTCCTCGTTCTTGTGTCTCCCATGCATAGGTCTGCGCTCGCTCAAATTCTGCAGCGTCTCCGCTCGCCTTTTCGAATCCCTCCTCCGCCACCAGATCATTCAACGCCGCACCCTCTGCTCCCGCCTCCATACTCCTCGTCTTGGGATCATATCTCGCACTGTCCAAGTCCAGGTTCTTCAAGTACTTCGCCGTATCCTCTCGTAACCGCAAATTCCTCGTCGAATTCTTCTGCGTTCGGCCCATATCCGTTTCCTCTTCGTATTTCGCTCCTTCCTCGCCGTCCTCCGCCTCACCAGCGGCTTCTTTCCTCATCGCCTCCACCGCCTCAAACTCCTGCACCACCTCCGCATACTCCTCCGCCTCGAACCCATTCCATCGATCCCGCTTCGCGTCCCACCCGAGTTTCACATCCTTCACCACCTCATCCGCAGCAATATTCCTCCCCGTCCACTTCGCCCCAGCTTTCCTCTTCCTCTGCAAACAATCCTTCGCTGTATGCGACATGCTTCCGCAATTCTCACATGCTCCTTTGCGGTACTTGGTCGCCGCGGGGCCCTTTTTGGAACCTCGCGCGTACCAATCTGCGTTAGCGAGGGTGTCGGTGGTGTTTTCGGATTGGAGACGTTGGTGCTCGAGGTAGTCAGCATCGGAGGCGGTGGCGTCGTCGATGTAGAAGGGCTTTTTGGCGATGAAGGAGGGGATGTATTCGTTGCGTTCGTTTGATTGTTTGAAGCGGTCGGAGGAGTTCTTGGAGGTGGAGGATGTCGAAGTCGCGTTGGCGCCTGTGGCGGGGCGCGGAGGAGGAGGCATGCTGAGTGATGCGGTGGTGGTTGTTGGTTGTATTAAGTGTGAAGTCGAAGTTGTATATTGTGAAGCGGCTGAAGAAGACCGAGAGCCATGAAAGTGGGCAATCAATATTTGATGGTAGAATTGATGCGAAAGCTGCCTTCTTTCGTCGTCCGCCGGAGAGTGCTCCGCGGGGTCAAAAGACATTCACACAAATACCGCGATAAACTCATCACCCTACACACAAAACTCCACCAAAAACGGATCCTCGGCGGAATGGAACAACGGCAATCCTTCTCTCTCCTTCTCCTCCTGTCTCTGCCTCTATCGCTGGAGCCAGACTGAACCACTGAGCATCTCTCTCCTTGACACCACTCCCGCTACGAAGCTTGAGTCAACCTCAGTCGAAGTAGGTAACCCGTCTATCCTCCACCTCGGCCATGGAGTACTTTGCGAACAATCCCAAGCCCGGGTCGCTGGACCGACATTCCCAACTCTCACGCGACTTCATCGAGCAACACTCCAAGGCCGGTCGGCGAGTGGCTCTCGTAACATCTGGTGGCACAACAGTCCCTCTCGAAAACCAGACAGTCCGTTTTATCGACAACTTCTCCGCCGGAACTCGTGGCGCAACATCCGCCGAATACTTTCTGGAGAATGACTACGCTGTCATATTCCTTCACAGGCAATTCTCCCTCTTGCCGTATTCTCGTCACTACAGCCACAGTACAAATTGCTTTTTGGATTACATGACCGGAACCGAGGATGGGCCGGTAGTTGTTCAAAATGAGTACCAGCAGCAAATGGCGGGCGTCCTGCGAAGGTATCGAAAAGCCAAGAAGGGTAATCTGCTTCTCCTGCTGCCATTCACGACGGTCAATGACTACCTCTGGCATTTGCGAGAACTTGCTATCCTGATGCAGCCGCTGCAAGCGAATGCACTATTCTATCTCGCGGCGGCTGTGAGCGACTTCTTCGTTCCAGCAGATCGCATGGTTGAGCACAAAATCCAGTCGAGCGAGGACTTCCACACCAAGAAGCAGCCGAAGGGTAATGGTGAACCCGAGGAGCGCACGCCAGCAGCACACATGGAAGCTGGCTCTCTGATCATCGACCTGGACCCGGTGCCGAAGTTCCTGAAGCTATTGGTCGACGAATGGAGTCCACACGCCATGATTGTCAGTTTCAAGCTTGAAACTGATCCGGCTCTCCTCGCTTCGAAAGCTAGAGGTGCATTGGAGAAGTATTCCCATCACCTGGTCATTGGCAACTTGCTTAATACGCGGAAGTACGAGGTGTTGTTCGTAAGCAAGGCTGAGGGTGAGAAGTGGGTACGTGTGTCGGAGGAGAACAGGGCGAAGAGTACTGCACGAATAGCGGAAGGCGGCAAGGAAGACTTCAGCGACTCCTCCGTCGAGATTGAGAGCTTGATCGTGCCGCAGGTGAAGGAGCTGCATACGAGTATGATTCAAGCTGGAAAGACTCGTTCTTGAAGATAAATCTCCTCGCGAGAGAGCTTGGAAAGTTACCACCGTTTCCGGGTTCTGTTGTCGGACGATGCGTGCAAGGAGCCGGCAGGATGGCTGATGTTCGACCCTCGATCAGCTCCTTTATGACACGATGGCAACAGTATCCTGCTCGTCCACACCAGAGCTTGCTTTCGGATAAGCATCGTAAGACCAGTAAGCCTCAATGGCCGGTACAATGCGTTGGCAAAATCGTCGGTGAAGTCGACACCCGACCTCAGTACCGGAACAGGAGGACTGATTACTAAATGCTCGGCGCAGTTCGACATACTTCAAGCGTCTACCATTCACTATCATTCAACTTGTCCTACACTCATGTTGGGCCCATTCTGAATACCTCATGGGGCAGCGAATCGAATGAGCGACAGCCGCAGACGCCTACACAGTCCATGCCGCATTTCAGCCGGCCACAAGCTACAATCAATCCACGACCACTCCAACGAGTTAGAAGACTTTGAGGATTGGGACGTGTTACAGACTCGATTCACACATCTCGATGGCATTTGCTGCCAGTTCGTGACTACAATCTCTCAATCGAATGATCCCTCGGCAATTCTCCACCCAATAACTGCCGAACACAGACTCAGGATGTCGGGAAAACTCTCCCGAAGTCCCGACGTGACATTCACGCTGTGTGACCACTTCACTCCACTTCGACCATTGGCAATCACGTCTGTATCTGCACAACGCGTATGCTACTGCGCGACTGTGTGCTGTGACAATGGATCGCTTGTGCTTGCGGGGCTGGGGTGTGGGGAAGAATGCTGTGTCCACAATTGTGGAGTGGACATTGCAAGCGATGGAGTGCAATATAAGAAGCAGTTTGGTCGGCAGGATGGTTGAGCATCTCTTCCATTGTCAAAGACTCGATCGTTCATTCTATCAAAGACTCGCAGCGATGATGTGGCGGTTCATCTCTCTGGTACTAGGCCTCACAGCTGTCGCAAGCAGCCAACACGAGTACTCGAATCCATCGATAAACTGCAGTGACCTCTCATCCAGCTTCGTCCGCGAGAATGTCACCATACACTTCGCAGACTTCGTTGCTGCCGGCACGAATATCACACTTGACCAGACTGGGCTTCTCGCCGAATGCGAGCGACCATCTCAAGTTGCTCTTGTCGACCTCTGCCGCATCGCAATGAACGTCACAACCTCAGCACGCTCGGAGATCTACATGGAAGCCTGGCTCCCCAGCAACTGGACCGGTCGATTCCTCGCAACCGGCAACGGTGGCCTCGGAGGCTGCGTACAGTACGAAGACGTCGCCTACGGAGCATCTCTCGGATTCGCAACCGTAGGATCCAACAACGGCCATCAAGGCACCCGCGGTCTAGCTTTCTACCAAAACGCAGACATCGTCGAAGACTTCTCTTACCGCTCCATCCTCACCGAAACCCTTGTCGGCAAAGCCATCACCTCCGCCTACTACGCCAAACCCCACAAAAAGTCCTACTACATCGGCTGTTCCACCGGCGGTCGGCAAGGCTTCAAAATGGCCCAGTCCTTCCCCACCCTCTTCGACGGCATCGTCGCCGGCGCTCCTGCCTTATCATTCAACAACCTCTCCTCCTGGTCCGGCCACTTCTACCCCATCACCGGCTCCCCCGACTCCCCTTCCTACCTCCCACCCTCCCTCTGGGCCGCCGTCCACACCGAAATCCTCACCCAATGCGACGGCCTCGACGGGGTGGAAGACGGCATCCTCGAAGACCCCTCCCTCTGCCACTACAAACCCGTCTCCCTCCTATGCCGCACCAACCAATCCTCCACCCCCACCGCGCCCTGCCTCACCGCACCCCAAGTCCTCACCGTCTCCGCCGTACTCGCAGACTACCACGGCGAAAACGGCGCTCTCATCTTCCCCCGCATGCAACCGGGCACCGAACTCTCCGCGCCGTACATCTACTACAACGGCCAAGGTTTCCAATACACCCTCGACTGGATGCGCTACGCCATCCTGCAAGACCCATCCTGGGACGCCGCTACCCTGAACAGCACTTACGCCGCCATCTCCGACCTCATCAATCCCTCTGACATCGAAACCTGGAACGGCGACCTCGGCCCCTTCCGTGATCACGGCGGGAAAATCCTCCACTACCACGGTCTCGCGGACGCCATCATCACGTCGGATAATAGTCCACGATACTACGAACACGTCGCGACGACCATGAACGCCAGTCCCGCGGATCTGGATGAGTTTTACCGTTTCTTCCGAGTGGGAGGTATGGGGCATTGTGCGGGTGGAGATGGGGCGTGGGATATTGGACAGGGAGCGGGGGGATCCACGGATCCAGAGAGGAATGTCTTGACGAGGATGGTGCGGTGGGTGGAGGAGGGAGCGGAGGCGGCTCCGGAGGTGCTGGTGGGGACGAAGTTTGTGAATGATACGGCGGAGTTGGGGGTGGAGCTTGAGAGGAAGCATTGTAAGTGGCCGTTGAGGAATTTGTGTGTGGATCCGGGGAATTATAAGAGTCCTGAGGCGTGGGAGTGTGTTCCGTGAGGGAACCTGGCATGGGCGGACGTCCAGGGACAGAGGTCAATACGGCAGCCATGATTTCGGACTGGACGAGCATGATATATCGCGCTTGTGCTTTCACAGCGCGATGGACATCGACGCGGCGACTTCCACTTCATGAGACTGGAGTCGTACTTCGTGGCAATGAGTGGACAATTAGTGAAATGCAAGGGCAAAATTCACCGTACAGAAACCAGAACTGGAACAAAACTTGACGAGCCTTGTCCTTTAAGATCTTTCATTCTAGCAGACCAGAGCGATCAATCTGTCTGTCAAGCGTCATGAACCCTTTTCACCACAAGTCCTCCCTCCCGTCCCCTCATTCAAAGATACCCCTTCAAAACCGCCGCCTCCGCATTCAAAATACTACTCCCCGCCGCCCCAATCACCGTATTATGACTCAACGCCACAAACTGCAAGTCGAAAATCCCACTCTCGTCCTCCCTCACCCTTCCCACACTCACCGCATACCCCCGATCCGTCTCGCGATCCAGCCGTGGTTGCGGGCGATCCGGTTCCTCCATGACTACAATCGCGTTCTTAGGCGCGCTTGGACATCCCAGCTGTTGAGCCTCAGACACGTAAGATCGCAGGGCGTCTTTAACCTCGGAGATGGATGGTGGAGGACGACGGGTAAAGCGGAGGGATACACAAGCCGTGTGCCCATCCAGCACGGGGACGCGGTTACAAGCTGCGGAAATGCGCAGGTCGCTCTGTTCTTCAAACGCCGTCGCCTCAGCATTCAGGCTTCCCAAGATCTTCCGGGCTTCGGGTTCCATTTTATCTTCCTCGCCGGAAATGTAGGGTACCACGTTGTCGATGATGTCCATGGAACTGACGCCTGGATACCCCGCGCCGGAGACGGCTTGCATGGTGACTACCGAGCAGGTGTCGATGGGGCCGAAGCGGGATTGTAAGGCGGCGAAGGGGATGACGAGACCGATTACCGCGCAGTTGGAGTTGCAGACTAGGAAGCCTGTGGTGAGGTTGTGGTGGGAGCGTTGGTGGGGGATGAGGGAGAGGTGGGGGAGGTTGACGGTTGGTACGACGAGGGGAACGAGGGGGTCGCGGCGGTAATTCTTCGCGTTGGAGAAAGTCGGGATATTCGCTTTGAGGAAGGCCATTTCTGTAGTTCACCCGTCAGTCAGTATACCACCCTCCACACTCCACATCACCGCGGATCAATCGTATAATCTCACCAGTCTCCTCAGCAACGTCACTATCCAACCCACTAAACACCACATCGACCTCCTCCCTAAACTCTTCCGGTGTACAATTCTTCACCACCAATTCGCCCAACTCTTCCGACATGGGAAGACTCTGCTTCCACTTGACGGCATCGCGGTATTTTTTGCCTGCGCTGCGGGGGGAGGCTCCCACGGCGGTGAGTTGGAAGTGCGGGTGCAGGGCGAGAAGGAGGATGAAGCGTTGGCCGACGCTGCCGGTGGCTCCGAGGACGCCTGGATAGAGGGAGGGGGAGTTAGATATGTTCGTATACAATTGTCGAGCTAGAGTCGCATGTCGTGAGGGACTCACTAACCGCACCGCTTGGTTGGGAACTCCTTGGGTTCCTCTTTGTTGTTGACCATTCTGACTTCGGTGGCTAGTCCTTGCTCGTGGATTTGATGTTTGGCCGTTTCCATCGAACGGAGAGGAAAGTGTATGCGTGTGTCAAGAGAATTGCTCGGTCCTGAGAGAGACGATGTCGGTCGCTGAGTCTGAAATTCGTGGTGAGAGTGACGCAGAGCTGAGGTCAAAATCTAGACCCCTCTTCCCTCGAAGATGCAGGTGGGAAGTCATTATTCAGTTGGGAAGGTTCCATACTGTTATTGAACTATACTTTTACATTTATGCTGCATGTGATCGTACACAAACATGCTACGACCTCCCACTACTCAGGTCACTGCATGCTATGCCACTACAGACAGCCTGAAGCCGTGAATGAACACAGCAACACTCCATCTCCGATATCGGGAACACCTCGTCTGCGATGCAATCACAGCCCCTCCCCCAGAGCCGGATCGTCCGAATCCATATTCTCCAAGTCGTAATACACCCCCTCCACATCCTCATCATCCGTATCCTCCACCCACGGCGCCTTGATTCTATTCACCCACAACCATCCTTCTTCCCTTCTTGCCTTCTCCTTCGCAGGCAGGACCTCCCATTCCTCCTCGTAGGGGCAGGCACCAACCTCCTAAGCCTTAGCACTGACCTTACCAACCTTCTCCCCAACCGGCTGAATCCTCGCCATCATCTCCTCCTTGGTGATCAAATGATCGATCCTCTCCAACAATCCCAACAAACTCTTCATATTCCCACTCCACTCATTCAACACCTCATCCGCATCCCGCTTCTTCTCGAAACTGACAATCTGCGCTGGACGATCAATCCTCGCGTAGATGGTCTTGCTGGTGACCAGATCGGAAATGTACTTCTCCGTTTCGCTGGCAGGCAAGTCGAGGAGAGAGGCAAGGCGGGAGAATTGAATGCGGGTGTAGTACTTGGCGATGACGCGGACGTTGTGTTCGATCGCGCGCTTGCGGAAGTCGAGCCATCGGTTGTGGGCTTTGGGGTCGGAGGATTTGGGATCTGCGGTGGCGGAGAAGATGTCGCCGTGGCAGAGGTGGGCGCCAAAGTCGCGCTCAATCTCAGGCCAGCGCATGAGTTCGTGGACGGTGAAGCGTTTGATGAGTTCCGCTTCCTTGGGGCATGTCGTGGCGATGCGAGTATCTTGGGCAATGCGGTGGAGGAGGTCGGACTGCTCGTTGTCGTAGGGAGCGAGGAGGACAAAGTAGACGACACGCTGGAGGGCAGCGGAAAGCTGCTCCGGGTTGTTCTCGACAGCCTCTGTGTCCAGTACCTGTCGATAGTGCTTGCAGGCGTCCAGGTATTTGTCGTCGTGCTTTGCGAGAGTGATTTGCTGCTCGTAGTAGCGGAGCTTGAGATCGGTGACATCGTCGTCCACTGGCTCGTCATCTCCGACAGTTCCATCCGATCGCATGCGCTCCTTCTCCTCCCTCTCCTTGCGTTCCTTCTCGACCTGCTCCGCCGTCTTCTTCGGCTTTCGCGAGAAGTATCGCGTGCTGACCTTGCGTCCGAGAATACCCGCTTGTGTCCAATCTCCATCTTGTATGCACAAATTGACCTGCTCCAGAATGAACTCTGTCTTTTCTCTCCTGCTCATCGAACCGAACGTCTCGACTTGCAATTCACACAGGATATCCTTTGCAGCAGTGACATCTCCTTGATCCCGCTTGATATCGGACAGAATCCGCGTGACACGTGCTCGCTCGACTTCGACGAAGATCTGTGTGGCGGACATCAGTACGATTTCCCAACACCATCAGTATCACAATCAACATACCTTCCCCTCCGTCACCGTCCTCAAAGTCTCAATGACACTCAACTTCGTCTCCAAACTCGGCGCCTCATCCAAGAACGTCATGACCACCTGCACCATTTTTGTGATGGCTTGTTTGAGCTGTCCATGCTTCTTGCTGGTGAGGAGGACTTGTTCGTTCAGCAGGCTCCAGTCTCCGGAGTCTTTCGATATCGTGACGATGGCGATGAGGAGACGGTTCGTGGATGGGAGGTCGGAGGCTTGGCGGGTTTGCTTCTCTAGACTGAGGAGCTTGTCGATGGCGGCTTGTGTTTGTCCGGACTGGGGTGGATTGTCAGTGGGATGAGATGAGGGTTTGAGGGAAGACGGTATACCTTTGCGAGCTTATCGGCTTCTGGGAGGAGGGCATCGACATCTTTCGCGCAGTCGCGTGTCGCTTTGTAAACAGTGTTGTCCGACATGGCGGCGGTACTGTCGCTGCTGGGAAAGTGATGTAGCGGCGATTCGGCTCTCGATCACTCTGGAAAGTCGTTGGTGTGAGGCCTGAGGAAGCGCAGTGAAAATTCAATGTGCTTGATGCGAGACGCCAGGTAGATGGGAATGAAGTTCGGCGTGGATGTGATGGAGATGGCGATGTCGATGGTGATTGGTACTTCACGATTGTCTTGAATCGACGACGAACGCTCCGAGCAGCAAGAGCTACTTGCACTAGCGCGCGGCTCGGCGGGAAGATCCGCCGACTAGATACGGTATGGCTCGTGACAGGAAGCACGACAGCGTCGAAACTTGACAGTGAACATGAATGGAGTTCTGGCTTAATTCGACTGCAACAGTAACGTCTGAGGTATCAATCTCCAAGCAAAAGTCTTCTCCCAGACTCCCTAGGGACATTACTTCTCCCTTTCTTCCAAATCTACAAGTCGGCAGCCAAACGTCTCTCGACCTTTCCAACTAAGCCAAAGCATACCAATAGACCTCCTACTCCCGCTGCAGGTTCTACTTATATCCCGACATACTAAACGGCCTCTCCCCCGTATCCCACCTCGCCGGCACCTCTCCCATCTCAAACACCAACTCCCCACCCCTCCCCAACTCCTCATGCGACAACCAACTCCTCTCCCATTTCTCTCCATTAAAAGTCACACTCTGCGGATAATAACTCTTATCACTCAGTCCATTCGCTCTGATAGCCAACGTCGTCTCCTTGCTCGTTCCGGAGAAGAGGTGGATTTTGAGAGAGGAGAAACGAGGCGCGCCGAGGAGGTAGAGGGGTTGGGCTGAGACGGGATACTGCCACCATATTGTCAGCTTCTCTTCCACCTTACTACATCATCCAAGAGAAGGAAGAACTCACAAGTCCAATCAAATTAAAAACCAACCAACTCGGCAACGCTCCCGCATCAATATTCCCCGGATACCCATTCCTCGCATCCGAATAAAACGCATCCACCGTCGCGCGGGTTTGGTTCGCGGTTTTCCAGTGGTGGCCGGGAACGTAGTTGTAGAGAAAGGGGATGGCGAAGGAGGGTTCGTTGCCTATTCCGCCAATGTTAGCACACATCAGCACACCTTCACATCCGTCTCACTACCGCTCCGCCGCTCTCGGGAGAACAGTGTAAGGGAGGGGGAAGACGTACCCGGATTAAAAAGCGCACTCCCCGCATCATTATTAATCCCCACACTCGTCCCCAACCCGGGCAAAAAACTGACATCCAACCTCCTCACAAACTCCTCATCCCCACCCATCAACGCAATAATCCTCGCCATATCATGCGGCGCCGCCGAAAAACTCGTCTCCCACACTTTCGCTTCGTAAATATCGCTTCCCCACGAACAAGCCCCACAACTGAGAGGATCATAGTCGGTGTAATTAAATTCTCCCCCGGAATTCCTCGCCGCTACGAATCCTGTGAACGTCGTGTTGGAAGTGCTGTTAGAAATGGAAGGTACGAAAAGGGAAGTATTCGCCGCGGAGGACCATTGATTTTGCCACCAGCTCGCCCGGTCGTGGAAACGATCAATGTCGACCTCCGACACACCCGGAAGGTTGCGCGCGACGGAGTAGATGGCAAAGTCGTTTTGGGAGTACTCCACCCCACGGGACAAACTCCGCGAGTGGTTGCGGGTGATGTACTTCAACACGAGATAATCATCCAACGCGCCGCGTCCCTCTTTCGTGGCTCCATCCCAAGCAGCGGTGTCCGCGTTACGTTCCGGGAGGATGTCCGCGTCCTTGAGCATTCCTCGATATGCTTCTTGCCAGTCGATGGAGGAGGAGAGTTCGCCCGAGTTTTTGACGTACGCGTCGCCGATGACCATGTCTGCGTGGGTGCCGCCTTGCACGCGGCCGTTCCAGTTTGCGGAGCGACCCGCCGGGTAGTAGCCTTCGTGGGTGAAGATTGCGATTAGGCCGCGGAGGACGCGGGAGTAGGTGGGGGTGTAGAGGAGGTGGTAGAGGGGTTGGAGGGTGCGGTAGGTGTCCCTGGGAATGATGGTCAGTGAAGTGCATTCGACAAAGTCTCGATGCGACTCACCAGAGAGTGTAGTGATCGTCGAAGTAGGGGTAGCTGCTGTTCGTCTCCCAGTGAGGATTTTCACCAGTTTTGTCAGACGGCATTAGTCCAGTCTGATACAACGCAGTGTAGAGCATTCGCTTCAAAGTTGTATTCTTGCTCGTTTCGGATCCATCGTCAACGACTTCAATCTTTCCCAAAATCTCATTCTCCCACTCATCTCTCGCTTGAGACACAATCTCGTCGAAGGGGACTGATGCCAATTCATCTGCCACTCTATGACAAGCCTGCTCGGCGCTGATATACGAGATGCCAACTCTGGACTCAAGCACCTTCTCAGCCGTTGCATTATTCCCTCCAGACGTCCAACTGAACAGCCCAGCAAGTCCCATACCACTTCCTTGAGTGGCATAAACATCATTGAATGACTGCGGCACAGGTCGATCGGTGAAAGCAGGAGGTACAGCTGCATCATACGGCCAACTGAAAGTCCCCGCACCGACAACCCCGTCCCTCGCAAGTTGTTCCACATACGCAGAAGTAGGCACCAAGTCCGACCCATCTGGGACGGTGAAATTCCCACAAAAGTACAGAGTATGAGGATTAGCCTGAACCCATCCTCCCCTGTACGTAGCCGAACCAAAATACGACGGCTGCCCGCTGGAATCACTGCGAACGTGAAGATCTCCATGCAGGAATTTCTGCGCGTATGCGTCGCCGCCGTCGTAGGGTGGTAGGGCGTGGGTGAGATCGACCAGGACGTGCATGTCTTGTGACACCTCATCGGCATATCCACTCACCGTGGCGTTGGGGTTGGTTGGAGAGCCTGCTTTGTACCGCAGGAGACCGGAATGATACGAACTGGTCAGACTGATTTCCAAGCCATTCAGCAAGACGGTGTCGAATCGTCCGACTGTCGAATCCTCCCGTGTCAGACTTCGATTCTGCCAGTATGTGGTGTTGTCGCCGAGGTTGACGTCGCTTAGGTCGCCCAAAATAGGCATTTGTGAGATCAAGCCATATGTCGGGGTTCCTCCTGTGCCGGACACGTGGGTCATGGAAATGCCCGTGACGTTTCCTAGAGGAGAGAATCCGGCGTTGACGAAACCGGCTGTGCCGTTGGGGACACCGAGAGCGGAGGTGTCAATTCCCACTTTGGCCATAGACCATGGTCGCGCGGCGCCTGGGAATGAGTTTCCACTGGCGATGGCGGAGCCGGGGATTGGACCGACGGTTCCAATAAGAGGGTCGACATGAGTGGAAAGTCGGTCTGTGGAGGAGGATTGCAGTGCATTGGATGTGGCTGTCAGCCCGCATGCGAGCAGGATGAAGGATGGTAGAAGGATCGCCATGCTGGGACTGATGAGGTGTCGAAGGCTGTGGCAGTGAGGTCAGCTTCTCACCTACCTACCTTCCTTGGGAGATGTTTGTTCTTATTGTAGTTCAATTGGCGTAGCAGGTGCGTCACAGGCTGGGATAGCCATGGATGGATGCCTGGGGGAGGATGACGAGCATGCAGTGGGCAGCAGGGGTGGGACAGTATAACTGCACGAGCACAACCGAATGCATTGCTTGGAGATGATCAACACTGCAGAGATACATTGTTGGATGGATGTTGTGCTGACCATACAGTGTATCGATGTTGATGGAAGAGGAGGAAACTTGGAAGAAGAACCACCCGGAAATAGGCCTCCCGTCCCAATGCCGACGGAGCTTCACCACGCCGCCGCCATGCCATGCCGGACCCCACCCACGTGAAGACGCCATTCTATCAAGAATGTACCGAACAATGCCAAATCCACTCCACGTTCCATCTCCGACAACATCTCCAGGCAAGGCTTCCAGAAAGACCACACGGACAAACCCAAGAGACGCACGCACGCAAATCCTGCGCAATGAATTCTCCGACGCACAAACGATTGGGGAGCCGATGTCTTCACACACCTCTGCATGCATCCCACAATTCAAGCGGTGTGTCCGAGTGGACATCTCCGGCGGTGGGATGACTGATGATACTAAAAGGATCGACACACCCAATACTCCTTCGCGGCCGAGTCGGCCAGTCTAGCAAATCGCACCAGTCCAGTTACAAAGCAGGACACTCGGGTAGTGGCGTCCACTCACCCCTCTTTGCCCTCTCCGACCAATACTGCTGAATTGCTGAATGCTTTCCAAATCGCCCGTTCGACGCAGGGCCGTCTGTAGCGAAAAAGGTACCAGGTAGGTCTCGGCCGTTGTAACCTTTTTCCACCGCGGCGGAAATGTCCAAGTCGCAGTAGCATTATTTGAGAGGAAGAGAAAAAAATCCTGCTGTGAATGAGGTGAGGACTGAGTAGGTCAAGGTTAAGGTATATATCTGATCTGCAGTCCTCTTTCGGGTGCCTCAGCCCTCATCACCACGGTATACTGACTTTTGCCATGGCCAAACTACTCTCGGTGGTGTTGCTACTCACTATATCCACCGTCTTCGCCCTCCCATCCGGAAATACCAATCCCAATCCCAATCCCTCCACTCCACCAACACACCCCTCCCCCAACCCCCCAGTCTACAACAACCACACAACCTGGATCCCCGGTCCAACCCACGGAACCGACGCCCTCGCCCTCCAGGGCCTCGCAAACCTCAAACTCCACAAAGCCACCCACGCCTCCAACTCCACCTGCACATTAGAGAATGCCCACCGCCGCAAAGAATGGGACTCCTTCACCCGCGCCCAAAAACTCGCCTACATCGCCGCCGTAAAATGCATGACCACCAAGCCTTCCATCAGCGGAGATCTCGTCCCCGGAGCACGTAGTCGCCTCGACGACTTCGTCGGCACGCACGTCAACCAAACGCTGCGAATCCACACGACAGTAAGAATCAACATCAAAGACCACGAGAATGACAAGTTCCCATCCACTAACCGTAGTCTTCAATAGGGCAACTTCCTCTCCTGGCACCGCTACTTCCTCTATACCTACGAAACCGCCCTCCGCTCCGAGTGCAACTACACCGGCTACCAACCTTACGCCTCCTGGGGTCGGTACACAAATTCCGTCATCAACTCCCCCCTCTTCGACGGCTCGGAGACGTCGATTAGTGGGAATGGAGTGTACAAAGCTCACCCACCCATCATCATCGGCCCAGCCGGTCCCGACGCTTTATCCCTCACCCCCGGCGTCGGAGGGGGTTGTATCACCACCGGCCCCTTCGCCAACACGACCGTCAACCTCGGACCAGGCGGTCTAACCGGAATCAACGACACAGCGCCGAATCCGAGGGCGGACGGCTTCGGGTATAATCCCAGGTGTCTGAGGAGGGACTTGAGTGTTCAATCGGCGAGTGGGGCGAGCGACGCGAACACGACGAAATTGATCATGGGCAATGATGACATCGCCGGGTTTCAGAATGAGATGCAAGGCTTGTTCGCTCCCGGAGAAAAACCGTTTTATGGTGTCCATTCGGGAGGCCACTTCATGGTTGGGGGAGATCCGGGTGGGGATTTTTATACCAGTCCGGGAGACATGGTGAGTTGAGTGCATCAAAGGCCGAGAGAGGAGGCACTCGCGGCCGGAATCGATGGAAATTCTGGCTTGCGGGGTTTTCCTTCCGAGCCCGAGAAATGGTTGATGTGGGTTGGACAATTCGCTGACTTCTTTTCCTTCTTTCCTCCGCAGTGGTTCTTCTTCCACCACGCCATGATTGATCGTGTCTGGTAAGTCCCCAAGCCCTCTCCGTCTCTCCCCTGCCTCCTACTCCCTTCCCATCCCTCCACCACCCAGCCTGTGTCCCCTGCTAATGAAAAGTCAGGTGGACGTGGCAGAACATGGACATCCCGACTCGGACGAATTCCATCGCGGGGACGATAACGTTTTTGAATGAGCCGCCGAGCCGAAATGCGACGTTGGAGGATGTCATCGATTTGGGCGTGAATGATGGGTTTCGAGGGATGAGGATTCGGGAGGCGATGAGTACGACTGAGGGGCCGTTTTGTTATGTTTATGAGTGATTCGTTGAGTGAGTGAGTGAGGGGGATGGCACGATATCGACAGATGGCGTTTGCTGCGATTTGATGGAGAACCTTCGGGATTCGCGTGGAGTCGTTGGTTGGATGTATGTCTTGCTGTTTGCTTTGGCGGGAGTCGCTGCTTGGGTGAATTTGCTTTTGCATCAGTTGCGTTGACAGCGGGATGGTTCGAAATGTTTGGTGAGAGGTGGAGGAGATATCGAAGTTGTCGGAGGTAGTGGAGGTGTTCGAGTCGTTGTATAACCGCTCCAACATCAACTTCTACCACTCCCGATTCTGCCTCATCCGCCTCCCACTACTCGGCTTCTTAATCACCATATACAACATCACACTCGTCGCCAAACTCAACGAGAACCACGTGAAGATATACCTGCACTCCCACAGTCAGCAAGTCACACACACACACAAACCACCCTCACACCTCAACATGAACTCACTGCGTATGATTATTCCTCAAATTCACCTCGGGCGCCCGTCCAATCGGCACCCCCTTCGCGGCCCTCTCATAACTAGCCAACAAATCCGGCCTCATCGTCTCCTCGATCCACACCGCTTGTGTCCCCGCCGCTTCCGCCATCTGTCCCACGTCCGGGAAGTACCACTTCCTCTCTTCAGGCACGTTGTCGGGGGTGAACATGTTTTTCTTCCATGGCTCTCTGAGCAACCCTTGCACGATGACTTCTCCTGTAGCGAGCGACTCAGGCCGTTTCGAAGGCGCCGCTTTGTCCTTGCTAATCCACCCCCGACACACCAGAATCGACGTATTCCCCTTCTCATCCGGGAAGTCCTCCGTCCTCTCAAGCGGCGTGACAACCAAGTACCCATCCTCCCCGTCATGCACCCTCGGTCCAATCAACATCTCCTTATCATGTCTCCACTTCCCCCTCGCATACACCCTCCGATAATCAAACTCCTTCACAGCATCGGGGTCAATCCGCGGGGGTAAAGGTAAAGGATCCCGGATCAAACGGTCTTCAAAACGAGCGATGAGGTCGGACTTCCAGGCTAAACGTTGGACTTGCCAGCAGCCGAGAACGAAAGCTGTGACGGGGATGATGGCGAGGAAGAGCAGGCCGTATTTGTTGTGGGGACGGCCGGCGCGGATGAGTTGGGGGGGATTGTCGACTATGGAGGTGAAGCCCGGGAGGTCGGCGGGTTCGTTGGAGGCGTGGCGGCGTTGTTGTCGGAGGGTGCGGAGGATGCGGGAGGGAGATGGGCGAGCTGGGGTGTGGAGGCAGCGGGTGCAGATCCATTGCGGTCGCGGGGTGGGGAGTCGTGATGTTTTGATTGAGGGGAGAGGCTTTGCGTGGGCGACGGTGCGCCAGAGGATGCGGGATTTATCCATCGTTGGAGGTTGTGATTGTGATGTCGACACGATTGGAAGTTCATGATGCTGGAGGGTCCACCAATTTCGAGCACGCTAGCGTCGAGCGCCGACGCTTCATGCCCCAAGCGTGGACGCTAGCGTGAAGCGTCGTCCACCAAGCTCGAATACGCTAGCGTTGAGCGTCGACGCTAGCGTGGCGTCGTCCACCAAGCTCGAGTATGCTAGCGCCGAGCGTCGACGCTAGCGTGGCGTTGTCCACCAATATCGAGCACGCTAGCGCCGAGCGTCGACGCTAGCGTGGCGTCGTTCACCAAAGCGCCGTGTCAGCTCGGCGTCGTCTGCGCGCTAAACCAGATACGCAAATGGCCTCTGACTTCACGACCTGAAGCCAATATACTACAGCAACAGGAAGACAATACGCAGGAGAACAATGCGTCTTTGCTTCCGAAGACAGAAGTTGGTGCGCCGGCTGAGCCATTGGCAAGCATCGATCCCATCCGCACTCAATGCAAAGCCTCAAGTCCAACATAAGGTAATCATTACCATTTCATATCTCATATCCACAAGCGCATCCACTGCCCTCACTTCTTATGATCATCGTCCTTCCTCCCCTCAAACGCCGACGAATTGCCATTATAAAACTCCGTCTTCTTGCCCTCCTTTCTCATCGCATCGGCCCGTTGATCTGCCAGCGATCTCACCTTAATCCGACTTGAACCAGCATCGTCCGCCGCTCCATCTAGATTCGACACATCCTCATCTCGCCGACTCGAAGAAGAAGGCCGATCGTCGTCCGCTGAAGTCGCCGGTCCGAAGCCTGGGACGTACGCCAGCGCACTGGACAGCACGCCTGTCGCCTTACTCGCTGCTCCATAGGCGAGATTGAGTGCTGAGCTGACGTATCCACGATCGTCGGTTGAGTAGGCGTCGCTGAAGCCGCTTACTGGCTGTAGGACCAGAGTCGCGTTTGGCGTCAGACCGAGGTCGTATAGAGATTGATGCTCCTCTGAAATCTCAATACTTCGACTGGGTTGCGGTGCTCGGATGAGCTTGAATGTGTATGGAATGTCGGCACCGTTGGCGCTTCCTCTGGCCTCCTTGGATGTGCTGTCTTTGATCCAGTCTCTCACTCCTGATGACAGTGTCGCGGAAGGTTCGAATCGACCTTTGATGCTTGTACCGTCAAACAGCCGAATCTGTAGACTGCACATCCCACCAGCACCCGTCCTCCGCGATGCAGCATCCGCAGAGGGCGACAGTGGTGTGCTCGCAGCTTCCACAGGTGCTCTTTGAAACCTCGCCTTCCGCTCTGCTTTGTCCGCTTCAATCTGTGCCAATATCCGCTGCTTCTCTCCCTTTGCTTCGTCCTGTCGTTTCTTCTGTTGTACAAGCCAGTCCCGCCTGGCTGCTTCCTTTGACTTGCTCGAATCGTTCGCTTGATGCGCTACGTGTGCTTCTTCTGCTTCCTTTCGTCTGGCATTTGTCCGTGCTTCTCGTGCTGCTTTCTCTGCCGCTTCTCGCTTCGCCTTCTCTTCTTCTAGTCGTTGTGCTCGATCGGGGAACATGTGATTTATATTGTGAGGCGTTTGCGATGTTGAGACTTCGGTTGCAGGTGTGGGTTGCGGGCGTTGTTGTTGTTGTGCATTGGTGGTAGCAGATGGTCCGCTTGCCGCAGGTAGTTGTGCCGCTGGCTCCGTCTGTGTCGATTGCGACTCTTCTGCCTCCCCATCGGACAGCTTCAACCCCAATGCCGCACTGATCTTATTCTCAAACTCCTCCCGCTCTGCCTCTCCTTCCACCTTCTCCAACACCCGTCCATTATGAATCACCACAAACGTAGGCGCTGCAGTGATGGGACAAAACGCCGACAAGAAGCCAGCTTCCTGACTTCCATACTCAATCTTCAACATGACAGCCTTCTCAGCGAATCTGTCTCCTAGAGCTGTCGCATCGTTTGCCGCCTGTAGAGGTTCTTTGCACAAATATTCTTGCTCCCATGTCTGGCTGTTCGAGTCGGTGGTGGAGTAGATGAAGACGGCGACGAGTTTCTGTTCGGTGATGGCGCGGGATATACCGGATTGGAGATCGCCTGAATGGAACATTGGCATGTTTGAAAGACGATACGTGGGTTGTCGAGGTACGAGTGGCTGTTGGTCTTGTTTACGAATCTCAAGAGCTTCCAGGTTGGTCAGGGAGTGACGCAGGTATGTAGCTTGGAGAGGGCCCGTGCGTCTCCGCAGCTAGACCGAAATAGGAAGTCACTAAACATGGAGAGCACTTCCATTCACATTGACACAATGATGAATGAAGGAAAAGCTTTCACAATACAGCGGGTTCAGATTTAGCAGACTCCTCGAGACAGTCGGCCGCCTCGACTTGCCTCAGCGCAACTCGGACCCCCACGTCCTTTATCTCACGTATCCTTTTGATCTAAGTATTCAATCCCGCGCCATAAGCTTTGCTCGGTCCATCGCAGTGCCAACTGCTGTTCGACTGGTAGGTTGAGCAAGACTTCCACCCAGAGACGAGACTCAGCTTACATCTCAAACGATCCCGGAGAGTGGCTGTCTGCGCAAGGTCCGTCGAGTCAAACTGAGTTTTGACGCGGGTTGTCGGTCAATGAGCCGCAGTCATCTAGGTCCCGGCGGACCGAGCCAAGGGAGATTAGACGTGATTGCCGGTGATGTTGTGTTTGTATGGAGAGTTGCCAGCGCATGGCAGCGGACGAACTCAACGACATCTTCGGCGATGGCTTGTACGATCGACTCGCAGATGTCTTGGTAGCCGAATGCGCCCTTCACTCTTGTACCCCACAGTCTCGAACAGACCTGTCAGACTACGTAGATAGTGCGCGGGCTCTAGTCGCTCTCCAATGCATCTGCTTGACGGTGCCCGGGCTACGCTTGGTCCCGAGTAACTTTGCAATGAGAGAATAACTCATGCGGTACCGATCTCGGAGAGTCAAGGCAAGGAATGCTTCGTCCGCGGCCCAGGGTCTTCGCACCGACTGTCGAGGTTCTTCCAAGGTCCGCTCTGCTGATAAATACGCTTTGTGTTCCAGCGCTGTTGGAGTACGATCGGGGAACTGGGGGGGGGGGGGCGGACGAGCTCTTTCAGTCGTTTGACCTCGGACTCTGACCAGTACCGGCCTGTTTTTTGCGAGATGTTCTTGGTATACTTCGTGTACACGCTACGTTCTGACCGTCCAAGCATGCTTGCGATCGTTTTAAGTGATTCCCCTTTGCGAAGTGCGTTACGCATGGTCTGGACCTCTCTGTCGCTCCATGGAGAAGTTATTGTTGTAGCCAGTGGTCGTGCGAGGCCCAGGCGTCGCATCCTTCCATTCTCTTCTCATCAGTCGTAAAGTACGCTGGTGACAAGAGGCGGCCGTAGCTCGCGAGGCCCGCGTGGGCTTTTGCTGCTCTCGGCGTTCCCACCTCTTCACTGCGAGAGTCCTCGTATCCATAGCTTCGTTTGACTTTGGGCGAGACTTTGTTGACACGGTGCCGTCGTCGGTGTAGATAGCCTGTGCTGTGAACCAGCCGCGAAAGTTCACAGCCCGGTCAGCGCGCGGTGTTGGTGATATGGATGGAACAAGCAGCGTCCAGACTGGCAGTCGACGTTGCGAGACGACTGATGCCTCCTATCGCAAGGTACTCAACGAGCTCGATGGAGTTCTTCCCGACATTTTGCCCGATAATTGACTGCGATTCGGTGGCGAGAAACACTTGGCTAGCAGACCGGACCATCGAGGATCGCCTTGCACGGTAGCACGGGGACGAGCGTGATGTTTGATCAGCGTGTGATCAGTCCGCCATCCTCCTTATCCGTGGTGGAAGCTCGCTTCAGTAGATAGATCTTTGTTGCGACCGAGTCGGTGCTACGCTTTGTCCCAAGTAGACTTGCGACCAGCCGGCAGGATAACTTGTAACGATCTCTGAGTTTCAGCGCCAGATATGCCTCCTCTGAGGACCAGGGTATGGCCATTGCCACAGTCTGCGGGGTTCGACGTCCCAGCCGCCATGCTTTGACCACCAGTGATCTTCGACTGCGGTGTGGGAAGTGAGCACAGATATCCTCTATCGTGGCTTGTTGACGTTTCAGCTCTGTAAGCTGCTCGACCTCCAGCTCAGTCCAGAATCGTCCTAAAACTTGGCCTTGGGTCTTGTGTTTCGCGAGCACGCTCAACTCTGTACGTCCAAGAAGCTTTGCGATTGCTGCGAAACTTTGGCCCTCAGAAACAGAGTGTTCCATGATTCGCAAGTCTTCGGTGGTCCATGGTAGGATACGCCTAGCACGTAACGGGACACCCAGCTGATAGAGCTTTCCGACTACGCTCTGCGAGGTTCGGGCCAATTTACTGGCAATGTCGCCGATAGAGATCCCTTTCCGATATTCCGCAACCATATGCGCCTCGTCGTCTCTGGTCCAGCGACGTCCACGTTTCCGAAGTAGCTCGGGTGGCTTTTCGGACACGCTCGCAAGACTTTTGACGACCGTCTTCGATAGCAGCAGATTCGACATCGGGCGCCAGGAACCCAAAATCGTCCAACTTCTCATCTTCATCATGGACGGATCGATCAAGCGGCCTTGCGATGGTAGACTGAGTGTACAAGGCGTACACCGCATGGCTGATGCGCTTGTTCGGAAAGCTTTTGGGGTTGTTTAGCTCATGGATATGGGATGGCGTCTTTCGGCTTCCAGTTCCCTTTCTTCGAATGCACAGACCACTTGGAGGTGCCCGCCCAGCCCCTCAACCCTGCCATTGCATCTCCGCAAGCCGAAGATCAACCGAGCACAAGGATCACACCGATGCTGAATCCGATGAGTATTGCGGGCCTTCGACCACGGCTGTACTGAGGTCGCATGGCCACGTCCGTATGTTGGCTTCTGACAGCTGAGTCAATGATCTTGACGTATACTGCACTGAAAGACATGGAGACCTGAGATCTGCCTAAGCTTGAGAGAGAGCAAGAACCCTGATCTGGGTGACTTTGTTCGATGCTGGATCTCGCAGTCGAGATGTGTTAAGGGTGGCTTTACATGGGACCATATGGTGTCCGTATCCGCAGAGACCAATCCAAGCAGGCTGAGTCATTGTAATGACCCAATCAGCAACGATGGTGAGAGTGCATCGTACCAATGCTGAGCGGGACACATTTTGCTTCACCTCCTTTGCAATGCATCGGTGGCAAGAAGCAGGCGGATCCTCGCATAGGGTGAATTGGTCTTTGCTGTTTCCAACCTTCGCATCCTCTTCACCACATGCGTTACCGCCTTCGTCCATTCGTTCGGTACGTCCTTCAACGAGATGTGCGCCCAAGCGTCATGCTGCCAGCTTCCGAGCACTCGATCTGCACCATGACCGCTTGTCAACACCGCACTTACAGTCAACCTTGCCGGAGCTGGTGATGCGACAGTACATACACGTTTGTCTATCAGTTGGAACCGCTCCAAGCCAAGATGCAACAGATCCGGAAGCGTCGCAGCCTGGAGTTGCTGGTACGGTCATTGTTGGTGGCAAGGACCATTGTGTCAAATGGCGAGTTTTCGATGCCCGTGTTGCTACGGTCCATTGCCGGATGTTGCCCTGCTTGTCTTGACTTGTGACGTCGGAGGAGTGTTACTGCGGACTCTTGTAAGACCCAGGAATTTCCTGTTGGCCGAAGACCGCGCATGGGTGTTCCCGAGCAACCATGTAATAATGGAGAAGCTCAAATTGTGTTGGCGACGGAGGTGCAAAAGTAGACACGTTTCGTCTGCAGTCCATGGCCGCAAAGAGAAGCCCTCCTTTCCACCTTGCTGTAAATCAGATTCATACTTTTGGCTCAAGGCTTCAATGCTTCGATGAGGCATCGCTTGATGGATTTCGGCCCAATTCGTACCAGATCGGCGCAGCTGGAGGAGCAATTCGACTTCAGAATCTTTCCATCGCAACTGTTGATTTTGAAACCTGCCTTTGCGATGCTTTTGCTGCACTGCGTCCACAGTTCTACCTAGAGCCGCTGCGATCGCTGTCCACTGGTGTCCTTGGCGATGCATATTGGACAGCCTGTCAAGCTCCGCAGTTGTCCAGGATTTCGAGTGAGTGGCGGAGAATGCTCTTGGTCTTTTGAGACCGAGGAAGGTCTTCTTGTGTTTCACACTTCTGAGCGTGCGTTGGAGGGCGCTAGCGATGTGGCGCAACGGCTCGGCGTTGTGGTATCTTGCGGTCAAAATATCTTCTTCGTCTTTCGTCCATCGGCACCAGGTCCTCCGGTCTTTACCCGCCCTAAATTCAGGAAGGTCTCTTGCGGTGACCAATCTCGATGCAAATGCGTGCGATGTCGAGTACCCGAAACATGAGATGACTGGGGATCTTCTGTGCTGCCCCAGAGTGAGGCAGGTCATCCTTCTGGGGACCTGCATAGCTCGACGCCTGAATGAGTGCTTGGGCACGCTGTGATCTTGTGCAGTCAGATGGTCTCGAAAGACGAGATGGAAGACAGATGTGATGTCGAAGTCCGACAGATTCGCACGGACCACCTCGAAACATGCAAGGGGCACTTCACCTCTCCACCTTTGATCACAACAGCCCTGCAACTGCATCTCTAGTTCGCACAACAATCACGCATCATTTAAGCGAGACGGCGACGCACAACATGTCTTCTTCTCTACACCTGCGCCGCTCATCTGAAGCGCAATGGCCGCCCTCACCGCCGCTCAGCATGACCAACTGCGGAGATGGATCAAGAATATTTTGCCCTATTCAGGACCCAAGCAGGACGACATACAACCTCCAGTGCGAAGCCGCAAAGGATCCGTCAACCCACAGCGCGGATCTGCCCTTCGTGCCTTCGCGGCTCTCGGTCTCTCGAATTTGTCCGCCTTCGCCTTTCTCTACTGGGTGGCGCGCGCTGCAGTCCGAAACGTCACAATGAAGGCAGCGCTTTCTACAGGCGCTGTCATGGGCAGACAACTTTCGAACGCTCCTCCGGCCTTGCCTGCAAGAGGATCTGCGATGGAACTGGCATACAAGACTGCGGTCGCAGATGCTGTGGGCTGGTGGCTTGCTCGGCTAGCCGTCAACTGGGAAGCCGTGCGATCGGGCTATGTTTGGAGGTTGATCACGAGTAGCTTTGTTCACCTCGACTCAAAGCATCTGATCGGCAGCCTGGTTGGAATATATCAGGTCGCGTGGCCCTGTGCGCGAATTCCAGGCATGAATGCGTGGCACGTTGGAGCCATTACCGTTGGGTCTAGCATATTCTCCAGTCTCATTGGGCTGATACAACATGCACATTTTCTGCGGATCATCCCCTGTCCAACACCTACGGACAGCGTCTGTTATGGTGCCAGTGGTGTCGTATCTGCATTCATGATTGTTGCGGCTATGGGCCGTCCGTGGGATCGAGTCGGCGTGGGTTTTGGGGGACAAACCGCGATCACCATGCCAAATTGCGTATATGGTGGGCTCCATATCCTGCACAACTGCGGTTCCTTGGCTATCCTGCTGGGCTTTCTTGGTCGCCGGAATATGGTGCCAGCAAACATCGGCTATGCCACACATCTGGGTGGAGCAGCCTTTGGAGCGATTTACTATACGATGGTCTTTCAACCCCCAACAAGCCGAACACGGATCAAGCAGGCCCACCGATCGTCAGAGCTCCAGTCCAAGCCAGCCAGCAAGAGCTGTTCCCCCATTTTCAGCGCTAAAGGAAGTGGAAGAATGTCGCACCGTCTTGTCACAGTCATGAGAAGCCGCTGTCGAAAATGTGCCGTCCATACTCCAAAGCTGGTCAGGAAGCAGCCCACTGCGACGGATCGATCTCGGAAGCCAACTGAAACCAACCCTGTTGATCCAGATCCTGTCGAGGACTTCATGAAAACTCTCAGGCAGAGTTTTCCAGCCCACCGTGGATACACGATGCACAGCTTTGAGTCGCCTAGCAGGGCAGCGCAATGAGTATTGAAGTGGATGCAGCAAGTCTGGCAAACAGATAAGAGACAGTCAGATATACTCGGAATGTAACTGAAGGATCACCACTCCATCCAAGAAGACTTACTTTATTCGGCAAGAGAGCCCCTCATGTTGCGAGCCTTACCTATTGACCTCATTGCATGCGTTCATCTGTCCTTACCCGGAGGCAGACTTTTGACGAGCTGTGCGAAATGGACCGAGGAAAAAGCGACAACGGGGAGTCATTCATGATGACAAGTTGATCGAAAGGTTCATTCCGCTCGATCTGGACCAGCACCGAGAGTCTTCGAGTGCGATGATATCTTCCTACTAGTCTGACACACAGTGGTCGGCGCAGCAGATCTTCGAAGACATGGAGGTACCCATTGGCTTTGCCGAGGAAGAGACATCCGGTCATGGCGTAAAGAAGTCTGCAAACGACGTCACCCTGAAGGCCAAACTGAAGTATTACGGCTCCAGTGTCACCCAGCAGGCGCAGGCGCAATACGATGTCCCTCTGAAGCCTCTGTCGTGCATACAGGGATTGACGCCTGTTGTTGAAGATCCTACACATCCTCTTCGGCAAGGTATTGGTTGATTGGCGCGGAAGCATCATTATCACCTTAATGGGCGGGCCCCAATTCTTGCTTTCGTGTCAAGTGTTCTTTGCTGGGAGCTGACCGCTGCAGGGCAATCGCACTTAGGATTCCCGACCAAGCTGTACGAGGCCTCGTATCGCCAGGGCAGCACCAAAGTTCGACTTCCATTCTACAGACTGTATACCGAATATACAGTTCACATGGAGAAGCGCCTTGCACGTACCTCGTTTATGCAAACATCGCCGTTCCTCGAGCTTACAGTTCCTTCCTGATCTGTTCCCGACTTACACTTACCTCCCACAGACTTTCTGCCACCCAGAATGCGAACGACCAGATCGACAACGAAGCTACCTACTGCCGTCCTCATAGCCTCAAGCGTTCGGTCTATTCTGTCATCAGCTTTGAACCTTCCGCCGACCCAGTTCAATAAGGGAGCCTGTCAACCTCTTACATATCCAGATTTCGACATCGCTGACTCGATCTAAGCGGTGTATTGTAGACGCCTCGCAATCAGATACCGGCATTTGCACAAACTACGCTGAGACTGAACAGCAGCCATGCGTAGGGTTGGATCTGGGAAGCAATGGGGTTGAACATCAACAATGTGTCCACAGGCGAGCAGTAATCCTTGCTTTACCGATTCATTCGCGAATTCGTCACAAGATCTTTATACATGTCACCTCCATTACGGCAGGCAAGCAACCACGGACGGTAGGGACATGTTTGTTGCTTGATGCGCCTGAACCTGGTGTCGCGGCACACTTACATCGTCGAACCAGCATCGCCATCCTCCCGAAGCAACATTGCGACATCTTACCTAACTCTACACTACCGCTTGAGGCGACTTGCATGCCCAAGAAGCAGCGGCAAACATTCAAAAAGCGAAAGGAGCCGCGAAGCGAGAAACTCAGCTGCCACAGCCTGCGGGCAATGTCCCAGCGCGAGATGCTTCCGAGCAACAGGAAGATCGGCCGCAAGGAGATGAAGACGCAGGTGGCGAAGGCCAACCACATGGACCGGACGGAGAGGACGTTCCAAAAAGTTGGGTTCGAAATTGCGAAGATCGAAGAGGAAGACGGGTTGAGAGATGGCGAGTCGGGAGAGCGTAAAGTAAAAAGATCAGTCAAGAAGATGAGTCAAAAGACGATGAAGACAAGAAGGTATATGAGGAGATGGGGTATCAACGTTTGAAAGAAGTAGATATCGGTGGTCGACAACATTCATGGTACCTTGACAGAATCGGAGTCTGCGTTGAGCGGTCTGTCCTCCACCGCCAGCAGTACCAAGGACGCCTCCGAAAATTTGGCACAGCGTTAGCTGGAGAGTGTAGAGCTGCGTGAGCAACGTGAGCACATCCGGCGGGGAACATCGTAGCTGCAGCTCGAGAGAACATTATCGCAAGGTGAATGTCGCTGCAGCTGCAGAGCCCGACGCTACTGCTGCTGCTGAGCGTGAATGCACTAAGCGTGCTGAAGCTGACACTGCTGCTCAGCTTGAGCGTAAGGAGACCCAACGTATGATTTCCGAGGCGGATGCTGCTGCGGAGCATGAGAGGGTTCAGCATGAGACTCTTGCAACCACAGCTCGAGAGACCGCGGAGCGACTTTAGTGCGAGGATGAGGCAAGCCTTACAAAGGACGGCCAAATGGCAAACGCGGATCATGGATAAGACCATACTGGTGAGCCACAGACAGCCGAAGAGGAGACCATGGGACCCGCAGCGCCCCAGCAACCGATTCTCCACGACGGTAACCCACATGCCGACCGAGGAGCGTCAAGGTTCGTGCGCATGCGCTCCAGCACATGGGTGGGGTCTGACCAGTGATGGTTGATGTCTCTGCTGGGGGCCTCTTGCAGCTACCTCGCGCAGGTCATCGAGGAGGTCGGCTTTGACTTCAGCGATGTCGTCCTCCTCTTCAACGAGATCCGGAGCGATGAGATCAACGGCAAGGCGCCAAGGAGTGGTTCACCAAGTCTGAGCCAATCGCCAGCATTGAGACAACGTTGATAAGGTTCCTCCCAAGCAAGATCGAGCGCTTGTGCGAGATGGTAAGCGCGGCGCGCAAGGCCTATGGCCACCCCACAGGATGGTCGACTCATAACAATGCGTCTGCTGCATCATCGTCAAATGTTCCTGGACTTCCCACCGACGTCATGCCTCCTGTGAGCATCCGCGCCGATAATGCCCCTTCTCTCATCGTCTTCGTCAAAGCATCGATTGCACAAATCCCACTAAACTTGCGGTGTCAAACACAATTCAACCCCTCCAACTCCTTCCGCATCACAGATCTCTTCATCAAACAACTCCATCAAACAACACAGTATAGCGAGACGAGTACTGCGATCCAACAACGTCAAGAAAGTCGTGCTGTCAGACGAGGATGGCGCAGAGCAACAGGCCGCTGACCAGCAAATGGCGGCGATGCAAGCGGCGCTGAAAGTCAAAGATGAAGAGAGGTGGGCGAAGGAGATGAAAGTATGGTTTGCGGACGATAACACGGTCGCTCTGAGGAGCGTCAAGGTTCGTGCGCACTGTCAATGGTACCAGTGTTCATCATCTAACACGCCTTGCAGTATGGCTCCATCAAGGCCGGGTACTTCGACCACGGTGCAAAGGAGGTGTACTTCAGAGTCGGCAAGAACAACAAAGTCATCTTCGCGGCGAAATACCCATTTGAGTCGGTCAAGGGTCTGAAGGAGTGTGACTCTGACCAAGTCACCAAGAAGATGATGGACGTACCAGATGCCGACGAACAAGCCTTGGTCATGCGTTTCCGCGACCAACACAACGGATTTTTCTCAGCCGTGCGCGCCGACGAGATCGTTCGACCCGAGGTTCAGCTGGTATGTTCTTGGAATCGCGGCCGGCATGGAGGATTCACGCTGACACGAACAGGTTTTTGCATCTCCAAAGTGTCGCAGCGCCGCCTTTGGGTACGCCAAGCGCTTGGGTCGCAACAAGCACCCCCTGACACCCACCAGCACCATCACTATCGAGCAGGTGAAGGCTGGCACGGTGTTGTCGACGGCCCTGGCGGAGAAGCATGGCCTCGATCCATACGTTTTCCGGATGACCGCCGCGCCTGCCGCGGCTCGACTTCTACGTGACTACCACTCCCTTCCCAAGTGGTTCACGGATGAGCCCGCATTCGTCGAGGGATACATCGTCATGTATCACGAGAGCGTCTTTGCACCGGGCGGGAGGGGCAGGAACAAGGACAACCTCAATCTGGTGGCGATGCGTGGTCATCCAGAGCTCTTCACTGAAGAGGGCTTCGCCAACGTCTCCCGCAGCCGAGATGGTCTGATTGTGTCCACTTCAGAACAGCTGTGCTGCGAAGACTGATTTGCTGGAGTCATAGGCCGCTGTACTGCATATCGAAGGATCCTGCTTCGGCGCTCGCTGCATGGCGGCGTCTCGAACGGGCGACCGACCGGACACCTACGAATGAACCCCACCTTTCTGGCTCACAAAAGATCCCACCGTGGTGAAGAGAGGCTACTATAAGCCAGCAAGTGACCGCGAGAGTAGCTCTTCCTGCTTTCATTATCATCATCACTCCAAATGGCATACTCGACGGATTGGCTAACCTGGGAACAGTCCCGTGCCGCTGGTCCTGTCACGCCAAAGACCGCCCATCCTCGCCTAGAGGTCATGAGACAGCGAGTGACCGAGGCCATCAATGCCTGCATAGACGGCTCCCGATCCCCTGAGGCGTCCGCCTGCATGATTGGAGACACCTATCAAGGCCACTGGACGCTGCCCTTCAATGAATGCAAGTTCGTCTGGTCCGAAATTGCATCTGCTTCTCTTCGAGTCGATGAGACGTTCGCACCACGATTGGCCGACCTTTTCATTGCCATCAAAGCGCAGCCCGACCTCGTTAATGCCGCCGGCTACCCAACTGATATCGGCGGGAGGTTCTGGAAGGACACTCCGAGCTGGGGTTGGATGTTCTATGAACATGCTTTGGACATCAATCCGCTGGAAGTCCATCCGGAAGTTGACCCTCGGGATGCGGATCGGACATGGCGAGAGCAAGGCTCTGGACTAATCAGCTGCACTATGTTTTGTGCGAACCTACTTGTGCGAGCCGACTTTGAGACGCATATGGAGAGGTATGCGCATGAGGCTATGGAGGCGGGATTGGAGCTGGGGTATGCACTGAACGAGGCGGACAAAAAAATTGAGAGGTATTGGGAGATTTATTTGCCACCTGCTGCAGCATGGGTCCTGATTGCGGGAGAGAGGTTGTACGAGTTGTGTTTTGGGCTCGTGGGAGGTGGCCGACCAGAGGCGAAATACTGGAGTAAGGACCGATGGGCGGGATGGAAGGAGAAGTTCGCGGTGATGGCTCGGGAAGCAGGGATCGACGAGGATGCAAGGTGCATGGAGTTTGCGAGAAGGGTGGAAGAGAGGATGGAGAAGATCGAGGAGGCCGAGGGAAGGTAAGTCGCCACCGTGCGATTTCGACAATACGAAGGATTTATCTCCCCTCGATCCCTTCGGTTCCCTTGCTCGGTCCTCCGTTCCAGGTCTTTCTCGGTTTGATGGAACGACGCTAGCTCATGTTCGTAGCACAATCCATCAATCCTGGATTGATGGATTGGAACATGAGCTAGCGCCCGTTGAGGCCCGTCCGAATGAGTACAAGGCCGCACCATCCGGTGATTGAAGACCACTCTGGCCGGCTTCGCATCTCTGCTCATCACTGGTCTTATGCATCACTTTCAGAGGTTCACCTGCTGCAGGTACGAAAAGAGCCGTGCAAGACGGCAAGATTCAAGACATCCTGTGTCTCAGTCCAAGATGTTCGACTTGCAAGTGTGAAGAATGTCTCAAATTGCAGTGAATGGCATTGCTCGTGAAGCAGCGTGAAACGCCAGTGACTTTGCGCCAGTCACCATGCGCAGAACACAAAACTCCAGGCTCGAGAAACGTTCCATTACACAAGCATAGTCCGACTTGATCATCTCAGCTTCTGCGCATGAACTCTGCGTATCCCCTTTCTTGCCTACCGATTCCATCACAGTATTTGAAACACGACTTGCGCAGGCTGAAAGTATGGCGCCCACCAAGCCTCCGAAGCCCAAGGAACCAACCTCTGACCGTGTCCTTCGCTCTGCGCCACGCAAAGAGGCTGTCGCCACATCGAAGAAGCCGACAACTCCGAAGAACGTGGCAAGCCCGGAGAAGGTAACAGACAAGAAGCAGCTGGAACCACGAAAACTAGCTGCCCTGAATGCAGCTTTCCGGGCAGATCCAGGCGGACCACAGGCGAAGAAGACGGACCCGATTGAGGACACTACTGAGTCAACCTCGCTTCGAGGTCCCGCCACGGGCCGGGGACTTGATTGTGGTGGCACTTCGCTGCGTGAAGCAGCCAATACTGCAGTCACTGTCCCGCAGCCTGTCACAGCTACTCAGGCGTTTCAACGACCAGCGGATGAAGCTCCATCTGAGCGATCAGTACTCGTTACAGAAGAATCTTCAGCCGATCTTGCCATCCCGTCCGTACCTGATAAACTCCACGCTGTAGAAGCCGAAGTTCATGGCGCAGACACGATCCAACCTCCGGAGCAGCCCGTCAAGTGAGTTTTGATGAAGGCAATCTCTCATTGTTGCTAACGTCATACAGGAAGTCCGTCTACGCCAACACGATTGACGTATTAGTCGGTCCAGACGGACAGCGTTTCGTAGTCCACGAGAACTACATCTGCAGGAAATCGGCCTTCTTCAAGGCTGCCTGTTCCAAAAAGTGGGTCGAGGGCCGCCACAGGGTCGTGCGACTTCCTGAGATCTTACCTCAGACTTTCAGGATCTATCTCGACTGGACCTACACCGACAGGTTCTCTCTCCAAGCCGTCAAGTCCTCCTTGGGAGCGGGATGCTTCAAAGACCACGGAGTCGAATGCACGCGCGAGAACTGCTTGGTTCGTGCTCGGCTCCTCGAATTCGAACGATGCTACATCGCCGCGAAGTATCTCATGGACGATCCGCTGCATATTGTCGTCATTGATGGGATGAGAGAGTGGATGAATACCAAGAATCAGGAACGGTTCGCCGATCAAGTCATCGAGCTGGCTTGGTCAGAGACTGAGAGAGGCTGTGGACTTCAGCGAGTGGTACTCGACGGCTATCTGGCGAAGATTGAAGCTGCCGACGTCCGCGGCGTTCTTCCATTCGGGAGGAACAGAGGAGTTGGGTACATTAGAAGCTCTGCGGAGATAGCATACGTCGATTCTGATCTTTTGCCTTTGTACGGCGCTTTGCGAATTTGACAGATTACGCTTTGTTGATTGATGTTGTTTGCAGAATGCGGAATTCGAAGCACTTGAATTCTTCTCCTTTGTGTTTCTCAATCTCCTTTCTGGCAAGGTTCTTTGCTGGCGCCTCAGTGACAGTATCGAGAGACTAACGAGGAGTAAGAGTAACGGCGGCAGGAGACGATCGCAAGAAAGATCCAGACATGGCCCTTGAACGGATTGGAGGTCCTTTTCTCATATACAGCAAGTACATCATGACTACATGTCCAGCTCTAAAGCCATCACATGCTCAATGCATGCCCGGCGGTCTATAATATATACCCTACTCCCAGTCCACAGGACGAGCCGAGGATGATCGGTCCGCAGATGACATCTTTCCAAAGAAGGAAGGTGCGTGGTAGTTTGGCGCTAGCCAGTAAATGTTAGCGCCTGCTTCACGTGTCAGCCCAAAAATGTCCGAGACCTATGCAGGTCCATCTCCAGCTGCCGACCACGAAAATCGAGCTCGACCATTCTCTCGTTACCACTACGTCCACCAAAAGACAGCGGGGTCGTGCGCAACCTCGCGATCGCGCAGTACGAGTCGTTCACTAGCTCAAAATGGCGCGTGCCAAAAGCCTCGGAGCAATTCGTGCTAAGAACATCGCGAAACTGCGCGCCCAAGCTTTAAAGAGGACACCCAATTCGTCTGAATCAACGAACGACCCAATGAGGACCGTGGCTGGAGATGCGCCTGAACCCGGCGAAGTGATGGATGGGCGTGGAGAAGATCTTCCAGAAGACGCACTCGATGTCGCGCAGAATCAAGGAGCCCTGGCAATGGCACCCGAACCAACACATGCACCAGTCCGGTAAGCCCGCTCCTGACAGACCGCTCGATGAGTTCGTCATTGCTGACCCATGCACTCTAGAAGCAAAACGATCTACCGCAAGGCGATAGAAGTAGCCGCTGGACTCGAAGAGGAAGTGTTCGTGGTTCACAATCATCACATCTGTGGGAAATCTCTGTTCTTCAAGGCCGCTGCCTCGGAGGCGTGGATCGAAGGCCAGCAAAAACGCGTTCTGATTCCGACCATCACTCCTCTGGTCTTCAAGACCTACTTGGACTGGGTGTACGAGGGCAAGTTTATCATCGAAGACATCGAGCTGCCTCAAACACACGACTGCGAGGATGATGGACACTTTGCGCCATGCGAAGAGGACTTTTGTCAGGAGGAGGCTACCATACTCTTCCACGTGAAGTGTTACACAGCCGCGCAATTTTTGCTGGATGATGCTTTCAAGATCGCCGTCGTGGACGCTCTCCGAGACTTTCTCAACCAGGACGACAACGCCGTGCGATACTGCGTCCAGGTCATTGTGAATGCCTGGCAAAACTGTCAGCGTGGCTGTGGCTTGCAGCGCCTCCTCACCGACAGGTATGCTGTGGATCTTCTCTCTGCAGACATTCAAGAAGTGTTCAGCCAGCAATGCCCAGACTTCGTCACAGATCTCGCCTCCCGACTGCTGAACATGCGTGGCCGGGAACTCCAACATCTCCACCCCGGCTCCGTGCACAAGTGCTTCTATCATGATCACAAAGGCAACGAACCCTGCGCGACGATTGTGATTGATTAGAGGACACAGCAGCGGAGCGATCGAACACCTTTGCTGGAGACATGGATAGCGTACGCCTCGACTCGGTGGTTCGTATCTGGAACTTTCCGTTTTCTCTTTTCGATGGATAAGAGAAAGCATCGAACACCTATCTCAGCGCAAGATAACCTGCAGTGCTGGGGTCTGCTTGACCAAAAGCCCTCTTGTATGACATTCGGTCGGCAAGCAATGAGACAGGTTTAAGATAGTAGTCGATAACATCGATATGCAATGAAACATAGTTCTACCTTAAACATGGGCATTTCCCGATACGCACAATGTCATGATGACTGAGAGGAGAAATGATGATTGAAAGGAGAAGCTTGAGGAATTAACAGACACTCCAGGGGTATCCACTTTTCACGTACAAATGACTGGCGTCGGGATGTTCTTCTTCGTTCTTGATTGCTCCGTCTGGCCAACACATTTGTTTCGCGCTTCATCCATTTCACCTCTTCCAGCAACACCCATGTTTGCGCAACGTCTTAGCACAGCCCAGCAAACACGAACATTGCATATAGGCTCCTGGCGGTCCACAGCCGCCACAACAGCCGCCACAATACTTGCAGTGTTGTAATCTCGACATGGATTGGCACGATCCTCTTCGCCCATTCCCGGCTCCAATTGCTCCAAATGCTGGAATTGCTCCATTGCCAGCCGAGCACCCCGTCATTCAGAGACGGAAGAGACACTTTTTAGAACGGATACGTCGCGGTACCGCTTCCCCAGAGATGAGAGAAGCTAGAGCTAGAGCGACCCCTTCCCCAGAGCTGAGAGAAGCTAGAGCTAGAGCGACTCCAGCACCCGCCGGAGGTAAAGAGGGCGATCGGTCAACGCCTCACATGCCACCTGCCGAACCAAAAATAGAAGTGCAACCACTCTTGCCCGCATCGTACGTACATGATCAACTGCTTCTCATGCTCCAATGCTAACACGTACAGCATCAACTACAGCAAGATGGTCACGGTGATCGCTGGACAAGGATCTCTCAAGAAATCTTTCATCATTCACGAAGATGTCATCAACAACTCGTCACCATACTTCAAGTCTCAGTCAACCGCCGCCAAAGGCTGTGAAGATGGCGCCAATCGGATCGTCGATCTCCCAAAGATCCCAGCGCACATCTTCGAAATCTACGCCGACTGGAGCTACACCGCCACGGCCAAAATCGCGCTGGGGAAGGACGGTACCCGGACATATGTCGCAAATCACGGTGATCACTGTCGGAGACACTGCGTGCATAGTGCGCGAACTCACACATATCTCCAACTCTGGGCGGCTGCAACATCGCTTCTCGATGCGCGTTTCGAGAAGCATATCCTTGAAGAATTGAAATCCCTGATGCGACATTGGACCTGGGGGCTGTCTGCGGAATCAATCCACTATGCTTGGCACAATGCCGAGCGCAGTTGTGCTATGCAGCGTTTCATCCTTTCGAGCATCAACTTTCGAACTTCATACGCTACGCTTGCTGATCCACTGCTCAAAAGTGCGGAAATTGCTGCATTCTGGCAAGATTTGGCCATGTATCAGTTGCACGCGGCGATCCCAAGATCTTGAGGGTGAATGCACGCACGTCTGCAGTGCTTCGAAGCTATGATCAGGGGGCTTTGGGAATGCAAGAATTCCTTGCGAGAGGGTGTTCCGCACTTCAGCTGCCACACATGATGACATTGTTTGAGCTTTATTGAGTATCGGGCACAAGTTCGTTGTGCTCAAATGGAATTGGTCGAATGTGAAAGTATTAGTCCCAAAACGGAAGGAGCAACGGCAGAACTTCGGAAGACGCAGTCAGACATATATTTTACAAAATTGCCCCTCCGTCCAATCAAGCAAATCCAGCCATTTGGCCTATGCCGTAAGGGACAGTGCTCGTAATAATATAACGATCTGGATCAGGGTTTCTTGGCTCTAAGAGTTTCTTTTGCTCTTTCTTTGGGCATGACGAGAAATGATTCTTTTTGCCAATGTCGATGTTGTTTTGAAAGTCCTAGAGACTACTGTCTGCCCGCAGTCTCAGTGTGGATGGATGGGGTCTACTTCGGTGAACGCAAAAGCCCTGGGTTCGAGTGCGTCTGAAGACAGCCTCACGCCCAGGCTTGTTTGCGCCTTATCGAGAGACAGGTTTGTTTACAATTTGGCAGAATCTCGTGACTAGTCCTATGCCAATCGACGTCAAGCATAAGAGCTAGCGGACAGCATCTGGGTAAGTAAGAACTCGAAATGATCCAAGCCGGGTACCTGACTTCAGGAATCCTTGCGACAACTTTTCTTTCTTACCAAAACACCAATGCTTGATCTTCAGCAAGATCTTTCCCAATTCGCCTGTCGACTACGTCAGACCGAAGGCAAGACCTTGACCTAGGCCAAACTGCCACCTTACTTACTTCACGGCAGCGCCGCTTTACATCGCGCGTGCCTTCTCCACCCATTTTCACTTCACTTGCTCTGCTCCGTTCCCAACATCTCACATCTTCCAACGGCATCACAATCCGTTCTCAAACCATCTTACAGATACATTGCAGCCGCACTACAGCAGACTCTCGACAAGGAACTCCCACCGCCCTTACTGCAATTCAGCATACAGATATGACTTCACCTTCGCCGTCCAACTCTGCTCCTGGAAGCGACCCTTCGCCCACAGTACCTTCCAAGTATGGCATACCTTTCAAGTGACTCTTCCAGAGCCAATGTTAACATCTCATCAGACGCGCATTATCTCCGACCGCCACAGATGAGCCGCCATCAAAGCGGTTCAAATACGTCGCAACAATCACCGTCCTGGCGGGCGTCAAAGAACAGCCTTTCATTGTCCACGAGGATGAAGCTTCTGCCAAATCCCCGTTCTTCGCATCGGCCTGCTCGGAAAACTGGAAAGAAGGACGAGATCGAGTCGTGAAAGTTGCAAGCATCGAGCCTGAAGTGATGGAACAATACATTCAGTGGATTTACAAGGACCAACTTTGTATCAAAACAACCCCAGCATCCGATTGGACCAAGCAAGTCGGCACACATCTTTATTGGCACAACAACGCCGTGTACCGCGAGCATGTTGAGCTTTATCTGGCGGCGCAGTACTTCCTCGATGATGCTCTGAAGATTCGAACCATTGAGTCTCTCCGAGCCATCACCAAGAAGAGCCAAGGTTTACACATGACTGGGAACATCGAGCATGTCTGGGAGACTAGTTCCGAGGACTGTGGCCTGCAGAGACTCATGGTCGACACCACTTTGACCTGGTTGGCAGATGAGTCCGTGCCGATTTGGCTTCAGAAACAGTGCCCAGACTTTGTCTGCGCTGTGGCGGCGCGGGCCTTGCTCGCGAGGGGCAAATCGACGGATGCTTTCGATCCGAGGAAAGTCGACAAGTGCTACTATCATGACCACAAGGAGGGCGAAAAGTGCGAGCCACGAGCAACACCGGAATGAAGGCTTGTAGCATCATTCGCAAGTGCGAAAATCCTGCAACGCGCCAGCAATCAACGGAAGAATACTAAAAGAGTAGATGGAGGAGATATGCGTTTGATCCTGGATCATGGCACGACAGCTAGTTGATTCATGGGACTGCGGGCAGAGGAGAGCTCTCGGAGCAAGCACAAAGCCACGGAGGAATCGACGAGGACACAGACGTGCGAAGTACAAGCTGCGCACCCGGTGGAGGGGAAACGAATCTGCCATGGAAGGGAAGTGCTTTTTGACGTTGTCCGGCCCTGATTAAGCGCAAAAGTCGTAGAAGCAATTTTTTTTCAGAAGACTTACAGTTTCAGGCGCAAGTGCGAGGACTTTGGAGGACCTATGAGGGTAGCGCACGACTGACCCTGATTGAATAGACTGCCAGGCCTAGGTCATGCTCACTTCGACCTCTTCATCCCGTCTGTTTGCATGCGAAGCTTGCTGATATCGGTTCGAGCAAGGTCGGGCACGAATCAGCGCATTTGAAGCAGACTGGTAAGGATCACCGTCTTTGTTCGACTGAAGAATACAATTCTGAGGTGTATGGTGGCAGGCACTGAGTATTGAAGATGCATCATGCGGCTTTCGACTTGCCCAATCTGGAAGGAGCGGAGAGATCTTAGTGTAAACTTAGATCAGAACGACACGGAAAGATACTTTGTATTGCCTTGAACTTTCCTATACGTCGCGAGTCGTAACGAAAGAGTTGGCTCTGTAGTGTCCACGTCCCGTCGGCGCTGCAATTGATTTCAGGGCGCCACTTTCCCGGCGCAGAAGGGCGGAAACCACCCGAAAGTTTTGCGCCAAGACGTATCCACACCATCAAACGAGTCTATGATCTCGTTCGACTCAAATTCAAGCTTGAAACCCCGACATCCTCCAATTACTGCGCAAGTGCGCCGCAGCGAATTTCGGAAGTCCTAGGCCCACAGTACCTGACATCGGATCATCATACCATCATGGATCAACCATCGATTACAAATACTGCCGCTAGAGCCAGCCAGAAGGAGCTAGTGCCGTCCAAGTATGTCAAACTTCCATGTCTCTCCAACCCCCTTTGGAGCGCCCACTAACGAGAAGCCAGGCGTGCAATCTCGCTAATCGCTGAAGAGGGGCCAGCGTCGACGCACATGAAGTAAAGCACAGACGTTATTATCATCACTCGTACCTAGAGCTGACCTTGGAAGCATACGTAACTTCACCGACTGCATCACGATATTAGCTGGGCCAACAAAAGCGCCATCGACGGCGTACCAGCCATCTGCGCCAAGTCTCCATACTTCGAGGCAGCTTGCTCGAAGAATTGGAAAGAGGGTCAGAACAGAATCATCGAGCTACCGACTATTGAGCAACATATTCTGGACGCCTACCTGACGTGGGTGTACCACTATCAGCTCGACATTGAAATCGCGCGAAGCACCGAGCCCGACAGAGCGAACGACGATATGGTCTACCGGCGACTTATTGAAGTATATCTTGCTGCGCAGTACCTTCTCGATGATGCTCTCAAAAACTTGGTCGTCGATCAGATATGGGAACATTTCGGCAACGGGTATCGCTCAGTGATGATGGAGCATGTCACCCTGGTCTGGAAAGAGACCGCACAGGATTGTGGACTACAACGCTTGATCATCGATACAGTTGCGAGCTATCTTGATTCTTCCGCACAATGACAGTCATGTGTGGATGGATCAGCAGTGTAAGGACTTTCTCTGCTCTTATTGCAAGCGCATGACGGACTTGCGAGGAAGGTCTATGACGGATTGTGACCCGATTTTGGTCAACGCCTGTTACTATCACGATGACAAACGAGGCGAAGAATGCGGTCCACCATGAGAAGCGATACTGCGCCATAGTATCGAGCATCATGATGATGGGAAGGGACTCTGGTAAAGACACCATCTCAGACTCATACGGAGGTACTAAGCGCGAGGAGGCCGACCGGCATGCTATGGGATGGTCAACCTGTGGGACCAAGTCAAAGCTGCCAGAAGATTAGCGGCTTTCTTGGCGATTCGATGAAGTGTTTCGATCCGCAAGCTAACCAGCATTCTACGACCTCGCTCTGAATTGCACCTCCGGCCCTTCCTTGATACTCGTAAACGAATCCTTCAACTGGAACTCCGCCGCCCTCTGCCTCCCATACGCAAACCTCGGGTCGCCTTTCCCCAGCGTACTTCCCGGCGTCAAGCGCAAATCGTAAAGCCACACCATTCTCGCAATCGTCGTAGTCATTTCTGCGTACGCCATTCCCTTTCCGATGCAACCTCTTGGACCGACGCTGAACGGAATGAAGGCGCTCTGGGCCCTCGCGACCGAGTCGATGGTAACGCCTTTCTCGGATCCAGCGACCCATCTCTCTGGTCGGAATTCCCATGGTGAGGGAAAATAGGCCTCGTTGTGCTGCACGGTGTATGATGGCACGCCAACCACTGTGCCAGCTGGGATCTGCTCGCCATCGATCTCAATTCCTCCGGTGAGGACTTCTCGCGGTAGAAGACCGCCGACGGAAGGTGAAAGGCGCATTGCTTCGTCGATGCAAGCGCGGACGTAAGGAAGAGAAGAGAGTTTCTGGCCGAAGCGGATCTCTTCGACATCGTCAAAGGCGGCGCGGATCTCAGAGGTGAGCCTCGCAAGCTTCTCGGCATTGTGAACGAGGTAGAAGATGGTAGCTGCAATCGCCGTGGAAGTCGTGTCGCTGCCAGCGATGATGAGCAGGTTGCTCTCTCCCCACAACTCTGCCGGAGCAAATCCTCTCCCGGTCTCGGGATCCTTGGCGCTCAACAGATGGTAGAAGAAGTCCTTACGATGGACGTCCATGCCCATCTTCATTCGCTCACCGGCTTGCGCTTTGGAGTACTGCATGTACCTGGCTCGACCGGCTGCAATCTTGCGGAAGAGGAGCTTGTCCAGGTGGTACGTGTGGATGGGTAGATATGTGCCGCAAATGAGATGTCGGTGAGAAGCGGACGCGATCAGATCGATCGGAAAGCGGTTGTCAGGATGCGTAAGCATGTTGAAAGATTTGCCGAAGCAGAGGTCGCCCATGATGTCAAAAGCGAGGTAATTGGATTGGTCGGTGATATCAACGGTTGGTCCGAAAGCCTTGGTGGAAGCCACAGAATCGGAATACCGCGGATGCGTGGAGGATTCGGCGTTTCCAGCGAGGTTTGCGCAGAATTGTCGAATGTGGGCGAGGATGTGATTCTCCATGGACTTTATCGCTCCGTCGGAGAAAGCTTGGCTCAACACTCGTCGCTTCCTGGCGTGGACAGCCTTGTCGATTGAAGAGTGCGTGGAAAATGCGTCCTTCGATGCCCAGAACGCCTGGTAGAATTCGGCCTTCTGGACATTGGCCTTAAAGCCGTAAATCTCCTTCAATGCTGTGTTCGAGTTGAAAGAAACGGAATTCGGGCCAAATCGATAGACTGGTCCATATTGTTCATGGTTTCGCCAGAACTCCAGATGTCGGTCGCCGTTGAGGGCATGATATGTGCTGTGGAGGTCGGTAATCTTCGCGAGAAGTGGTCCAGGATACTTCGCGAGAGGATGGAACCAGATGCGGTAGACTGCAAGGCCGAATGTATAGATGGCAAGTCCAACGGGCAGAAGGGCCAGCAGATTGAAGGAAAGCTTGCTTGCCAGGTATTGAAGAGACATGGTGATGACTCAAGAGGAGAAGCGAGCAGGGAGAAGGGCAAGAGAAGAAAGAGACTATACCGTCGATGCGAACCTCGATGACTTTATGGAATGCTTTGTTGTGCGGTAAGCCGCGACACGTGAGGAGAGAGCTGTGTCATCATCTCGGCTCAAGAGCTGTCCAAGGCCAATGCGGAGAGGGGCGAGATGAGCACAGCATATAAGGTACCTGACCGCCGCCGTCGGATTCTCTTGCCTTGACCCGCGCCTGTTGCAGATGTTGTTTGAACGTGAAGTCGAACGGACAGCTTCAGCCAGTAGAAATCCAGCGAGAAATGCCAAGCCCGCTGCTAGCCATTGTTCCTCTCTCGGCTTTGTGTGCGAGCCAGTCACCGTTGCGGCATTGATGTATTACTTTGATGCATTGATCGATCGCTTGCGGATGCAGTGCCATCTTCCGAGACGAGTGCCATCGTCGGGAGAGGTTGCCGCGAGCGTGTGCGTCTATTGCTGGAACATACCGTACCGTGTGTTCATATACATATGTACCTGATCGTCAATGCATTGGCAGCAATCTATCACACACTCATTAGTACAGACCAGCCACAATCGCCGAGAGCGCCGGCCAAACGGACACTCGCGCTTCCATCCCCCACACAAAGCAGTATCAACGCCCGTCCATGCAGTCCCGCACCCAATCTCTTCTTGATAATGCCCTCTAGCAGTGTAGCACTTCCAATACAACAATCAACCCCTCCACTCTTGCACAACACCCTGTCCAGCATCAACATTACTACTCAACACACCCCTCTCCTCCGCCTCAACATCACACTTGAACAAATTCACATGCCCATCATTCACCGCCCCACAAGCCAACATCATACGGTGCGGATGGAAAGCCGTCGCCGTGATTGGCGCATTCCTCGGCGCACCGCTCAATCCAACCCGCAAATAACTCATATACGGCTCAAACGTACTGAGTGGTTTGAGATCCGTGTTGTACACTCTAATCGTATGATCTTTACCTCCCGTTGCAAACACAGGCGCATGTTCGTGAACGCTGAGTGTTCGTAGACTGCGCGGCTCTTGTCGAGAAGCAGGAGGGTTGATGGCAGCCACGGCCCCAGGGTAGCGCAAGTCCCAGAGTCGAATGTGGCCGCTCGAGTCAGCGGAGATGAGCTCGCGCATACCTCCACGCTGGAGGTGCACGCCAACGATCCACGATTTGTGCTCATTCCAGCCGCGGACGAGGGTGTCTTTGTCTTCGCAGCGTTGGTCGTAAGCTTTGACGCTACCATTACCAAAACCGGCGACGAAAATGTTGCCTTCGACTTGGTCGGAGGTGAGGGACGTGATGCATGCAGAAGACCTTGTGCCGATATCGCGGATAGCGAGCTCGGTTCCGACGCCCCAGACGCGGACGACGCGGTCATCTCCAGCCACAAGAGCCTTGCCTTGGCCTTGTTGCCAGTCGAACACGAGACCGGATCCGCCTTTGTCGGAGGGAACCAGATCGGAGAGAGCGCGGAAGGAAGCGACATGGTGGCAGTGCTCGGGAGATTCGTAATTGCGGTAGATCTTGATGACACCATCCGAAGATCCGATCATGAGCATGGCTGTGTCATCTTCGTTGATGAAGCGGACTTCCGTCACACGGGAGCCGCGAGGATTGGCATTGGAGAAGCGGTGGAGTTGACGTTCTGCTGACCAGTCCCAGACGGCGATGGAGTCCCGATCGTCGGAGGTGACGAGGTGGTTTTCGAATTGGTGGAAGACCATCTTCACAGGAGCAGCGCCGATACCGAAGTAGCCGCAAGGTTTATCCCAAGGTGTGCTGCCGGCAGCTTCCTTCAGTGGTTGTGTTGAGGCAATGATCTTGTCGTTACGGTTCCGTCGCCATAGTCGCTCATTGTAGTCTTTCGACCCTGGCTCGTCGGCTTCATTCGGTCGCATCTGGACTTCGCGGAAGTGGGAGGAGGCCCATTCGAAGAATTCGGATTTCAACGGCAGATCAGGAAGAGTATTCTTCTCGCGTCTCTTGAAGAATGGTGTCGGAGGGACGTTCGCGGGCGGCTGATGCGGCGGACGCCCTGTAATATTATCAAGAGCGTCCGGTGGCAGCAGTGCAGCGTCGTATGGCGTGAGTGGTCGTGATCGGTAGGGTGTGGCTGCGGAATTTCGACGAGTGTGCGTAGGTGAGCCGGGGGATGATGGCTCGCCTGGTGTTTTCGGACCCCATCCGATGAGATTCTTCATTGCAGCAGCGACACTGGCAGTGCGCGAAAGGGCAAAATAGCCATCGGGTCTTGAAGCCGAAGATGGCGCAGGACTAGGAGGCGTTTCTGGCCGCGTGTCGTTGGACTTCGTCTTTGTCAGTGCTTCCGATGCAGTTGGTGTGGTGGCAGGGAGAATAATGTCGACAATCGGCTCCTGTGATTGTAAGCTGTCGAGTATTGCCTCGGCGTGGGTACCTAGCGGAGACTCGAGGACCGCATTGAGCACATTATCGACGATGGCACCGGCGTTCTTCGAGATTTCTGGATGTGGGTCTGCTGAAAGGCTCATCAATTGACGCCACACAGCGCGGTATACAGTCCCGCGAGATGTTTCAGCTCTCGTGCTCTGTTTTGTGGATCGTGGCAGGGCAGCAGACGCACTACGATTATGCGATATGGCTGCTCTTGTGCCGTTGATCATCTGAAGATCATTTGACCCTTCAATTGCCTGCATCGCAACGAAGTCATCGGCATTCTGCTCTTGCCCACGCTTCTTGTCCTGTTCTTCGAGAAGCTGCTCCCACGCAGCGGTAAGAAAGCGAGGCATATATTTGAGCACAAACTCTGAATACAGCACCGTCAATTCTCTTCGCACCATGATGGAGCCGTCCATTCCCATAGTGATGACGACGCCAATCAGATGCTCCTCTTGTCGTCGTACAAGGAGTTCTTCTCCATGCTCAACCCACGCATCAGCAGAATCACCCGTGGCGATAAAGCTAGTCAAGGCGTTCAAGCAGGCCACCCGGACCTCTGCTACAGGGTCGTGACTACGATCTGCGATGCGACTCCCACCATTCTGGGCGAGAAATTGATCCTTTACGGGCGAGCAGTCTCGCACCATGTGACTCAAGCAAAGCAAGCTGAACTGCCGCAACAGTGGATTCTCCATGTCGTGGAGGTGCCGCAGGCAACAATCGATGACTTCTGGATTACTGTCGAGAACAGCCATTTTCGCAGCGTTCATGTCCTTGCAGAAGATTGCGATGATAAAAGTGCACATTGCTCGATGTTCAGCAACATTACCCATGGGAATGCCGTTGGTAGAGACGAGAATGTTCGTAAAGTAAGCAAAGCCATGATCCTTGAGCAGATCAGTCTGGCAGCTTGAGTCCACCGCAAGAATCCTCGACCAAATGAACACCATGGGAGCCTTGAGTTCGAGAGCTTGAGACTGCAAAAGCTTCAACACGTAGGGGAAGATTCCAATGCTGAGAGCAAGACTGACCGCCCATGGGCCAAGATCCAAGAATTTGGACAACAAAATGAGCGCTCTCAGCCGGTGAACTTGCGAAAGTAACACTTGCAGGACGATCGGCAATTGCTCTGGCGGTTTGGCATACCCTGCTGCGCCAGGATTGCTCGGAGCAGAAGTGAGGTACACTTCAAACGCGGACAGTTGATCGGCGAAGAAGTCCGAATGTTGGTACTCAAGCTCTGGTGGAGCCTGTTGTGGTGGAGCTTGAGGAGCATTGGGCACGCTCTCAACAGCCGCATCATTCGCCTTCTGCTGTTCGATCAGCCTCGGAAGCTGAGAAAGAATCATCTCCACAGCCAGATCCCAGCTCTTCCACAGTGGATGATCGTACGTATTGGGGATGGCAGGATATGACAGCGGATGACAGTGGTACATTCGCATCACTCTTTGTGCCAGGAGAAAATTTCGGAACAATGCAGCCACCATCAAGTCTTGCCGGAAGAGCTTCTTGAAAAGAGGCTTGGGAAGCATGTTCCATGCGATCGTATCCGTGATCGCCGTGAAAATCCAATTCAGTTCGCCCAACGGCGTTCTACGCTCACTGACTTTGCCAGGAATGTTCCGTGCCTGGGCAAGACTGACGCCCGATGTGGAAGTTAGTGGATTTTGCAGGATGAAGAATCGTACCGCCATCATGATTGGAGTCGTGAGGCAAGAAGTGAAAAGATCTGCCGGAAGGTCGGGATTCGTGGGGAGCACTTCATTCTCTCGACAAGCCGCAAGATGTATGCAGTCTTCCCACTTTGTAATGGCCTGCTGTTGAGCGCGGTTCGGGTCTTTTTGCAGAGCTTCCTGCTGGCTCAGATTGTGTTTCTGCGCCGCTTCTAGGAAACCTTGGATGATACCACCTGCTGCACTGCAATCCCACACCCAAAGTCCTGGAGCACCTACCCACTCTTGGAGATCGTATAGACTGATGGGAATGTATTGTGTGTAGCTTCTGTTGAAGCACCAGACCTCTCCACTTTGTGTCGGCTTCGGCACACCATGACCATTGTAGTGAAACAGTAGCCGCTCTGCATGTGCCGTCCGCCGAAGTTGTGTGGTGTACTTTTTCAGCTCCTCTATCGTGGGATCCAGAATGACCTTGTATCGCGTCCGCAGTGACAAGTTCTCGTATTGTGACTGTAGATTCTTCCCGATTTGTGCGTTTGTATTGTTCGAGCTCTGGTTTGTGCTGTCCGGCGGAACAGGATCGACCCAGCACTCCAGACGGGCACAAGGATTGGTTTTGATCACATCCGGAGGGTCAACTCCAACATTCAAACAGACCGCGAGCAGTGCCGAGACGGTCTTCAGACGATCTTTCATGCGCCACTCGGTCAGCACACTCGCCGGATCATATCCCGGCGGCAGATTCCCAGCAGTCTCATGTCGCCTTTCCTCATAGTACATGAAGAAGTTCTCGCTCAGGCTGCGTGTGACCTCTTCGTTCGAAAGTTGTGCCTCCCAGCCGTGCCGCATATTCAACTCTTTCTTCTTCTTGCCCGATCTTCGCACATCCTCTTTCGTCGGTCGCTGTCGCATGCCGGATGCGCTCTCACTCGTGGCGCGTGACAGCATGGGCCTAGTGGTCGTGGGTCTACTTCCATTGGCTGTCCGCATTTGAAGGCCTTGTTCCTCCTCCTCTGACCCGCTGTCATCCTGGTAGTGTCCATTGGGCGATGAAGCTGCTGTCTGTGAATGGTACCCGTTCAGACCGAAGCTGTTATTGAGCTTCGTAGGTCGCATGTCCATGTGGTTGACATCGGCGAGCCGTTCTGCCGAGCTCTTTCCTCCATGTCCAGGTGACAGGCCGCTACTGGCAGCGCGTGTCATGGTCCTCGTTCGTCCAGAGTCGAGCGCATGAGGACGGCCTCGAGCGTGCAAGGTGGGGTGGTTATAGTATTGTCGGCGTTGTCGTCGCTCGTCATGTTGGTGTCCATGCGGGTCTGCCATGCCGCTGCCGAGCGAGGATAAGATTGGCGCTAGAAGAACCTTATTCTGCGGAGTGGACTCTGCGATTTCGTGGGGTGATGAAGGCGACATTATTCCATATTAATGGACGGCGCGTTGCGGAATCATGAGGAGCATTCGCGTATATGAGAATGGTGATCTTGAATTCTCGCTATGGTATCGCAGGCACGAGCTATGATAACCGCGAAAAGTCAAGGACGCCGTCTTCGAGCTGCTGCTGAGCTTCGTTAAATGTTGATTTTGATGTCCCCAGACCGGCTTGTTGCGATGCCACTCCATCACACGGCAGTGATACCAATTTATATGTTTACGAATCAACAGCCTGTGACGCAGTCCAGGGCATATCCTGCGAAATCGTTTTTCGTACTTACAAGCTGCGATGGGCCGGATGGCTGCTGAGACAAAGCGAGCCCAAAAGTCAGGCCAGTATGAAGACTCTTTCGCTTGCTAAAACTGTCCACATCTCGGTGAGCTGCGCAACGCGCTCTTAATGATATGTCGGCCTGGGTTATTTATTTATGGTCCTGCCTTGCTCGACTCAGCACATCGTCGTTATTCCAGCATGGTATCGTAAGGCTGCTCCGTAGATGGTTCCATGTGGTCAGCACGAGCCTAGCAAGCGGCCGAATGATGAACTGCGGCTGCTCGTTCGAAGTGCTGAAACAAAGACGGACCACTTGATGCCATTTTTGGACGTATCAAGTTGGCTTCGGGAGCTCTCTCACTTCAAGTTCGGGGGCTGTACGACCGTACACAAGTAGCTGCGTCGATCACGTTTCAGACCGTGTTCATCTCTCGGCGACCACGTTGGAGAGACGTCGGGGTTTGCTGGTCTTGGGACGATACTGTGGCGAGAATGGCGCTGCGGCTGATGTTGATGTTGCAAGGAGAAGGTCGATGATTGCAAAGTATGTTCTGAAGAGAAACGACGTTCAAATCATCAACGATTCTTTGGAGAGAGCAGCAGATCATCAGCGGGCCGCTTCGTTGACGCTAGTTCTGCCCCCTAACCTAACCCTTCACTTTTGGCCTTGTCTGGTCTCCCTCGGCGCGGACATTTGGGTTTCTCCTCACGATAGAATACCAGGTCCAAAGCATCGACCTTGACGAGAACCACGATCTTATTAATCATCAATTTGAATTGAGACGTCGGCGACGTTGTCTTGCGCGTCGGCGAACCTTTCCTGCCTCCTCCGCCTTTCCCGACGACCCAGTTCCCGACCTCCTTCAGCAGCGCGACGCACGCTCCTCATTCGGTTTTCCTCCGCAATACCACGAACACTGGCCTGAATGGTTTTGGCATGATTGATTGTCTCACTTTCGCCTGAGTCGGTCATTGCGCCTTCAGAAGCTCGTGATTGATTCCGGCTTCCACTCGACCCTCCGCCATGTCCTTTCTTTTCAAGTCCTCGAAGAAAGGCGCACCCGCTCAGCCTACGCCGGCACCAGCACCAGCTCCGCCTGCGACACGAAACATTCACTCATCAGATGGTAAAGAGGCGCTGAGCCAGATACCTACACTCAATGGCGCGAAACCGGGCTCTCCCACGCCTGGGCAGAGCGTCAACAACAGCATAAATTCGATCTCTGGTGACCGATCTGGGTCTCGCCAGGCCGAGGATCGAGTAGCGAACATCAGAGAGGATGGACCGCGCGCCCGAGCAAGTCCTGAGCAAAAGTCGCTGCGGAATCGAAGCAGAGAGACAAGTCGCGATGTGGTAGGAGCAATAACAGCAGACACGACGCGCGAGTTAAGCTGACATACATCTAGGTGCAGAGACTCCCTATGCAGCAGCAATTACGACCGTCCACCGACAATTCGCCATACCCATGGTCGCAGCGCCGCCTGAACTTCACCGTCACACACGTCAATCCGTTTCCGCGATACGGCGCGGCGGTCAATGGCAGTGCCAGCAAGGATGGTTCAGTATATCTGATGGGAGGGCTGATTAATGGTAGCACTGTCAAAGGAGATCTCTGGATGGTCGAAGCTGGTACTCAGCAGATGAGCTGCTATCCAGTCGCAACCACGAGTGAAGGGCCCGGACCAAGAGTTGGACATGCAAGCTTGCTCGTGGGAAATGCATACATCGTGTTCGGCGGAGACACCAAGATGGATGAAGGCGACATGCTTGACGACACACTCTACCTGCTCAATACATGTGGGTTGAATGCGGTGCAAACGAAATCCCTCCAATGCTAACATGAAGCAGCTACAAAACAATGGTCTCGAGCACTACCAGCCGGTCCGCGGCCTCCAGGACGATACGGCCACACGCTGAATATTCTCGGAAGCAAAATCTACATCTTCGGAGGACAAGTCGAGGGTTACTTCTTCAACGACCTGGTCGCATTCGATCTCAATGCATTGCAGCAGGCAACGAACAGGTGGGAGATTCTGATACAAAACACAATCGACGGAGGTCCACCACACGGCCAGATCCCACCGGCCCGCACAAATCACACAATGATCACATACGGAGACAAACTCTACCTCTTCGGAGGTACGGACGGCGTGCAATGGTTCAATGATGTATGGTCGTATTCCCCACAGTCAAATTCCTGGACGCAGCTCGAATGCATCGGGTACATTCCGTCTCCTCGAGAAGGTCATGCTGCTGCCTTGGTCGGCGATGTCATGTACGTCTTTGGTGGCCGCACAGAAGAGGGCAACGATCTTGGCGACCTCGCAGCTTTCAGGATCTCTTCGCGAAGATGGTACACGTTCCAGAACATGGGTCCGAGTCCCAGCCCGAGATCTGGTCACAGCATGACAACTGTCGGCAAGTCAATTGTCGTTCTCGCGGGAGAGCCGAGCAGCGCGCCGAGAGACCCTGTGGAACTTGGTATGGCATACTTTCTGGATACGAGTAAGATTCGATATCCTCCGGACTCGACCACCCAGACTCCCAACAATGAGCGAATCCAGGATGTTCGTCGTCCCAGCGGCGAGCGGCCTAGTCCTTCTATCGGTCAAGGTCGTGGAACTCCTGCAAAGGAGCTCATGGAACGGGAACGAGCTCCCAGTGGCGCAGAAGGCAGAATACGCTCTCCCGATATGGCCACACGACTTCCGCGCGCCGCCAACCAGATTCCACCGCCGACAGGTCCTCCGCCGCAGGCTCCTCTGCAGTCGAGAGCGAACGGAGCGCCAGGAGACAACAGACAGCTCGCAAGCAGGACGTCTGACCGAGCGTTCAGCCCCGAGAACGACCGACCGCGAGCCAACGACGCGAACAACGGTGCTGTATCACAGGCTGTCAATGGTGTCGTTGCTCCTCAGGCCGGAAAGTCAACAATGTCACCACCCTTCGGTGCCCGCCAGGGTCAGCCTTTCCAAGAGCCGCAGTCAGAGCCGCAATCAAGATCACAGCCCGCGACATATCAGCCCAGCCAGGACAACAGCTCGCGCACACAGACGCAGCCATCGGAGTTGGCCGGCACTGAATTGGGATCACGGCAGCCAGTCGAGAATGTTGATCCGGTGGCAAGAGTGAGGAAGATCTCGGAGGAGCCCGAAAGACCACAGGATTCGGGTCTTGGATCCTCGCCTGCATTCGCACAGCAGAACGATGGCCTCATTAGAGAATTGGAGCAAGTAAAGCAGCGCAATGCTTGGTATGCATCGGAGCTTGCTCTAGCACGCAAGTCCGGATATCAGTCCCGCGCACCGGACTCGCCTTCAGTCGACGAACGCTCTACTGAGAGCTTCAGTGACGCAGACCGGCCGCTTGTTGAGGCTCTTCTCAAAATGCGCGCCGAGCTCGCAAAAGTACAAGAGACCATCGACGAGCAGAGTAGGAGTGCCGCCACCCGGATCGCGGAAACGGAGAAGGAGCGAGACGCTGCTATCAATGAAGCTGTGTTTGCAAAAGCAAGGCTGGCTAGTCAGGGCACACAATCGATCGACGGCGACAACAGAAGCGAACGCGGCGAAGATATGAGCAAACGCCTAGTCGCATCGATTCAAACTCAGAATGAGCTCAAAGGTCGGATTGGAGCGCTTGAGAAAGAGCTTGAAGCTGAGAGCAAGGCGCGTGAGCTCGCCGAGGACACTGCAAGTGCTGCGCAGAAGCGTGCGTCGGAGCTCGATGCTTACCGACAAGAGCACACTTCCGAGATTGAAAGCTTGCGTTCCGAACTGCACGAATCGCAGAGGCAGGCACGTGAAGCATCTGCCAGTCATGCTGAGATTCTTACTCAGCACAGGATGCTTTCGCTCGACAAGGAGGAGTTGAGCAGACAGCTCGATGGCGCGACTACAGACAGCAGCAACCACGTGTCTATACTGGCCTCGTTGCGGGAAGCAGTCACGGCATCATCTGAAAAGGCTGATTTGCTGGAGCAGAAGCTTGCAGAAGAACGCAGTCAGCGTGATAATCTTCACCGTGAGTTGCAGGAGTTGCGATCTCAAAAGGAGGCTCAGGCCAGCGAGCTCCAGCATGCGACTACTCGTTTGAAGGACGCCGAGGAGCTGGCGCAGAAGCATTCTGAGGAAGCCCGAACTCATCGTTCGGTTGTCCTGGCAGGATTTGGCAAAATCCCTGAACGCAGCGTCAATGTCGGCAATTCAGACAACGAGCGCATCAACATTCTGACGCAGCAGGTCGAAGCCGCCAATGCCATGGTTCGTCAAAATCAAGCCGCTGCCGACGCCGCATCCGAGAAGCTCCGCCGCGCGGAAGAGCGCATTGCTGGTCTCGAGACCTATCAAGAACAGGCCAGTCGTGAGGGTTTGAACATTCGCAAACAGCTGCAAGCTACAATGAAGGAGAATCAGGGACTCGCCACCGAGAAAGCCAGCCTCGAGCAGAGATTGGAACGTCACATGCTGGAGACAAACGCGCTTTCAGTGCAACATGCCTCCCTCAAGGACATCCTTGGCGAGCGTGGCGTGAACATCAACGAGGCGCGTCGATCGCGTGGTATTGACTCTCCCAGCAGCGCCCGCTTCAGCACACCAGACTTGCACCGCGTGCGCGAGTTGGAGCAGCAACTGGAGACCACTACGAAAGGACAGGACGAACTCCGAGAGAAGTATGAAGAAGTCTCCGAGCAGGGTGAGAAGATGAAGCGGGAGTACGAGGAGAAACTCACGGCTCTGGACAACGACCACCAAGCCGCAGTGAAATATCTTCGAGGTACAGAGAAGATGCTGTCGAAGATGAAGCAAGAGCTCCAGCGCGTTAAGAACGACAACGGAGAACTCAAGAGAAAACTTGACCAAGCAATGGAAGAATCTGCACAAAGCAAGCGCAATACGCCCGATTCTTCAGGCTCTGCAAACTGGGAGTCGGAAAGAGCGAAGCTCCAGCAGGAAGTCTCGGAAGTGCAGACCAAGATGCAAACATCCGTCAATGACCTGGAAACCAAACTCACGGCACTCCAATCCGAGCTGCAAACTGCGAGGAGCTCGCATTCCAATGCTCAGTCCGATCTTACCGCTCTCCAAACCTCCTTCACATCCTCTCGCTCTGACATTGAGCGTCTTCAGAAGGAGAACTCCGCCCTCGAGGCCCGAGCCAAAGACGCGGAGAATAAAGTCCAGCTCCTTCTCGATCAAGTCGAGTCCTCTGTCGACAATTACCGCCGGCAATCTCGGCTCACCGACATGGGCACACCCACGCTCAACGGTGCCGGCGCATCTCCCTTTCGACCTCGTCCGGAAAGCATCAGTGAGGCCTCCGAGGCTGAGACGCCAGTGAAGGCATCCGCAGGCACTTTCAGCCACAGCCGCGACACCTCCAACGCAGCTTCCTCCATCGCGGGCTCTGACACCCGTAATTCTCTCGCTCTCGACTCCCTCGCCAGCGAACTCGATGCCCTCCGATCACACTGGGAAACTACGAACAAGAACTACCGCTTGTCCGATCGTTACGACTTTGACGGTCATTCGGGCACGGCTTCGCCTGCTAAGGGAGCCGCGCCGAGTCGATCGAACGCGCCCGGCGGAGCAAGCAGTAGCCTGGCGGACTGGAGGAGAGGCTTGCAATCGGACGATGACGACGACCAGAGACCGTCGACTGCAGAGGGACCCAAGCCGTCCACGTCAAATCGGGAGGCGAATGAGATTGAGGACGATCTGCCCACGCCGACCGCGGCGGATAGAGCCTCGCGGCTCATGACAGGGAATTAGGGTTGATCATGTTTGCGGACTGGGACGAACGCCTTTAACGGCCATGGAATAATGTGCACTTTTGCGTTGCGCTGGCTTCTTGCTCTTCGAAATGATATGAATGCGCACATGTTCCTGATGGATGGAATGATGGACGAACTGGAATGGGGTGCATGTACGCATGATGGGAGTGGTTTGTAGATATCATATACCCCGTTTCTTGATATCAAGATCTTTGCAACTCATGGCCTGTGCCGCTCAGCGGTATTACAGGGAGTGGGTGATGTACTGCATAGTTGGTTTCAAAGAAATTGATCTCTTGCTACTCTATACTGTTACTGTGACTGCGAATGATGCTCCGGAACTATGCTGTAATGGAAGACATGCTCGTTGCTGACGCGCTGAAGAGGTATCGCTTGGCGTCTGAATCACAACCTCGAACTTTGCTCCGCCACATTCCGGATCTCACTCGCAATCTGCTTCATCAAACAGCGCCCTCTCGGAAAATCATGGCCAAACTCATGCTGGATCTCGCGCACCTCGGACTTGTCGCAAAGGCTGAGCAGATGCAATCCGTGGTGAGGATCCGTCACGTCCTCGGCTGGGCTTCGAATATGCAGAGTGGGTACATCGATCAACGCTGGCTCATTGGGATCTGATCTATCCCACCTGCACAGACCGTGTTCGCCATCGCTCAAGAATGGCGTCCCGTCCGCCAGCACTTTGCCTTTGAACTTTTGCACCGTCGCGAGGAGCGCGGCCTGATCCACCAGGTCCTCTTCACTGACGCCCTCTTTATGTCGGAGAGCGCTGGGCCGCAGGAACATGTCTTCCGCCTCATTGATCAATGGCGATGCGTCGAATGTGCCAGCTTCCCCCTGAGCGAGGTCCACGTCGGCGAGCTTGAACACCCGTAATGGCGAGGCGCCGTTGATGAAGACGGCGAAGCGGAACAGTGGCTCCAGCGCGAGGGGGTCTTGTGCAATCAGCATCTCAGCGGCGAGCCCAGCTCCGCCGGAGTATGCCAGGACGCCGTCGAAGGGACCCTCGTCTTGGATGATTTGGAGCAGATCGCGATGTGTTTGGTTCACGGAGAGTGGGTCGAGGGGGTTGTAGTAGGCGTATAGTGGGAGCGAGGAGAATGCGGATGTGTGGAGCGACCAGTTCCCTGGGACGGAGCGTTGTCAGTACGGCTTCGATGGGCTGAGAACTCAAGAGCCCGTTCAATTTCACCTTCTGTGTGCCGGACTGTGCCCTGGACGAATACCCATTCGAAGTCCTCGAGCTCGGCGCGGATCGGCGCTGTCTGCATCCGAAAAATCTGGAGGAGAGATGTCAGGAGCCATACTCCAGGGCACTTTGCTGGAATGCTCATACTTCATTGTTCGAGCCTCGCCCATGCAGGCAAAGTATCTTCATCGTGAAGACTTTGAAGCAGGATGATGTAGGCTCTTCGCTTCAGTGATACTTGCGAACGACAACACTAACGAGGATAGGACCGTGGCAATGGCTGGGCGAGAAGAATCGAATCGCCGGTAAGGACTCTCTGTGGAGGCCTTCGTTGATGAGCTGTGGGCACGAATAGAGCTCATGCAAACGCTGCCAAGATCGCCTCTTCTATCTATACGGACTAAAGACCAGGGCAAGGCCTACTGCGCTCTACACGATCACGATCAAGTTTCAGCACACGAATCATGCGTCACCTCTGGGGTGACATCGGCCATCTCCAGATTTCTAACCTGATCGGTGTGCCCGAGCGATCGTCTAATCTAGACATGGCTCGGACTTTGAGCACGGCCCTAGAGGGGAACAACCTGGAAAAGTCCTCGGAGACTTCCGATACAAGAGCGAGGATATCCTTGCGCGTTGCGCTGATCTGGAATCTGGATGAATCGTGGGAAAGAAGGCGACAACGTCTGGGGATTTTTCCGGGGAGGATCGACTAGCGCAGGAAAATTCGAAGAGCGCACGAGGAACATCCCTGATATGCATTGAGACTGCAAAAACGCTCTACAGTACGTGCGTAGTGGATCATCGCTTGCCTCACCGCCTGGCAAGCGTTCGACAGCACGATGATCCGATGTTCCAGCGAACTTGCACGCTAGTTCTAGCCCGTCCGCCCTTGTTCCTGGCCATTCTCTAGGTCGACCCTCGTTCTTGTGTTTTGGTCCGTTCAATAAGGATTCGGTCACATGCCACTCCAGAGTCACGGGATACTCAGAAGTTGCTCTACAAAGCTTATGCTTTGACATCTCGCGTGGGCCTTATTGTCTGCCGTCAATTGCCGTCAAATCCAAGGAAATGCAAGCACTGTCCCTGCGACAATGAATGGCTTCGTATTCGGCCGCAAATGGTGTCGACAGGTACCGGGCAGTACCCTATACATGACTCGAACCACGTTCCGCTCACTGCCCTGGAGGGTTGACAGGCTTTTCTGCTGGGATGTGCGGCCTTGAGGTGTGGTTAATGCGGAGTTGCCCAATTCCTCCGAGAAATGGACCGCCGAGATGGAGGGAGTGGCATGTCGGTCTGATACTGGCCTCGAGGAGGAGCACAAAGTGGTACCGAGCAAGCCAGAGGTACACGGAGCACTCAGTACAATGACGCACAAATGGTGGAAGAACGCGATTGGATATCAAATATGGCCAGCTTCGTTCAAGGACAGTAACGCAGATGGATGGGGCGATATTCCTGGAATCATCAGCAAGCTGGATCATCTCAAAGACCTTGGAGTGGATTTGATCTGGATATCTCCTGTATACGCTTCGCCTCAGCATGACTTTGGGTACGATGTCGCGAATTACGAAGCTATCGACGAACGATATGGCTCTCTGGAAGATGTGGACAACTTGATTCGGGAATCGAACAAACGCGGCATGAAAGTCATCATGGATCTCGTCATCAATCACACCAGTATTCAACATGCGTGGTTTACCGAGAGCAAGAAGTCACAGCAAAACAAGTACAGCGACTGGTATATCTGGCGGGATCCAAAGTACGACGCTCACGGAACGCGGCGTCCTCCCAACAATTGGGCGAATGCCTCCCAATTCGGCGGTGGTAGCGCTTGGGAATACGTTCCTGAGCGGGACCAATACTATTTCCATCTCTGCGTGCCAGAGCAGCCGGACCTGAATTGGTACAACGCGGAGATGCGACAAGCTGTGTACGAGAGTGCTGTGGAATTTTGGTTGAAGCGAGGGATCGCAGGCTTCCGAGTGGACATCGTTGGTTTCTACTGGAAAGATCCGAGCTTCCCAGACAATGACTGCGGCGAAGAGTTGCAGCCCATGGAAGCCAAGTACATCATGAATGGTCCACTCGTCCATGTATGGTTGAAGGAAATCCGACAGAAGATCACCGAATTGTTCGGTCACGATATCGTTTTGATTGGTGAACTTCCGATGACAACCAGGGACGAATGTTTGAGGTACGTCTCTCCCGGGTCACAAGAACTGGACATGACCCTCGAGATGGATGTCTTCCTGGTCGGAGAAGATCCAAATTCCACGAGTTGCGACCGCGAGCGTATGGCATTGCCAGTGATCAAGGACTGCATTTCAAAATCGCAAAGCTTGATCGATGACGGAGGCTGGACCACAGCATTTCTGGAAAACCACGATTATGGACGCAGTGTCTCTCGCTTCGGACCAGGAGATGGCCCGTACAGGGACACAGCGGCAAAAATGATGGCCCTGCTGGTTGGCGCTTTATCTGGAACAATGTTCATCTATCAAGGAGAGGAGATCGGCATGACGAGCCCTACACACTGGAATCAGCACGACTGGAGAGATCCGGCTGATGTCCGCCGAATGCGCGAGTTCGAAGAAGCAGGAGACTTTGAGTCACTTGAGAAGTGGCTTCATAACGCTCGCTTGTGGGGTCGCGATAACGCCAGGACACCGGTGCAATGGTCCGCTGCGGAACATGCTGGCTTCAGCGACGCTGAGCCTTGGATCCGTGTCAACGAGAACTACGTCGAGGTCAATGCTGCTGATCAAGTTGGTCGTGTGGGAAGTGTGTTGGAGTTCTGGAAAGGCATGATTTGGTTGAGGAAGCAGCACTTGGAAGTGCTTGTACATGGGCGGTTCAGCTTGCTGGACCGTGAAAACGAAAAGGTCTTTGCGTTTCTGAAGAGTAGCCGAGCAGATGAGAGGCAGCAGATGAAGATTGTTTGCAACTTCTCTGACGACGAAGTCAATATTCCGACTCCTTCCGCTTTGCAGCAGCAGATCTGGGAGCTGGAGTTGAGCACAAGTCCTGAGGGTGATCCCGCGAGACTGCGACCATGGGAGGGCAGATTGTACCGTCTTGCCGCATAGCAAATGCGGCCAGCATGCTGAATAGGTGGGAATTGCATGCGCAGCGAAAACTATCAATACTTTTTGGGACTGTCCTCTTTTGTGCAGTACGCATCAATACCTATGTGCCCATCAACAAAAGATCCCGCTCCCAGAAGAGCCCCGTTGCCAAGCCCATGTTGCCACCCAAGACTGCATAACCAGCACACCTACGAATGAGAGCAGATAGCGGCTCAACCGAGTCACTGCCCATTCGAGCTTGGTGATAGACAGTTGCCGCCCACACGACAGTCGACAAGCCACCACTGTATAGATCCCAGATCAGAATCCACGTTGCTCCGTCATGCAGGCCTGCGGATTTGACTTTGCTCCAGGGAGCTGGTGCGAACAGTGTTCGACGAGGCCGGAGATACATGGATAGCTCTTTCCCAAGGATAGACGGTACGGCCGTAGCAAGCACAGAGGCGATGACCGGTAGCCAGAAGGAAATTGCTACCAGCGCAAATGCAAAGTGATACACCGGCTTCACGTTTTCGAGAGTCGTCCGTGATGACGCTGGTCCAGTGTCCATCGTCCGCCACCAGCCAGCCAGCAGTAGGTGGCATCCATAGATGTAGAGATTCCATTGCTGATACCAAGCTGCGACTGTGTGCTTGGTGTTGATGCCACGAATGGTGATAGCTGGAAGTGCCATCGCAATCATGGGCAGAACAAAGCCTAGAAAAAAGCTCCATGGAAGTGATTTGAGGTCTGTAGTATCAACCACCAGATCTCCGGCCGTGGTTGCAGGCACAGAAATGGCGATCCTGATGGCGAGATAGAGTGGACTGACAACCGCCATTGCATGATTGAAGATCAGCACACCTGGAACTGCGATCCTACAATCTGGTCAGTGCGCAGAACTCGTTGCGTCGTTCGCTGCGACGCTTTACCATGACATGAATCGGTCTTTGCTGTAGTTCCTCAAGCTCTCGAGGACGACCAGCATCCAGTAAGCTCCGAACGATGAGAAGAACGAGACACCGACGATCACGCAGTCGGGTCGTTTGAAATCTTCGAGGAAAACCAGAAGATACACGGCGACCGCTTTGAGCTGAATGTCGAGCCTGGGAATACGACCATTGGTCGTCAGCGGCCTAAGCGGTCTTCCACATGGCGTATGATTCTTGATGATTGCGTTTCCGAAATGCCCGAAGAACCCATTATTGTGGGAGAAAGTATGCTGGCCTTTGTAGCTCAAGAATGAAAGAGCGAGCAGAATCACAATGGCGAGCACCCACATGCTGGGCGGAATCCAGGAGAATAACGTGGGGAAGAGAGAGACAGAGGTCGCGACTCACGAGCCGGAACGGGAGGAGATCGATATGAACGGATGTTAAACACAGTTCGATCGTAATTCTAGCTTGTTACACGATCCCTGCAAAGGCATCCCCTGTCCGCGCGGTCAAAGGGTTATCGGCAGTGCTGTGAAAGCTAGAGAAATTTCGTTGAACATCCTCAGAGAGCAAGCGATATTATCCGACTTCGCTGCCTTTCCTACATGCACCTCAGTCCTCCTCAATACATACTATCATGGCATGAGTCTCAAGCGGCACACCGTATCGTACTATATCTGCCGTGGCCGCATCCTGCAACGTACAGCATGCTTTGGCTTCATCGCTCCATGGCTGCGTGGATTGAACTGCCACTTTCGTGATCGTTCGTCGAACTCAACATCGAAACGAAGGAGGAGTTGCGAGACCACGCCAATAACTTCATGCTCGGCGACAAATCTGCCCGAACACAAGGATTTACCCCCGCCAAACGCTCGCAGTCTTTTGTTCTGCATTGACAGTGTATTCTCATCGTCAATCATCCATCGTTCGGGCTTCATTTCTTGAGGGCTTGGGAATGTCCTTTCGTCCATGTGCATGAGCTCTACGGGCATCAAGAGGACGCTTCCTTGACGGATTTCAAACCCTTCAAGCTTCGCATCCTTTGTTACCACCCTGGCGACCGCATTGGCCATCCCTAGTCTCAGAGCCTCTTTCCAGAGACCTTGGATGTATGGGTCATTCTTCATACCAGCAATATCGAGAGAAAGCTCGCCACTGTCCATAGGAGGCCGTATGTAAGCCGTGGCAGCTGCCCGGTATCTGTCCAACGATTCCTGAGTATGAGCTGCACAAAACGCAAACCAAGTAGCTAGAGGCGGTGCGTTCGTCAACATCCTGGGTCAAGTCAGTTCCCGCATATTCAAGCCGACAAGTGGCCCACTCACACATATAAGAAGCTTGCTTGCAGACAAGCACGACCACGTAGAGAAAACCCATGCGCTACCGCAAGCCTGTCGCGCTCCCAATTCAGACGGACTCCCCACTCGTCGTTACGGACCACATCGGTCTCCGGCCATTCGATGCTTCCGGAAGCGATCCATTGTTGAAATGCCGACATCATCCGGTTGAACGCAAAGTGTACGCGCGGCTGTAGCTTGAAGGGCAGCTTTGTCCGCACTCCGATGTACATTGCCTCATCATACAGTTTCCAGTCATCCCAGATACTGTCGCCCCATATCTCCTTGATTCGAGAGCCAAAGAATGTAAGCACTGAAGTTTCGAATATCAGCCGTGTGATGAGCTCGTGAAGGTCCACATCCTGCCACTTAGAGCTCTTCAGATCCAGGTGCTGCTCCAAGATGCTGTTGAAGTTGCGTGTGTAGATGGCCATTATCTTGTCCAGGGGCTCCCCCGAAAGATACTTGGACCAAATGTTGTGGTTCATGGTCATGAACGACCGAGACTTGGACAAATCCTCTGCTTTTGAGTCCGCTGGCGGAAGAAACCTGGACAAATCCTCTGTTGGCAATGACAAGCCGTTCTCCATCATACTGGCCAGAACTGGATCAAAGGTAAAGGTTCGTGAGTGGCTCAAGACGTAGTCGACGGTGGACGACTCCTGAAAGACATGGAACTTCGTGTTGTTCAACAACAGCGTGAATGGCCCTAGGTATCTGGCTTGCATCGAACGATATAGTTTTCCCGGATTCCAGAGAAAAGCAGGTAGGTGCTGCAAGTAAGGTATCGTGTACGGTGCAGGTGGCGGTGACAGTCTTTTATCGTTCCCGCCTCGCCATGATCGAAGGAAACAGGCGAGGAGAATCGCAACCGCCAGCGAAAATGCCAACACCAATGAGCTGGACCATAATGCGCGGAAAGCTTCATTAAGATGGCCCATGTTCAATCATGTTCGACAGTGGTTGCCTGGTATTGAAGAAATTGCCCGTCAGGTTCGGAACAGTTGGCAGGATGATCGACCTGAAAGCGATGCTAGCTTTTCCGGCAGATATTGCAATTCAAGACCGAATCAGTCAGCGCCTGCGGTCATGGCATGGCAGTACGAAGTCCATGTGTCTTTACGAAGATTTTCTTCAATCTTGCAGTCGGCCTCAGCATTGAACGGTTTCAGCTGTGCTCGAAACCTTGTAGCCATGGGTGACGGATGATGGACACAACTGACACCTCTCTCATCGGGACAAGTGCTGTCCGAAAGTGGCCTCGGAGGTAACATCCAGCGAATACGAGGATCGGGCCTCGTCAAAATCGGCTTTGATTGGCATGATGCAGCGTGCCAGCACATCGGAGGGATCACGGTGGTGGGCGTCAAGGGGTGGATCGGCCAACTGCCTCGTGATCCGGCCATTAGCCTGCGGACAAGGATTAGAAGTGCCCTGCACGTGCACTGTGCACGTCGTGCAATGCATTTCTACAGTAGCCGTAGCCATGGGTGACGGATGATGGACACAACTGACACCTCTCTCATCGGGACAAGTGCTGTCCGAAAGTGGCCTCGGAGGTAACATCCAGCGAATACGAGGATCGGGCCTCGTCAAAATCGGCTTTGATTGGCATGATGCAGCGTGCCAGCACATCGGAGGGATCACGGTGCTGATCTGTAGAAGCCTGTACCAGGGCTGCAGCGGCGCCATTCAAGGTCCTGGGATCAGATCTCTTGCGCATTGTCGACCCCTGCGTGCATGATCTAGTATATCCCGGCAATCCTCGATACTGCAGCCGGCACCTCAAGCCAGGATCCCAAGGCACGCAAACCATGGGCACCTGTGCCAGATTTCAGGATGTCTGATGTTATTGTGCGCTTGCTGCTCGGTGCTTGTCCAATGTCTCCGTGGGAATGAGCTCGTAACTGTGTTCATGACCCAGGGTAGGAAATAGGGATCCCTGACAAAAGGCCTTCTGGCAAGATGCCGGGACCGAGATTCTGGGGCTGCTAGGGCGGCGCTTGCGATAGTCTCGACATGGAGTCCATGCATGGTCGCGAGGAATTGCCCAATGGACACCATGAAAATAGCGTGTGAAGTCAACTGACTGCGCTGGTAAAGACATCATGGCCTTGGTCGCAGTTTTGGCTTCGGTGAGATGGTTCATTTTCAAGGGTTTACAAGCGAGACATGCAGCCCATGCTACTCCGCACTGGCGACCATTGCTCGAGCCTCTCGACCAGCATCCATATGGGATAGGACTGGCTGGGTCGTCGGCTCGACTGGGGTGATCCCATTGCCGGACAGACACCGCGGTGTTATCGATTACTGATGACGAAGTGAAAATGGTCACGCGGGAGAGCATTGATGCACTTGTCGGCAAAGAGAGCGTGATGCAAGGGCCAGCTGCTCGATGTGGCGGGCTGGTCACCTTGAACGGACATGGAAACGTGCAGGATTTACTCGAAGCAGGAACAACAGGACATTGCGAGACCGGCATCATACGCACAGAGCTTACCTCCACACCGACCCCATGGGCCCGATCGTATCGTCCAGGCCCGTTGTCATAGGAGTCCACAATCCCAAGCAAGTGGCCATTGACGTTCCTTTTTAGCTTGATCGGACCTAGCATTTCGGAAAGAAGCCTGAATTGTGCAAATCCACATCCTACGATGGACGCACACGGTATGGAGAGCACAATAGAGGCTGACGCGATTGCCATTGTGGGACTCGCCACTCGTTTCCCTCAAGACTGCACAAGTTCTGAAGAGCTCTGGAAATTCCTTGTGAACGGAAGGAATGCTCACACGCCTTTTCCAGAAGATCGCCTCGGATCCGGCCATTATCATCCAGATTCTGAGCATGGCGGTACTCATGCTGTCCTTGGTTCGTGTTGACCTTTCATTCTTGTTGTGACGTCCCGTTGACCTGAACCAGGAGCCCATTTTCTCTCCGAGGATCCGGCCTATTTTGATGCGCCGTTCTTCTCCATCACGAAAGGAGAAGCATTGTCGCTGGACCCACAACAGCGACTGGTCCTCGAAAATGTGTATCTGGCGCTTGAGAATTCCGGCTACTCGTTGGACAAGGTCGCAGGAAGCAACACAAGTGTCTTCGTGTCCGGCTTCAATCATGATCACTACGCACTCCTCAACATGGATCCAGAGGCAGCCCTACGGTATAAAGCCACGGGAACGACCAACTCAATGAACAGCAATCGGGTGTCCTGGTTCTTCGATCTGAAAGGCGCAAGCGCTACCGTCGATACAGCCTGTTCCAGCTCCATGGTGGCTCTACATCTCGGATGCCAAGGCCTACGGACAGGAGAAACAGAGATGTCCGTGGTGTCCGGCGTGACAGTCATCAGCTATCCCGGAGACACTACTTCCATGTCTCATGTTGGCTTTCTCGGTCCCACCGGCAAGTGCTTCAGTTTCGATCATCGTGCTGAGGGCTATGGCCGCGGCGAAGGTGTCGGCACTGTCATCCTGAAACGAGTGAGAGATGCGGTGCGTGATGGTGACACCATTCGGGCCGTGATTCGTGGTACCTGTATCAATCAGGATGGCAGAACTCCAGGATTGACTCTTCCGGACAGCGGCGCCCAGGAGCGTTTGATCAAGAAAGTGTACGCATCAGCTGGCATAGGGTTTGACCAGACCGCATATGTTGAGGCACATGGTACAGGCACGGCCGCTGGAGACCCCATTGAGGCCAACGGCATAGCTCGTGGATTTTCTGGTCGGAAGAACGATGTACCACTCTATGTGGGAACGATCAAAGCATCCACCGGCCATTTGGAGGGCGCGGCGGGCGTGGCTGGGTAATCGACCCTGTTCCCGTGCAGTGCATCGTCTGCTAACGTTGAAACAGAGTCATAAAGTCGATCTTGATGCTTGAAAGTGGAATCATCCCGCCTCAAGCCACCTTTGAGAAGGTGAACCCGAAGATACCAGCCAAGAAATGGCGCCTTGTCTTCCCGACCGAGGCGACAAGCTGGCCGCACAATGGCCTGCGGAGAATCTCGATCAACTCTTTTGGAGTCGGAGGAACCAATGCGGTGAGTTCGACACCGACTGTTGTTCTTCTCTGTCATACTGACTCCTGTGTAGCACACCATCCTAGATGATGCGTACAACTACCTTCAGCAGCGTGGCTTATCAGCTCGACACCACACAGCACCCAACAGGCCGACACAGGCAGAAGTTGACAGACTTTGTGGCCGAGTCGAGGACGTCCCCGTAAATGGGCATGCCAACGGAGTGTCCAATGGCACCAGCAATGACAGCGCAAGCAATACGCACATTGAAAGCGGCTGGGCTCAATTTGGGCAGATCGTACCACCTCCACAGATCATTCCGATGTCGTCGTTCGATGAGGATGGCATTCAACGGGCAGCAAAAGTGTACAGTGCCTTCATCGATTACAAGACCTTCGCCACTCCTGGCATGGAGTCGAGATTTGCCCAGAACTTCGCCCACACAGTTTCCAAAAGATCTCATCTCAACTGGCGAAGCCACATCTTGGGAAGCACAGCACCGAAGCTGGCAAAGTCTCTCTCTTCTTCATTGCCAAAACCAACACGGGCCAGAGGAAATGTCAATGTTGCCTGGGTCTTCACAGGACAATCGGCGCAGTGGTACGGCATGGCTCGAGAACTGCTGTGCTATCCAGTATTTCGAACGAGTCTCCAAGAAGCTTCTGCATACTTTGAGTCTCTTGGATCATCGTGGTCGCTGCTGGACGAGCTCGCCAAGAACAAGGACGAGAGCAATGTGAACGAGCCCTGGTTGGCTCAGCCCGCTTGCACCGCCATACAGATCGCTCTGGCTGATCTATTGCTGTCCTGGAACGTCAAGCCAACGCGGGTCGTTGGACATAGCTCGGGTGAGATCGCCGCTGCCCTGGTCGCGGGCAAATTGGATCGACAAAGCGCACTTCGAGCCGCATACTTTCGAGGCGTCGTTTCAAGCAAGCAGACCAGCAAGAAAGGAGCGATGCTTGCAGCTGGATCATCCGAAGCCGAGCTACGACCATATCTCGAGGGTATCAACAGCAGCCATCCAGGCGCCTTGACGATCGCGTGCATCAACAGCTTCAAGAATTGCACCATCTCCGGCGACGAGGACCAGGTCAACGCTCTCCGAGACGTACTTGATGGCGACGCCATATTTGCGAGGAAGCTCAACGTCAAGAAAGCCTACCACAGTTCTCACATGGAAGAGCTTTCGGCCGAGTATTTGGACTTGTTAGGAGACTTGACAGCGCCGGCTGTTTCTCCCTACGGCAAGGTCCACATGTTCTCTACCGTCACAGGGAGCCTTGTAGAAGACAACGTTCTCGGATCGGAGTACTGGGTCAAAAACCTCGTCTCGCCTGTCAAATTCTCCCAAGGAATGGCGGCTGTGGTCTTCGCTCGAACCGAGAAAGGTCAAGCTTCACTCCGGGCAGAAAGCAACGCCGCAAACGTATTCGCCGATGTCGTCCTCGAGCTAGGACCGCACGGAGCGCTACAGAGTGCCATCAAAGACACCCTCTCCACCCGTGCGGAGGCTTCGGCAGTTACCTCATTTCCCACGCTGAACAGATCCCAGCCTGGTCCAGAAACAATCCTGCATGCAATGGGACATCTCTGGTGCCGAGGCTACGCCATAGACGTCGATCAGATCAATCGAAGCTCAGACATAGCGCATCTCGCCAACGATCCCGAACGCCTCGTGGAGCTCCCAGGCTATGCCTTCAACCACTCGCAGAGATTCTGGTTCGAGAGCAGACTAGCACGAAACTATCGTCTGCGCAAAGAACCTCGCCACGATTTATTTGGAGCGCCTGTGCCCGACTGGGACGTCGAGAGTCCGCGCTGGAGGAACATCATCCGACTGTCCGAGCAGCCATGGATTCGAGACCATGCGGTGACCAATTCGATCATCTATCCTGGCGTGGGTTATATCATAATGGCGATAGAAGCTGCTCGGCGAATCGCCGATCCGGCACTGAAGATTGTCGGGTTTCGGGTCAAGGACGTTGCCTTGAAGAGAGCATTGGTCATTCCGGATACCAAAGATGGGATTGAGACGGCCATTACGATGCCGCGCGACCACGAGTCGAGTCTTGCGTCTTCTACCATCTGGCGGAGATTCTCGGTCACCTCATTCAATCCTCTGGGAGATGAATGGGTGGAGCACTGCACCGGGTGCATCAGCACAGAGTACGATGTCGCCACCGGTCCTGTCGACAACGGTCGTGAGGTGCAAGCTGAAGCTGAGAGGTGGCGGAAGTCATTGCAGGACGCTGAACACCAAGCGACAGAGAATTGGGACATCTCTCAAGCATACGAGAGCATGGCCGCCGTCGGTCTCAAATTTGGACCGCTGTTCCGCAACGGCTCAGCTTGCAGAGCTTCGCACGCAGGACCAGTCCTGGGCACAATCACCATTCCCAACGTTGCTCAAGCCATGCCCAAGGGCCACCTCTCTCCACATTTGATTCATCCTGCGACAATGGACAGCATGATGCACATCGCGCTGGGCGCCACCATGAACCTCTCGGGATCGATGAAGCTGGATGCTGCTGTGGTGCCGACCTTCATCAAGGACATCTGGGTCTCGGCGAACCTGACATCCGATCCGGGACATCGCTTCAGAGTGCAAGGTCGATCCCACTTGATGGCTTTTGAAAAGTACACGAGCGATGTGCGAGTTTGGGACGAGTCTGGAGAGGGTTGTATCTCCATTGAAGGCATCCAGACCACTCCCCTAGACTACGCCAGTCAGGATGCGATTGCTTCTCGCAAATTATGCCATGAGATTGAATGGGTGCCGTATGTTGAGCATCTTACCGCAGAGGACCTCAAGGCGAGCGACAGGCCCGCGAAGAAGGACGACTTGACAGCCATCTGGGTCGAAAAGCTGCAGCTCGCAACGCTACTGCTTGTAACCGATGCTCTTGATGAACTGGACCAAACAGCACCGCCCACACTGGAAGGCCATCTCCTGCGGTACTTCGAGTGGATGAAGCAGCTGGAGGCCTGGATGCACTCAGACAACGTCTCCGGCGTCTCGCTGGCAGAGTTCCAAAGGTACAAAACCGATTTAGAGGCAAAGGCTGGGCTGTACAAGCAGATTGAAGAGTACAAAGCCGACGGCAGACTGGCCGTGCGCATGGGTTCCAACATCGTCAAAGTTCTGAGGGGCGAGGTCGACCCATTGGACTTGATGTTCGGTCAGGACGATATTCTCGATGAGTTCTACGCTGGACTGGTGGATCTTGGCGATCTTTCGTCGCAGCAAACCAATTTCCTCCGTATTCTTGCAGAGAACTCCACGAATTTGCAAGTCTTGGAGGTCGGTGCCGGCACGGGGTCTTCCACGAAACCAGTGCTTGAGGCACTCGCACCGTTGAGCGAGCAAGGGCGACTCGGCAAATCCAGCCTCGAGCGATACACATACACAGATCTGTCGTCTGCTTTCTTCGATAAAGCGAGGGAGAAATTCAAGCCGCACGAGGGGTTGATCGAGTACAAGGTCCTCAACGCCGAGAAAGATGTCGCCCAACAGGGCTTCGAGCCAGAAAGCTATGACTTGATCATCGCCCAAAACGTGATTCATGCGACAGCTGATATCCAGGCGACATTGGCAAACCTGAGAACATTGCTCAAGCCCGGTGGCCGTTTCCTCCTCCAGGAAATCATCCGAAGAGACTACTTCTGGTCACCCTTGGCTTTTGGTCAGCTGGCGGGCTGGTGGCTTGGTGTCGAGCCAATGCGGCAGTGGGGTCCGCTGGTGACACCTGCTGAGTGGGATTCTCTGTTCAAGGCGTCTGGCTACACTGGAGTAGATTTAGAACTGGCGAGCAGCCAGGATCCTGTGCTTCATACCGGTAGTGTTCTGGTCTCGAGGTATGAAGGACCGACAGCGACGCGGCAAAGCGAATGGAGGGACATAGTGCTAGTGTCACCTCGCGGACAGCTCAGCGATGTCGCGAAGGCGCTTCAGTCAGAGTTACAGCGTCATCTGCGCGTTTCTACTCCGTTGATCGCCACTGTGGGCGAGCTCAAAGACACTGATCTCACCGGAAAGCTGTGCATTTCCGTCGCCGAACTCGAAGATCCAGTGTTGGCATCGTTGACGGCCGAGGAATACGAAGGCGTGAACACGATGCTCACTGTTTGCAAAGGCTTGCTCTGGATCACTGGCGACCAGGAGCAACATCCAGAATTCGGCATGGCATTGGGACTTCTGCGCACACTGAGGTGGGAACGAGATCTCGATGAGGTGAATCTGATCACTTTGTCCATTGCGGATCCCCGACCGTCGCTGCAAATCATACTCGGAATGGTGATCAAGCTGACAAAAGAGCAATTTTCTCCATCGCTGCCAGCACAGAGATACCACGGAGAGTATGTCCTCAAAGACGGGCGTTTCCTGACAAGTCGCCTTCACACAGCGGATGCAGCCGACGACTTCCTCGCTGGCAAGTTCAGCAAACCCAAGCCGGTCATGATGCCGTTGCGGGATGCCGGTAGGCCGATCAAACTATCCACTGCTTCGCCTGGTCGACTAGACACCTTGGAGTGGGTGACTGACCCGGCTTACGACGAACCGCTGGCGGAAAAGACCGTGGAGATAGAGATCAAAGCAGCCCCTCTGAACTTTCGAGATGTGATGATCGCAATGGGAGAGCATATGGCGTACTCCATGGGTTGCGAGGCAGCTGGTAAGTTCTAGCATGCTGAGTCGTATAATGATCTGTGCTGACCAGAATTCCAGGAATCGTCTCTCGCATTGGCTCCGACGTCACAGACTTCAAAATCGGTGATCGCGTTGTCTACATTGTCGATTTCGGCGCGATGGGAGGTTTTCACACTTACGGCAGAAGCGAGTCCTCTGTCGTGGCTAAAATCCCCAACGAGATGAGCTTCGAAGAGGCCGCCGGCCTGCCAGTGGTGTGGACGACTGTCCTGTACGGACTCAGAGACGTAGGCAGGTTGACCAAAGGAGAAAGTGTCTTAATTCATGCGGCAGCGGGCGGGGTCGGCCAGGCGGCAATCAACTATGCGAAGCATATTGGCGCCGAGGTATTTGCGACGGTGTCAACTCCGCAGAAGCGTGATGTGAGTTCCTGTTTTTGCCGAAAGCTGGACGGCACTGACTTCCTTCGCAGCTTCTCGTGAAGGAATTGGGCGTGCCCGAAGACCACATATTCTCCAGCAGGGATCTCTCTTTCGTGGACGGCGTGCGTCGTGTCACGAAAGGAAGAGGCGTCGATGTTGTCCTGAATTCTCTTTCGGGAGAGGTAAGCGGCTGAATTCGTGTTGTTGATAGTACACTGAAGCTGACTTGAAATAGGCACTTCGAGGATCATGGGATCTGCTCGCACCGCTCGGTCGCTTTGTCGAGGTCGGCAAGAAAGATGCACAGGCAAATGCTCGCTTGGAGATGAGACCGCTCCTCCGTGCGGCCTCGCTGACCTGTGTCGATCTGGTGACTATGATGAAGAGTCGTCCAGACATTGTAAAACGCCTACTGGACGACACGGTGGCCTTGTGGAGCGAGGGTGTGGTCAAGCCTGCCAGCCCGACGCTTGTGAAGCCAATGTCGCAGCTGATTGAAGGATTTCAGACGCTTCAGACTGGTAAAGGCGTCGGGAAGATGGTGTTCGTGCCGGAGCCGGAAGATGTCATGCCCATTGTTCCAGCCAGGCCTGCACCGTTCCACCTTTTGGAAGACGCAACATATGTACTAGCTGGCGGCCTGGGTGGTCTCGGGCGAAGTATCGCAAGCTGGATGGCTGCCAGGGGAGCAAGAACCTTTGTCTTCTTGTCGAGCAGTGGGAATATCACTCCACCTGTGGCGAAGCTCAAGTGCGATCTGGAAGCTGTCGGCTGCAAGATGCATGTGTTCAAGTGCGACGTTAGCGATGAGGGCCGACTGAAAGAGGTGGTAGCAGAGTGTCAGGCCACTCTTCCTCCGGTCAAGGGCGTGATCCAGGGCGCGATGAAATTGAGCGTAAGTCACTCCAGCGATGCTCGATCCTCTTCAGAGCAAGATACTAATATTTTTGCAGGACTCAATCTTCGAGAACATGAAATTTGATGCGTTCCAAGCTGCAGTGATGCCAAAAGTTGCCGGATCGTTGAATCTCCACAAACATCTGCCCAAAGACATGGACTTCTACGTCATGCTCTCGTCCGCAACGGGAATTCTCGGAAACAGAGGTCAAGCAAATTATGCAGCGGGCAACACATTTCAGGACACGCTGGCACACCACCGGCGCAAAGAAGGGCTCCCGGCAACCAGTATCGACGTCGGAGCTGTCATGTCCGTGGGCTATGTGGCTGAGAATGTCGACCAAGCCGCCGAAGGCAAGGGAAGGACCATTGCAAATTTCGAGCTGGAGCGCATTCGAGAAGAGGATATTCACGCCCTGGTGGAGTATGCCATGGGCTCAGATTGTCCGGCTCAGCTCGTCACGGGAATGATTCCAATGTCCGAGTATCGCGCGCGAGGAGCACCGCCTCCAACATTCATGAGCTTCCCATTGTTCACGCATTTGAACAATCTAGGGGCACTTGGGACGAGGGCTACCGAAGACGGCGGCGGAGTGCCAGTGGAGGCGCTATTGAATGCAGCGAAGACCTTGGATGAGGCCGCAGACATCATCACTACGGCAGCGAGGGCCAAGTTGGCTTCGCTCCTCTCCATTGCGGTGGAAGACGTTGATCCGGAGAGATCCGTGGGAGCGAATGGAGTGGACTCGTTGGTGGCGATTGAATTTCGGGCGTTCTTGACGAAGGAGACTCGCTCGGAAACGCCGATGCTCGATATCATGGGGACGCTGAGCCTTACTGCGCTTTGCAGGAAGATTGCGGCAAGCAGTAAGGCTGTTCAGGTGAAGGCGGAGGATGAGCCGGCGGCGTGAGTTGTGTACAATATTTGGCGTTTTTTACGGGAGTTTGAAGTAAGAGTTGGTTAGGTGTCCGATACCTCAGCTTAAGTAAGCAGTTTGAAGGGCTTGCCATCAATCTTTGAAGGCTCCCTTCAACGACCATGTCGCCGGCCCATTTGCTTCCACTTCATCAACCCGACATCAACACAACGCATGCTTCAAAGACTCCGGCCTCATCTTCTCCACGCCCTCTCAAGCACACCAGTGGTGCTCATCAGCGCTCGATCAAGTAAAACGCATCTCCGACTGAGGCCAGCCTGAAGAGCGCACATCGGCCTTCCATCGATGTATCATCTTCGCAGACAATGTCATTCAACACTTCATGACAATGTTGACCTCATCACTCAGCTCGGATAGCTCAACTCCCTCTTCCGCCACAGCTACCGGCATTGAGAGTCTTCCTAAAGAACTTCTCTTATCGGTGCTAGAGCTTCTCGACCGGCAGGATCTAGTGGCTTTGAATCTGACCGGCTCCTGGCTTTACAACATCACATTGCCATTGATCTGGAGGTCGATAGAGCTGGTGGACCAATGTACAGATCACGGTAGCATCTGGGAGCATCCTGGGTCCGGACCGAGCGATGATCACGATGATATGCCTCTGCTGCGATTGCTCCTGACCTTCGTGAGGTAAGTAAACACGAGACTGCAGGAGATGTCTGCTGACTTGCCTTTAGGAAACCACGCATTGCAAGATGTGTGCAGGTCCTAACTCATCGTTGCCATTTAAAGCCGCCGAACTTCCTCGAAGAGTACGACGGGCTCACGCAGACACCCTTCTGTTCTCAGACTCTATCCGTCGACCCGCGAACGATTTGGCTGGTGCGAAAAGCAAGAGCCAATTTGAACAATGTTCATACGTTGCGCATTGTCTTTGGCCATCCAATGCTCACGGAAGCGCTGCTGCGGTGCTTCTTCGACGCACATCGCGTAGCCAGCGTGAACTACAACGGTCCGGTCAAGAAATTATGGCTGGAAAATTGCCGCATCAGCGCCGGGCTGAACATTCACATGGACGACTTCCCTTATGATCTGCCTTCGAGGCTGAACTTTGATGGGCTGGAAAGTGTGCGTTTTCGAAGGCTACCGATGGATTATAAGACGTACTGCAGCTACGACAATCCTCGAGGCACGAATGAGTACGTCCACGAAAGAAGTACAAACGACGGCACATTTTTTGATGACGATCATGCCCGAGGCGGCTACTTTGCGACAGTAACAAAGCCTACGACGGAGTGGTTAGACATCGTGCGATACCTGCTGGGCAATCCGCGGCCACTTTCGGAGCGTTTTGAGGCGGTGCAATCCTGGGATGACAATATTTACGATAACCTGGGTGCAAACGCGTATACTCATCTGCCCGACGACATCAATTCTGCGACGGGGTATTGCGAGTTGATTTGGGGAGGCGCTGAGCAGTACTACGGAGGTCCTCTGTGGGGACCCCCGAGAACGAATGAAGCTGTCGAGACGTGGAAGAGGGATCCCGAGCATGAGCACTGGTCCAGCAGCGTGAACCTCCCAGAAGACAATTGGCCCATCTTGGGACAACTGTAAGTCTTTCCATTCTGCGACACAAAACCTTGCTAATCACGATGCAGACCTTGGCAGCAAACACAACGAGAACAGATACCGGGAACCAAAGCGGCGATACAAATGCTGCAGAGCGCCAGTCGAACTCTCACATTACTGAATCTCGATTGGGTACTGACATGGTTTCCTAATGGAGAAGACCGCGACTACCACGCTCTCTTCGAAGATCTCTTTGCCTGCCACTTCCCCAGCTTACGTGCCTTTCAATTCAGGAATTGTGTTGTGGAGGACACGAGTCTGCCTCCGAACGTGTATCTCTTACACAGCTCCGCTCCCTGTGGTCTGGCGTTTCTAGAAGCACATTCCGGCTTGAAATGTCTGGCCTGGCCCATGGATCACTTCTTTCCTCCTGTAGCCGGCATAAGTGACGAGCAGGAACGCACTGACGACGTCGTCGCTAGCCTTGGTCAGACACTGACGGACCTGCGAGTTGATACGAGCTACACCGATCACGGCGAACCATTGAGCGAGCCGTTTCCGCCAGGTAAGTCGCAGGCGAAAGAACAATGAATTACACAACTGACACTCTATCTAGTTTCTCACGAGGCCGGTATGCGTCGCCAATGTCGCGAGCGCTTCATCACCGAGTTCGCCGCTCAAATGACTACCCTCGAGTCCATCAAACTCGAAGGCGACATGCCCCGCGACGAGCGTCGAGAAGTCCTACGTGCCCTGCACCGCTGTCCTCTGAAGAAAGTCGTCCTCATCGGCATCACCAGCCCGATCGGCAACACCTGGGGTCCTGCCGGCAGGCATGCTCTTGGGCAGATCTACGACCGAGACGGCATGGGCCTTGAAGATGAAGATGTCCAGGCAACGTGGGCATGTAGTGGACTCACCAACCCTATACCCGCCTCAGTTCCTTCTGAAGACTTTGTCTTTACTCCGGAGTACGGCTGGAAAGGCAAACCCTCCATGCTATACACAATTCTCTCCCTGTTCGGCAACACCATCACCGAGATGAAGTTCTGTGGCTACCAAGGCGCGCCATGTCTCTACAATACCACGCTGATCACCGAAGCAATCCTCGGACCGCTAAAGTTCTTCCATCACCTCAAAGACCTTACCCTATCCTTCTGGCTCGGCACGATCTTCGAGCAGCACAAGCGAGACGACGAAGTAATGAAATACTGGCGGGACTCCAAATCATCCTCCTCCACTGCTCTCGTGGTGATCAGTGAACACGGCTGGGAGAGCTCAGGCTGGGGAAAGGAATTGAAGACCAAATTCGCCCCGGGTGCTATAGTCAAGCGGATCGTGGAGTTCATAGGGCCGAAACTCAGCAAGCAAGCGAAATCGCGAAAGGGAGGCCTGCGCGTGCGAGCTTCCTTCGCACTGGGTGATCACGGCGACGTATTCGACGTCGATGTATGGATCGGCACCGGCTCCAGTGGAGAGGACGTCTGTCTGAGGTCCACGGAGCCAATGGAGAACACGGATCCCGAGCGGCGGAGGGAGAAGCTGGACGATCGGAGGTGGTTCTAGCAAACACTTGCCGGCGGACTCATGCTCTGCAGGACCAGAGTCTCACGACCAGGTCTCTTACAACCGGCCGTGAGTCCACGGGAGCCGATGGAGGATACGAAATCCGAGAGGAGGAGGGAGAAGCTGGACAATCGGAGGTGGTTCTAACCCCTTGCCGGCGTACTCATGCTCTCCAGACCAGACTCTCACGACCCCATCTCTCACAACCGGCTCTGAGTCTTCGATCGTTAGTATCTGGTTCCGCGGTCCGTTGGTATTGAGACTGTGTGGACTACGTTCTTCGATACTCAGCCCAAGTGTCGAGCTCTTGACTCTATGGCACATCCTATTCTGTTCTCTCGCTCTCTCGACGCCTTCCACCTCCCATTGTATACACAGACTCCACGTTCTCATTACATCTGAGGCATCTAGAAGCCCTCCTTGCCCCACTTGTTGTACTTCTCGTGAAGCTCCTGCAAATGTTATTAGCACATGATCCACATCTCCCATCTTCAACCTGCTCCTCCGCCTGCCGTCTCTCGTTGCTCTTTATATCCCACAATCCTTCATCTCCCTCTTGCCTCAACTCAACATGTCATCGCACTCACCTTTGGCAAATTCACATTCGGAATAATAACCTCATTCAACGCGCTCGGCGCATCCCTCTTGCCGCGGCTGGGGTCTCCACCGGGGTGGTACTGGTATCGGGCGTCGGAACCGGTCTTCCAGGGCTCCGAGTGCTCGACCTGGGCGACTTTGTTCTCGGACGAGGAGGACGTGGGGTTGCGGCTGAAGTGCCAGCCTGCGAGGGTGAAGGCGCCGGTCATGATTGTGAGGAGAATCTGATTGAGAAAGCCGTGTTAGCGGGCTGTGAAGCGGCTTTGGGACATCGAGCCCATGTGATAGAGCCGCGGTACTCACGTAGAGCTCGGGATCCCTCTTCGCGCCTTTGGAGAGCACATCTTTCTTCTCGCCCGCGGCCTCGGCGGTGGAGTCGGCGTAGGTGCGGCGGAGAGCTGGACGGGCGACGGGAGTGCGGAGGGCGCGGAAAGCGGTTCGGCGTGCGAGCATGGACATGTTGGCGGTGTTGGTGAGAGGAGAGTGTTGTTGTCGGTACTGGTTGGTGTTCAGGTGTTTTCAATGGCTGACGTTGTGAGCGCTGCAGTTCGGAGCTTGACGGGCGGGCGGGAGAAAGTGGTGGGACGAGTCTCTCGGAATCTCGAAACACAGATCGACGCATCTCCAACTCAATCTGAAGCACGGCAGCTCAGGCACTCCTCAGGGGACGAGCATCCCTTGATCTTCTCCCAACGACTGAACATGCAACGGGTGGTCTGGGCGGGAGATTCGATATCTGAATAAGGATTGATCCATTGAACTGACATTCATCCTCTTCACCACACTCAAGAGACTATGCCATCGCCGCGATACTCCCTACCGCGCATCAGTCCACACGATCGATAGCACAACACAACGGCCACCTCGCAGCCTCCACAATGGCGACCAACCCCGAAAATAGCACAACCGGCACGTCTGCCTTTCCGACTTTCCTCGATACCGATCCGTTTCCCACCACCGCTGCCAATCGACCGATTTCCCTCGCCTCCTCAGTCACCGACGATGTCCCAAGTCAACCAGAACCGGTGCCGGCATCACCGCCACCTGCCTCGCGCGCATCAGCTTCTCGACGTGGACTTGGAGGAGCGTTCGGAAGACAGAGTACAGGATCGCGGCCAGCCTCCGCCGCGACGCATGTTCCAATCGCAGCGACCAACTTCTTCCGGCCAATGTCACCGCAGAAATTACAAGCGCAACGAGGACAGAATACCACACTCGCGGGATCGAGAGGGCAGATTGTGATCCAGTCGAATGCGAATCATGAGAACGAGACGATTGAATCGAGGACGGAGTCGCGGGCTGGGCGCGCGTATAGTGATGCTTCGGTGCATACGTTGAAGCGGGATGCGAATCGACAGTCAGCGCAGATCACAATGCCCGGTAGTCGTGGAGGATATTCAGTCACATCGAGTGAAGGGAATTTCGTGCCGCAGGGAGATGGGAGTGTGGTCAGCACGACTCCACTGCAGTTGAGGACGCAAACGCAGGAGAGCCACAGGATGGAGCAGATTGATGGGACACCCGTCTCTGCAACGGGGCGATCATTTGGTCTGGCATCGAGACATTCCAGTCGACGAGATGCATCACATCAGAAACAGGCTCAACCAGACCTCTCCTCCGGCTCGACACTACCCACAGAGAAGAATCTCCCCTCGCTTCCATCATCTCCCAAACAGAACCTCGGAAAAAACTACCAATACTACGCCGGCAACATGCTCTTCTTCTGCCGCGGCCGCCTCCTGAACACTCGCGCCACACCTCTCAACCTTTTGACCTTCTTCCTTGCAGTCCTCCCTGCAGGTCTCTTCTTCGGCTTCAGTGCGCCTTACCTCTGGAACAACGTCTCCCCAGCGATACCCATCATCTTCGCTTACGTCTTCCTGATAACCCTCTCCTCCTTCCTCCACGCCGCCTTCTCCGACCCCGGCATCCTCCCCCGAAACCTCCACCCCCTCCCTCCAAACCCCGCCGAAGAACGGGATGCCCTCGCCATTGGCCCGCCCACGACCGAATGGGTCATGGTCAAAACCTTCACCCAAAAACGCAAGACCTCCTCCGCCGCCGAACAAGGCGACCAAGCGGGAGTAGGAGCCGGCACGACCGCCATGGAAGTTCCCACCAAGTTCTGCAAATCCTGCACCATCTGGCGGCCTCCCCGCGCCCACCACTGCCGCGTCTGCGACGCCTGCGTCGAAACACAAGACCACCATTGCGTCTGGCTGAACAACTGCGTCGGCCGCCGCAACTACCGCTACTTCTTCGCCTTTGTCGGTTTCGGCTCCCTCATGGCCGTGCTCCTCCTGGCCTTCTCAGTTGTCCACATCGCGCAGTACGCCGCCCAAAACGACAGCTCTTTCGGCAGTGCTCTCAGTGGAAGGACGCAAGAAAGAATGGCGTTCTTCCTACTGATATACTCCATCGTCGCCCTCCCTTACCCTGGCTCGCTATTCGTCTATCACCTCTTCCTCGTCGCGCGAGGTGAGACTACACGCGAATACCTCAACGGGCATAAATTTGCTCTCGCGGACAGGCATCGTCCTTTCAGTCAAGCGAGTATCCTCCGCAACTGGGCCGCCGTGCTGGGCCGACCACGTCCACCATCTTACATGTCTTTCAAGCGCGCATACCAAGAAGGCGACCTTCGACTCGGGCACACAGTCAACGCGAAAGACCGAAAAGTGCTCGCGAGGAGGGAGCAGAAGGACCAGCAGGGACGGGTAAAAGGCTTGACGCAGAGGTTTTCGGCGGTGAAGAGCAAGAGCAGTCGAGGGAATGGCATTGGAGGCGGGGAGTATGGCACGAAAGATTCGTCGCTGGGGATGGAGATGAGGAGTTTGCCGGGGACGGCGAATGGACCTGCGAGGCCGGGACCGTTGGGGAGGATGGATAGTACGCCGCGGTGATGTGTAGGGCGGTGCTTTGTCGAGTGTATTTTTCTGTATTCGTTCGACGACGCTGCTCGTTCCCAGGTCGAGAAGCGCGTGTTTGCGAGCGAGTTTTTGGAGTCTGGTGTAGTTGATGTATATAAGGTACCCGTGGTATTGTACAACAGGGACTTGTTGTTATCGGGATCGAATAGGTCATTGCTTGCTGGCAGCAATACTGAATTGTCTGTGATGCCTTGCTGCCTGAGCCTTTCTGCCTTAATGCCTCATTCCTGCTGCCTTACTTCTTCCAGGATCTCTGCAACACCTCACCTTCTTATTAACAACATCTGTCAAATGATGTCGACATTGTCGCCGCGGCCTGGACATCCTCAAAGCCAATGAGATGTGATGCTTACGACTGCTGCAGTTCCCACGGAACCATCACGCAATAGAGTTCTCCAGAAGAAGCTCTCCGCTATTGTCCGACGACGCGGGTTGTTCTGGAAGGATTTTCTTCGCTGTTCTCCTTTCGAGGACAAATGGACTCATTTGGACGCCGACCTGAGTTGTGAGAGAGACTACCATGCTCTTGCATCAGCTCGACTATTCAAGACCAAGGACTGTACGCCTTGAGGACAACAGCCCAAGCATCAACTAGAACCATACGAGCCCTCAAAGCACGACATCCCCCCTCGGCACCGAATCCCTGCAAGTCGGCACCAGCTTTCTCTCAGCCTCCAAAGGAACATGCCACACCAACACCTCCATTAGCGTGCCGCTCACACGACCTCTGCAGCATTCACATGCAACGCCTCAAATCATGCGTCCGACGCCTCCCGTCTCGTCTCGGATGTCCCTGCCAATTCGTCCAAGCCTGGCCGAGGCGTGCAAATTCCACACAAGCCTCACGCTACTAATCGATAAGCTCTACGCTAGCACTTGGTGCAAAGCCCAGAGCATGTTCTTCTACCCACTCACAGGGATTCTTCTTCAGCCCTGCGGGCGTTGTTATCTTGGTTCAACTCGTTCGAGGCGCTTTTAGACGATGCCTTGTGTGCCACTTGTCGGCGAGTCCGGTTCCAGGCCCGAGATCTATAGCCAGCACGCCTTCGAGAAGCCATAGGATGGACACGCTACGCGAGTCTTCCGATATGAGACTTCCCAGACATGCGTCGATGGGCTGAGGTTGTTGAGGACCGGGGAGGTGGTATAAAGGTGAGTTGGTGCAGGGTAGCTAGGACCGCATCTCACTCCTCTCACACCTTTTGCTTCGACTTGTATTGCGAGTCGGTCACTCAGAGCAGATCTCAATCCTGCCTCTCAAGAAAGACTATACCACCCAGGAGTCGCCCACCATGTCTACCAACCTCTTCGACGAAGAGAAAAAGGTGGTGCCCGTTGTCAGCACTACCTACGACAACGAGGATCCTTCCGACTCGTCCGACAATGAGACCTCTATCGAAGTCATCAAGGCATTGGTCTCAGAGGGTGAGACAGCATCTCTGCAAACATCTTCAATTTCGACGTACTGACAATGTCGCAGACCATGAACATGACATCAAGCTCCGTACCATGTCCTGGCAAAAGGCCGCCTGGTTGCTCTGCGGCGACCAGGTGTGTCTAGCTATCATGGCTCAGTCCTGGTCGCTTTCGGTACTGGGCTGGGTTCCAGGCATTATCACTATGCTTGTCGCCGGAGCTTTCTTCTGGATCACGAGTATGACTATGCACAAGTTTATCATGAAGAGTATATCTCACCGCACGAACATTATCACCAGCAACCCGTGGCTAAGCTCTTCTCTTTAGACCCCCAAATCCGCGACATCTGCGACTTCGCCTACCTCGCCTGCGGCAAATCCTCCATCGCCTACACCTTCACAGCCTTCATGCTGCTGGCCAACAACATCATGCTCATCGGCTTCCACGTCCTCACCGGCGCCAAAGTCATCAACACCCTCTCCGACCACTCCATGTGCACCGTCATCTTCTCCGTCATCGTCACCCTCATGGGAATCATCATGTCCATTCCGCGGACTCTCAAGCACGTCTCCTTCATGAGCATGGGTTCCGCCGCCTGCATGGGTCTTGCCATCCTGCTCTTCCTCGTCTTCGCGGGAATTGAGAAGGCTCCTCTGGTTGGATATAACGGCGACTACCCTACCGATGGACCGGTCAGGACGTACGCTTTTCCTCTACCTGGCACGACTTGGGTGGCGTGTATGAATGCCGTTCTCAAGTAAGCTCCCCATCCCACTCACCCTCCCTCACCACCCACTAACCTCCCCTCCCCAGCATCACCTTCCTCTGGGTCCCCCAAATCCTCTTCCCAACCTTCATCTCCGAAATGGAGAAACCCCAAGACTTCCCCAAAGCCCTCGCCGTCCTCGCCGGCATCTCCGGTTTCCTCTTCATCATCCCACCCGCCATCGGATTCCGCTACTTGGGACAATACTCCACCGCGCCCGCGTTCGGCTCCCTCGGAACCGCCGCCTTCAAGAAAGGATCCTTCGCCTTCGTCATCGTCCCCACCCTCGTCATCGGCGTCATCTACGCCAACGTCTCCGCCAAATTCATCTACACCCGCCTCATGGGTCGCTCCCGCCACGCCCACTCCAACACCGTCATCGGCTGGTCCGTCTGGACGGGCGTAATGGCAGGAATCTGGGCCATCGCCTTCATTTTCGCGGAAGTCATCCCTTCAATGGGCGACTTTCTCTCCCTCCTCGGCGCCGTGTTCGACAGCTGGTTCGGTTTCATTTTCTTCGCGGTCGCGTACTGGCAGATGAACCGGGGTAAACTCTTCGACTCGACCGGCAAGTCGGTTATGACGGTCGTGCATATTGTTGTTATGATTAGCGGGTTGTTGTTGCTTGGTCCGGGCACGTATGCGGCTGTCAAGGCGATTATGGCGGATTACTCGGGGACTACCAGGCCGGCGTTTAGCTGTAAGAATGTGGCGATTTAGAGAAAGGGGAAAAATCGATGTCCTGTAGTTGGAGAATCTGATGCTACGAGGTTCATGAATGTTTCACACTTCAGTCTCTTGCGATGGAGTCGGCCGTTCCTCAAGCTTTCTGTTTCTTGTGCTGTATGCGAGGTAAAGAGGAGACGTTCAGGTCCCTTGTGTTACCCGGGTTCCTCACACGTTCATCGTTGTGACGCCTTGGTCGGCAGTGTCGACCAGTCGATTGCAAGCGCGACCATCGAGAATGGAATTGAGAGCGTGGAGAAAACCTTTTCGCTGGCGTTGTCTTCTCAGTGCAGTATCTGCCTGACTGCGCTTACAAAGATGATAAAAATAGCAATTGTCGACATAAGCGCCTCTCCAAGCCGACTGAGTTGCGGCGCCATCGCCCGGTTGTCGCATTAAGGCCCAAAAGCTTTCCGGCACCATCGTCTTCGACTGCGTCCTGTCGCCATCAGTACACATAAGTCCAACCTGTCGAACCTCCCCTGCGATGTCCCGTACGCCCATCAATGCAACCACGGACCAATAGCCCTCTAGCCCATCTTCGGAAAGCTCAACGTACTCTGCCTCAACCCCTTGCCCGTGTTCTTAACCACATCCTCAATCTTTTTACGGATCGAGCCGGTCTTTTTCAGCTTCCCCTTGCTGCTACCATCGTCCTTCATCTGAACGTCACCATCGCGGTCAAGCTCTTCGTTCATGTCATTCAGCAGCTGAGCCCCCGCATCGTCCTCGGCATTGGCGAACGCGACTGAGGTGCGTTTCGCGGTCTTCCCGGTCTTGTTGGCTGGACTGCTGACGGTGATGTCGTCGCCTTCTTCGATCGTCTTGGTGTGGACTTCTGTCGAGACACGCGATAGGCCGAAGGAGGTCTTTCGAGAAGTTGATGTAGACTTTCGAGAGCTCGCTTTGGAGGTCGGTCTAGCTTCGGTGAGGTCTTCGGAGAAGCGGGAGCCGGTCGAGACTTTGCGGATGGTTGAAGTCTTCTGCGAGGTCGTCTTCTGCGAAATCGTCTCCTGCGAAGTGGTTGCCGTAGCGGGTCGACAAGGTCCAGCGCTCTCGTCTGCGGTCGTCTGAATCTCTGCACCAGCTGTGCGACGGCGTTTAGATTCAGCCTTCTTCAGCACCGGCTTCTCAGCCTCGGCAGGAAGCGAACCGCGACGAGCGGCCAGACGCCTCGCACGCACGGAGTTCTTCTCTGCTTCTTCACGCGCCTTCTTCTCCTCACGAAGGCGAGCTTTCGTCTCCGGGTCGTCAACTGCCAACCATCCACGCCAGCTGCTTCCGCGATCCGTCTTGACCTTCTTCCTCCGCTGCTCCTCCTCGGCGGTCTTCTGAGCCTGCTCAGCCGCCTTGCGCTTGCGCTCCGATTCCTCCTTGGCCATCTTCTTCTGCTCAGTAGCATTCAGACGGCGGCTCAATGTGCCTCTGCAGGTAGCAGCTCCACAGTAACACTTCTGCGCGCTCTCACCAAAGTTGTCAAAGTTGTAATCATACGTGAGCTCCTCGCCAGTCATAATGCCGCTCTCGCCTGCGAAGACAGCCATGCGTGGAGTGCCGTTGACCTTGACCATGCGAACCTCACAGTTTGGCTCGCAGGAGTGATTGATGAAACGAGCCATGCTACCTTTCGTTCCGTCAATCACCAGATTACGCTCCAGCTCCATGAGGTAGTAGCACGCCTTGTCGTGGTACACCTCGCGCATACGACGTTGGCATTCCCCCTCGGAGATGATCTCGCCGGTGTACTCCATGATGATCTGTCCCGCGTTGAAGGAACGGCAAGAGCGGATACCAAAGCCACGTTCGTGTGTCTTGACGACCTCGACGCCGACGTCGAACAGTCCGCCTTTCTTGGTCCGGGCTGCGAGTTGTGCAAACGCTCGGTTGCTGCAGACGCTGGCGGGCAGTCGGCAATTCTGATCGTTGCACTCGTATTGCATGACCCGGTTGATGCAGTCGTAGTCACAGCCGAGATCTCCTTGGCCGGGGTCACGGCAGATACACGTAGAGTTGGGAAGGTTTGGCTCCTTCTCCCAGAGGTCTTTGGCCTCGCCGACGAGTCTGTTGCGGTTGATCTTGTGCCAGTCCTTTGGCTTTTCGTCCCCCTTCCTCGCCGATGGAGCAAAGACGTCGTGCGGGATCCTGAAGTCTCGCTCCTTGTCCAGGTAGCCATACATCGGCAGCGACAAGAATGACTTGCGTTTGGGAGCGGTAGCCTCTTCTCCATTCTCTGCAGTCGCAAAGCCCAGGCCGTTCTTCTGCAGCTTCTTCTTCCCTCCGCCGGCTGTCACCTCGTTCTCCTGTCCAGCGTAGAGCCCCTCCGCTTGCCACTTCTTGACCTTCTTTCCATCCGATGTCTTTTGCAATGGTCCAGTAGGCTGACCGATGTTTTGGAGAGGTGCCGAGAAAGCGGTCTTTGCTCGTTTGGTGGGACGTGGTGGCAGTGCATAAGTCACATCAAGGTCGATCTCATCGAGGACGCCTCTCGTGCCCAGGTCCAATTCCTTCAACAGCTTGCTCTTGGGTGGGCTCGGAGGCTCCTCAATCTTGCCCAATTTCCGCTTGCCCGTGTCCACCATGTCGCGACTACGCTTTCCCAAGACAGTTCGAAGATTGCCAGCCTTAGTGGCGACTTTCTTTCCTGCTTCCACCACGCCCTCTTTTACGCGATCTTTGACGCTCGGGCGACGCTGCGGTTTTGTGGGAGACTTCTTCTTGAGTGAGCCGGGTATCTGCCAGTCGGTGTTCAGAGCCTTGTCAACTTTGATGTCGAACGATTCGTCTTCGGGAGCAGCGTCGTCGCGTTCGACGAGAGTTCTGCCGGACAGTCCCGAGGGGTTGCGGCTGGTGGTCTTGGGTAGCTGCTTGTCCGCGAGCTGCTTCAGATTGTAGGTAGACACTGTTGTGCGAGAACGTTTGGATCGACCGCTTGGAACATCCTGCGGCGCGAGAGCTTTTGCTTTCTCGCCCGAGGCTTTATTGGAACCGAGACTGCGTTCATCGGATACGCTGGTGGGAGGTGTGGAGGAGGCTGGCTGTTCAGATTCGCGGTCGACGTCCATAGCGGTGGTTAAGACGAGGATGTTGGAGAAGCTGGATGAGTCGGTGGATGATGCACGCGTCAACGTGGATGTTGTGGGCTCCATGGTCTTGGAGGTGGAGGTCGTGAGTGTCAATGTAAAGTGTGGATGGTGTGCTGGAGACGCGCAGCAAGGGTGGGCTCGACGCGAAGCCGCGGTGGGGACTTCACACTTTCAATAGCAGAGGAAGACCGTTGTGAATTGTTGACTGGATGCAAATGGTCATATGCTCACGACTGGTGTGTTTGCAACAAGTAGTGAGTAGGCAAATGCAGAGCAGCAGATCAAATAGAGAACAATGTTGTTGTATCACAGAGGAAGGAGGAATGAAGTTGAGGGAGATCCAAACATGCAAACCGCAAGCTCGAACGGCCAATCAAACTAACGCCACTACGTGGTCAGCATTCCGAAGTCATGGCACGGTGATACACTTCATCCGATGCAACGGAAAGACTAGTGTACTATGTTCAAGTTCTCAAGACACACTCCTGCTTGATCCGAACAGTCCAGCTCTTCTCGAGCCGTTCGCTGGACGACCTCGTGAGTGTCTCTGATCAACGGCATTCGAACGGTCTACCACGATCAAGACTAATCACGAGGCAAGGAGGCGTCTAACGTTGGAGTCGTAGTGCCGAGCAGCAGCAGTACAGCTTTGTCTCGATATTTTACAGAGCAAAAGCGGTATTGGAGCTGCTCGGTCCGTCACAAATGTACACTGGCGAAGACTCGGGTTGCAGGCACACGTGAGCATGCTCATATATGCCAGGTGGACTCTGGCATGGGTATCAAATTCATCGTCGGCAGGATTCTCAAGTATCGCTATGCAAGAACGCTGCAAATCAGCACAATGCGTGCTCGTCAGTCCGAGGTCACCGCCAATGAGATCGCCTCATCCGTCGAAAGTCCACACGCCAGCTTCGAGGCCCTTATCAGCATCTTCATTTCCGACTCCTGCCTCTTTCAGAGTATCTGACAGTGCTTCCAAGTCCTGTCTCGTGGCGCTGCCATGCCACAGCAGACTCTTCGCTACGCGAACCTGTCTGAGACTAGGCAATGTACCATCATCGACCGATATGACCAGATCGATCGGCGAGATCTTATCTTCGACTCCAGGATTGCCGGAGTTCGTCAGTTCCAGTGTTTGAAGTTGGCAATGTCCGTCTGGTCGCCATAGGTGCCGATCTGGTTGTTCTGACTGCGTCATGTTGTCGATGAGGAAAGTTTGCAATTCTTCCGATCGACTAGTCACGTCAAGGTCGAAGAAGTCGGGTGTGATGTAATCCACGCTGACACTGAGCTTCCTCAGTCCAGGAAGGATGAAGAGTAGGCCGTCGAGGGCGTGGTCGTGAAGTCGTGGCAGGTTGGCGAGTTTGAGAGTGTCGAGATTCGGAAGCAGACGCACTGGCGTGCGGAGAAGATTCAACACATCATTCGTCTGCAGTAGTGGACAGTGCTCAATAGTCAGACTCCGAAGTGATTGCGGAAACGCCACGACTCCATATAGAAAGTGTGCGTCGATGCCTCCACTCAGAGATAGGTTTTCTAGCTTCGGCGGCCATACCACAAGCGAAGCATCAACTTTGACTGCAAAGCCAGCAGACCGTGGTAGACGTAGAGTCGTGAGATTCTCAAGATGTGAGATGGTCTTGAATAATCTGAGCAGAGGTGGTGATTCTGACACGAGGCAAAGATCCAGTACGCGGAGTCGATGGGCCTTGGCCAAAGCTGGAAAGCTGTTGTCTGCAAAGCCTGTCTGAGGAGCGGTGTACTCCTCCAAGCTGTACTTCGTCCGACCCAGGAGCCGCGCAAGTTCACTCTTGCTCCCTTGGTGAACCAGTGCACTCATGTTCAACACTTTCACCAACTCCGCCAAAGGACTTTCACGAACGTGGAGATTCTTCGACGGACATATCGTTCCAACGAATGGTCCATAATTCTTGCCGTATAATTGAGGCCGTCGGTAGAGCAGTGGCACCGCTGCAGAAAACCATTGTCGAGAGAGCCGGCAGCAAGAGGCTAATGTGTATTGAGAGTCGTGAAAACGAGCAACGTAGTCGAGGATTTGCACCAAGATCTCATCGGGCAGATACACAGGCTTCTTGGTCCATGTCGGTGCCTTAGTATTCTCGTCGAGGCGGCTTTTCTCGATCGATTCGTTCCTTTTGGCTTCTTTGATACGGCTGTTCTTGAGTGACTGTTCGAGATTCTCGGCCATCGACACTGTCCAGTTCCGCTGCTGATCAAGCGCCATTCAGACGTTGCGAAGTTGATTTCGGGTATCTTCCTGTCATGAAAGAAGAGACAAAAGTGGCAATGATCATTGGCTTGATGTTTCCGTCGAAGCATGAGGTGGGTGATGTCAGCGCAGTACGCACGTGACTCCTCCGGCACCTCCCGCAACAGGAACAGTCGATACCGACCGACAGCTTCATGCTATACCACGCATTGAAGACTCCCAAACATCTCGCCGAAACCACGAATCCTCATCGACACAAACACCGCCGCCATGCTTCCCGTCCGCGTCTCTCGCACCGCCCTGCCGGCCTTCCGCCGCTCGATGCAGCGCCGGCTGCAGTCCAACGTCGGCACGCAGAACAACACCTTCAACAAGGAGCGCCAGGCCGTGAAGGACCACGCTGCTGCGACCAGTGGTGCGTGTCACCGCCCTGAGGGGGTAGAGTATCTCTGTGCTAATATCATGACTTTGTAGACCTCTGGCGCAAGCTTTCCATCTAGTATGCCACACCTTTCGACTTCACCCGAACATACCCGCACCGAACGAATTGCGACTAACACCGATGCCAGCGTTGTCATTCCCTCCCTTATTCTCGCCAGCGTCAACGCATACCGCCTATGGAACGAGCACTGGGAGCACGTGGCTCATGGCCCAGCCCTTGAGGACAAGGTTGAATACGCATTCCAGAACATCCGCACCAAGAACTTCTTCTGGGGAGACGGTGACAAGGTGCGTAGTGAAGAGATCGCGATCCGCGGAAGAGTGCGGCAGGCGTGTGGTGCCGCGACAGATCTCGAGGAACACGCGCTGACAACAGTCTCTCAATATAGACTGCCTTCTGGAACCCAAAGGTCAACTACCACAAGCCAGCCGACGAGTAAATTACGCAAACGCCAAATCGAACCGATTTTCCTTGAGTACGAATGAAGAGACGAGAGCCGTGTGCGAGCGGACAACAAAGGAGTTGGCTTGGAGTTGAAGGTGGATGTGTACATATAGTACTCCCAAATGCATCATTCGAAGACATACAAATACACCTCATGACCGACACCGAAGCTGACTGGGAGCACAGACTATTGCTCAACATGATCTTGAGGGCTTTCTGTCTCAGCGAGCTACAGGGAGTGCTGCTCTGAGTTCGTCTAACCAAAATACAAAGTGATCACTGCAACCAGGCCAATTGTCTTGGGGGTTGCACACGAAAGCCAACGGCTCACAGTGTGTTGGACTCTGCCTCGGACACATGAACCTTCTCGAACATGAAAATGCTGATGCAGTTTTGGCGAGTATGCAGACATGAAACGTGATTTTCCTCATATGTCTACCTCGGCTGCGCTATTCTTATACAAGTACCTGCAGGACGGGACGACTGAGGTCTGAAAAGGCAGCTGATAATCATCACAGAGCTATCGTAGAACAAACTCCGGACTCCAGGAATGAGGTTCGTAACTTCACAGTTCTATACGAGGGAGAGCTTCTCTGACCAGGCCACCCATGTTGTCTTAACCACAAGCGACCAAGGCTGTCTGTCCAACCCAGCTTGAAGTACCTGGTACCTTCCAGATCCGCGCATGGGTTTGGCATCTGACCGGGGTACCTCCATGACTCCGTTCACAGCGCACCACGTGAATCGGACTCCCAAGGCTTAGATTGAATGGTGTGTGTCGGAGAACGACAGCACTCTGGTCCAGGCCACCAGGGTTCGACACATGCGGTGCAGTTTGAGCGGGACCATGGAGGTAATGGCTGAGTCTTTATAGACTTCTTTTCCCCGACATCAACTAGCCGTCATAGCCAATCACTGGAGCGCGTGCCCGACAATCTTCAGGGACCAAGGTGAAACTATATCGCCTGACCTGCGCTACTTGCCAAGTTAGGCGGATGGCTTCTCTACGACACGTGTCTCGTATTTGCGGATAAAGCTGTTGACCGCGCCATGCGAATGAGAATCTTCTCATCATCCTTCGTGTCCAAGATGAGGCTCGCGCTATTGCTGTTGGTTGCCGTCTCCGACGTGCTAGCCTCTAGCATCCATCAGAAACGCGCTGTCATCGACCATGATGCTGTGATCGGCTTTCAAGAAACCGTGCCCAAGAGCACCATTGGCGAGTTGTATCTGAAATACAAGCCATTCTTGTATGTCGTGAATGGATGTGTTCCATTCCCAGTCGTTGATGCGCAAGGCAATACCGGGTGACCACACTCCCATATCACAATACTCTACACACCCAGGGCTAACGAGTACATTTAGCGGCGGCCTTCAGCCCACTGGCGGATCAAACAGCGGCTGCTCCGAGAGCACCGGCCAAGTCTACGCCCGCTCATCCCATTACAAAGACCGTTTCGCCATCATCTACTCCTGGTACATGCCCAAAGACTCGCCAGCCGATGGGCTCGGCCACCGCCACGACTGGGAAGGAATCGTAGTCTGGCTGTCCGACGCCACAGCATCCGCGACGCTCTTGGGCGTAGCAGCGAGTGCTCACGGAAACTACGATACTCAGAAACCTCCATTACTTCATACCAGCGGTGGCACTCATCCTCTGATTCGGTACTTCAGCGTCTTCCCACTGAATCATCAGTCGGGCTTCACATCGGTCAAGGGCCAGGAGCAGCCGCTGATTGCCTGGGAGGAGTTGACGGATGCGGCGAGGCAGGCGTTGGAGAATACCGACTTTGGTGGGTCCTTTGGGTGATTGCTAAGTGAGTGATTGACTGACATGCATGTAGGTTCCGCGACTGTCCCTTTCAAGGACGCAACGTTCGAAAACAACCTGGACGAGGCTCAGCTTGACTGAGTGGTTGTCACATGCAAGTTCTGCAGCTTTCACATGCCATATCGTGAATGCTACGCTTCTATAGCGTTCTTCTACATCCTCTTCACAATCACTTTTGAACAAACATCTTTCTAGTTTTCATCCACCACCTTTGATAGCTGACTGGAAGCAATCAATTTTATCGAGAAAATGCACATTCTCAACCACCTCTTCTCACCTCTGAACTCACCTCATCTCTTGCCAGCCCTGCAGACACCATGCCCAATCCCAAAAACGCCCCTCCGGCCCATTCCAAGATCACCGACGAACAACTCGCAGACTGGAGACGTGGCGCAAGCACAGCATCTACCGGTCCAATCCCGCATGGGCGACAACCAAATCTCGAACCTCGTCCGACAGGCCCTCCGCCCACCAGTCCGACCACTGCCAAACATCTTCGCGATGTAGGCTACGACAACAGTACCGGCGGCGAAGAACTAGAGCTCGATACCTTTTGCATCTGCAAGAAGCCACTACCGCAATATCTCGACGAGAACAAGATCATCCGCTGCAACAATCGCCTTTGTAAGATAAACATCTTCCACCTACGCTGCGTCAACCTCCCCGGGTTGCCGACTCAGCACCTCGCCTGGATGTGTCCGCCTTGTCGGAACGGATTCATGGGCTCTACGAACGATGAGACTGGACTGTTTGATCCTGATGAAGGTATGCGTGCGGGAATGATGTCGGCGGGGCAGTGGGTTCAGGAGGAGAGAGAAAGGGTCAGAAGGAAGAAGGAGAGGAAGCAAAGAGAGGAGCGGGCGGAGGTAAAGGAGCGGGCGCTCCCGGAGGTAGAAAGCAGTGCGGCTCCCGGGGCTCGAGGAGTAGTGGGGGGAACAATCGCAGACATGGTGAGGGCTGCAGCAGAGGATGAGAGGAGACTCCAGTGGCAGAAGTATTTGCTCGAAACGGCGTCCCACCAGGCGGAGTTGAGATCTCGACAAAGACCGGAGATGATAAGAGATGCGGACCGTGGGCTCGCGGCAGGTGGAGAGGGAGTGCAGGACGAAATGACAGGCGAAGGAGGAGATGAAGAGATGAGGACGGTCGCGCTTGAAGCCGGGGAGGAATCAGCGTTGGCAAAGCAGAAGACACAATTCACCTTCGTCGAGGAGCATCCGGAGGAATGGAATGACCGTCAAAGCCCAGAAGCGGATGTGGGCAAGCTCGGTGGACCCGGGGAAGGCCACGAGGCTGGGCAAGTCAGCGGACGGGAAGCAGATCATGTCGAGTCGGGAAAGAAGATTGACACGCCGGGCGCAGAGCATGACATGCAGGCTCCAAGGCAAGATGAGCTCTCTGCGTTGGACAATGAGTCCGGTGCAAGAAGAAACAGCGAGCTGAAAGAGCGTACGGAAAAGATCGTGGAGGATGTGGACCACGACATGGGCGCTGAAAAGACCGGCATGATCACAGCGGAGCACGAGGGCGTAAAAGAGAATATCGAGCGACCAGCCACCGACGAAAAGTCGATGGCCGATGGGATCAGCAAGGTTGCAGATTTGGCGCCAGACTCGGACGTCGCTGTTCCCCAGGAATTGGACGATCAGGCGGAGGGAGCTACTCTTGACGATATGATCACTGAGGCTGTCGTACAGCTTGAGGCTGAGAGAGTTTCAAAGGCGACAGCAGCGGCTGAAGCCGAAGAAAAGATCGGATCTGAAAGGACGGTCGAGGCCGCGACACAGGGCAAGGCCGAGAGAAACAGCGAATTGGAAGCAGAGGACGGCAACGAGCTTGATGTCGATGAAGAGGTTGATGTTCATGGGGAGGATGAAGCCGCACAGAGGGTTGTCGACGATGCGGCATCAAGTTCGGACGACGACACCATTGTGGTGAAGCATGTTCAGAGGGAGGGTGATAGGCCTGCACGCTGAACAGTATAGTCCTCGGTCGTGTAAGGCCGAAGTAAGTTGTGTTGGAGCTGTCAACTTTGAGAATGTGAGTATAGTCTCCTCTGTTCCTTCGCTTCAACATTATTTCTTTCCCATTGCATCTTCACTTCCTCTCCCTGTCGAGTCTGAAACTCGTTTCTGGAACATCGCCAGCCTCGGGGTTACGATGGCACCATCTCCACTATTCCTACCTCCATCCTTCCGCTCAAACTGCAACACTCCAACCAAACCAATTAGGCCCACCTCGGGCGGTGCATTTCACCCGACAGCGTAGAGACACATTGCCGACAAGATCGTAATAGCAACGATCCTAATGCACATCTCCCCAATTTTCTGCGCAACTTTCACCGTACATGTGTCGCTCATTTAGCTTGGATGGTGCAGTTTAAGCGGAAGCACGGAGGTACGGCAACTCGTCATCAAGCAGGGAGCTGTCCACTGTTCTTACCTGTTCCATCCCTTGCTTCACTGTTTTCGGAGTATAGCCACGAAGGTCTATATGTTGTCCGTGAGGTATTTGTATCCGTCTTTCCTCCAATCTTTCCCTTCCCGTGTTTCTTTCTTCGAGTCTTGTGCAATGGCGCGGCCTGCAGGAAGGATTGCATTTCCTCTACTCAGTGGCATCATTCCAGCAGCAAAGGGAGTGAGGTGATGCTCAAGGAGTTCAGGAGCAGCAGGCGTTGGAAACATGAGTTTAGGTGGTTGCTATTTTCGTCTCGGCCTCGTCCGGAGCCAACTCCGCTCAACTTCTTCTCACGCCCAAAATTCCTCTCTCTCTCTCCTCTTCCGTCCATCAACCATGACAACATGACTATCGGCATGACTGCAGCAGGCAGGCGTACCAGCACAACTATCTAAGAAACTCGCCGTGCCGTGATCAAAGACCGACAATGCGACGTTCCACCATGGCATCGGGTGGCCGCACTTTCCGGACACGAAAGTCCGACCTCAAGATGAGACGCGCGAAGGATCGCGGACTTCAGCTTCAACCGGAGAAGTGATATATATCTCCACGCCCATTCCTGGCCAGATCAACTCCATCCACGCACAAGTACTCCATAACTTTTCTTGCTGTCTAACACATATCCTGCACCTCTTCCAGTCTCCTCACAATCTAGCAACATGGCCTCAAAAGTCCCACAATACTCCCGCACTCTGCCCGTGCTCAGCAGTCTGGCTGTCTTTGCAATCGCAGGCAGCACGTATGCGAACAGCAGAAAGCCGATCCAGCTCGATTCAGCTAGCAACCCGCCAACCAAGGCTTTCACATTCCCCAGCGGGATGCTCTTCAGCAAGCGACTGACCGTCACACATAGCGAACAAGTCAACCACGACACGAAGAGAGTCACCTTTGCTCTTCCAGGAGAAAAGTCGCAAGTCAGCGGCGTGCCAGCGGGATGTACGCCATCTGAGACCATCCGAGATGATCGTCGAAGTCGAGGAAAGACTGACAAACCGAGATAGCTGCGATCCTCACCCAACACACTCCAGCAGGTGGCTGGTTCCCCGTCTTCCGACCCTACACGCCGATCTCAGATCCCAACGAGCCCGGAACCCTCCAGCTTCTCGTCAAGCAATACCCGAACGGCAAAGCTTCCTCGCATATCCACTCCCTTCAACCCGGCGACCAACTCACCGTCCGTGGACCGATTCCTGGTTACTCATATACGCCTTCTTCTCGGCCACAATCACGCGATCTGATTCTCGTGGCGGGCGGCGCGGGTATCACACCGATCTACAGTCTCGCACGAGGAATACTGCAAGATGCGAACGACAACACTCGCATACAACTTCTCTGGGGTATAAACGGTACTCGGGACATCGTGCTAAAGAGCGAGCTGGAAGCTTTGGGAAGGACACACCCGGATCGGCTGCAGGTAACTTATGCCGTATCCGGAGCGGATTGTGCTCTGGAAAACGAGAAGTACAAGAAGGGCTACATCAACAAGTCAATGCTCCAAGAAGCATTCGCTATGTGTGAGAATAGCTCCTGGGGAGACGCGAAGGGAATAAAAGTTTGGCTGTGCGGGCCGCCAACGATGGAGAGCGCTCTTACCGGGAAGGACGGTGCTTTGGCAGAATTGGGTGTAATTGGAAAGGAGCTCCACAAGTTCTGAGGAATCTTGATTCAATTGAAAAGCACTGGATGAATTTCTTCTTGCAATGTCTCTCAGGCGACAAGCTCTACAATTCCGATCCATGGCTGCGACCTCTGCTCGAGTCGATCTAATTCAGGAACGCCAAATCAGCAGGTCCCGCTCGGATCGCTACGGTACGGGTAGCGGTCGGATTCGTAACTGATCTTCAGCATCCTATTTAGGTCGACAACTCCCAGTAACGTCCGAGTCTCGCTGTGGTTGGAAGGGTCCCTGAAAGCACCCGGAGGCTCGGCGGCGTCAGCCTCCTTGACAGGGGTTTACCCTGACGTCCTTCCGGCGATCGCGTATCATCCACGTCTTCCGTCCACAGGCGACTGGCGTTCACTTCTCCGAGTGAGACATTTGAATATGCATCTGCTGTGGTGCTTTCGGTCGGCGCGGTGGTCGTCGCAAGGTCTGCTGCCATGCTTTCGAGCTCCAACGACATGGCGCCGGGTCGGAGATCGTTTCCCTGCCCAATGAGCATAGCCCTCCTTCGCGTTCCCGGCACAGGGATTGGGTAAGATCATGACGAAGGCCGAGAAAGTTCTGGACACAGGTCATCGCTCGAATGACGAGGAAATCGATGATCGGTTGGAGCAGCAGCCTGTATAAAGACACACCCGACAACTCGCCTTCATCAACACTCTTTTCCTCAACCTGCTCTCCGATCACACCACCCGACAGCCAAGCTCGGAGCAACCGGTCAACACTTCAACACAGTCAACATGCATTTTGTCCAGCTCGCCATGATCTTTGGCTTCGCAACCTCCGCTTTGGCCTGGGTATGAAGGCTCTCTTCATCTCGCCTCCTTCGCACGCTAATGCGCTGTCCAGAAATGCGACCTGCCAGGCGACGATTGGCCATACGGTCGGTGTTACGATGAGACTGGACAGTACACTACTGCTTTCCAATGCCTGAAGGTACGCCGCGTATTGTCACCGGTAAAGGCTCTTTCGACTGACATCTTCCGTCCAGGATTGTCCATGTCCCACGACTGGCGACGGCTGCGTGCCGGATCAGATGACCACCTCATACACCGCGTGGTGTACACCTCCTGATTACTGCCAAAACCGGCCTCCATTCCAGGCGCTTGGGGAATAGGATGGCAGGCAAAGCAAGTCGTGTGCACGAACGGCGTTCGAGCAGATGGCAACGATATTCATGACTGGAAGGGCTGCAAAGACGATCGGTCACAAGATAAGCGGTTGTGTTTTAGGCAGTCGGCTCTATGCTGCGCTCGACACGGAATGTTATGATGGCTGTGCAACGTACTGGGAGGGAGGGAGTTGGACAGCAGCCTGGGAATCTAATGTACCTTTCGAGCTCACGCAGAAGTATCAAGCAGTTCCCATCGGCCCATAGCATTTCATTGTGTTCTCAAGCTCTAATGTGCGCGCGGCAGCATCCAAGTCTGATATGAATTCTGGCCGAGACGATCTCCAGAGCTGTCCTCCGCACTTGAACCGCTTTACCGCAAACTCAAATACTCTTGTTGTCTTCGGCAACATCCAATGGAATGGCGTCGAATGAAGCCGTGGGGTTATTCGAGATTTGCGGGGTAACAGGTGGATCGACAACGACATCCCCAGCAAGGTGCTCGGCAGAAAAGATAAATGTTCTCATCTCCCACGACTCGAACACTTCCGCCTGCCAGACAGAAGAATCGATCAAACCAGAAAATCCTCCGAACACCGTTAACATGGTCCTCCAAGTCTACCTCGATCCATGCACGATCAACTGTCGTAAGGTCCTTGCGGGCCTCGACATGATGGACGTCAAGTACGAAGAGCACTTCGTCAGCTTCTTCAAGGGCGAACAGAAAGGCGAAGACTACGTCAAGAACATCAACCCACACGCCACCGTCCCAGCCGCCGTCGACGGAGACCTCAAACTGACCGAGTCCAACTCCATCCTGATGTACGCCGCTGATGTCGCCGGCTCCGACGCCTACCCCAAAGACCTCAAGCTCCGCGCTGATGCCAATCGCTGGCTTCTCTGGGAAGCCTCTGTCTGGTTCGGTACCAACTACACCTACCTCGTCGAAAACGTCGTCAAAGAACTCATGGGAGGCCAGCCCGACCAATCCGTCCTCTCAGCTGAGGAACCTAAATGGAACAAAGCCGCCAGCATCCTCGACGCCCGCCTCGGCGAGACAGGCAAATGGATCATCCCCGGTCCCAACCCTACCATCGTCGACATCGCTGTCGCCAGCCCCATGCACCTCCACGGCGCCGCCAAGGTGCCCCTCGACCAACACCGCAACCTCAAACGCTGGATCGCCGACGTCGAAGCCCTCCCCGCCTGGCAAAAGACCCAACCCGCGGTCGACAGCGCTCTCCTCCCAAACAAGGGCAAAGAGGTTCGTGCATCCTTCAACTACACGAAAGACCTCGGTTCCAAACTCACAGAAATCTACTTTTACGAAGACCCCAAAGCCGTAAACATTCACGAACCGGGTGACGATCCCTTTGAAGTCGCCGTGCACAACGGCTGGGATCGCGTTGCAGACTTCTCCGTCGACAAGGAGGGGTTCGCGGTGAAGGACTTCAACCCATCGTTTCCGAACAATGCTTTCAACGACGACTCGGCCGTGCGAGAGAAATTCTACCCCGAAGTCGTCGAGTTTTTGAAAAAGGAGTTGGGCGCGAAACGCGTGCTTGTTTTCGACCATACTATCCGTACGAAAGCCAATCAGGCCAAACCTATCACCGACCAATCGAATACTTCCCAACGCGCGCCTGTTGCTCTCGTGCACTGCGATTATACCGCTGAATCCGGGCCTGTGCGGGTGAAGCAACTGCTTCCTGATGAAGCGGACGACCTTCTCGCGAGACGGACGGCTTTTATTAATGTCTGGAAACCGCTTAACAAGGTCGAGGAGTATCCACTTGCTATGTGCGACGTTACGTCTTCGCCGCCAGAGGATTTTTTCAAGTTGTATTTGAGGTATCAGGATCGTACGGGAGAGAACTATGTCATGCGGAGGAACGAGAAGCATGACTGGGTGTACTTTCCGGACATGACGCCTGACAAGAGTATCTTACTCAAGACTTATGATTCAGACAAGCAGAGAGCGCAATTTGTGGGTCACTCTGCTTTCGTTGATCCGACGAGTAAGCCGGACGCTCCTGCCAGGGAGAGTGTGGAGATCCGGACCATTTGTTTCTTCTAGGCGATGAACGAGTTGTCCTTGGTCTGGGATGATTGTCTTCGGAGCGGCATGTTACTGTTTGGGCTTTGTTGTATATGTTCGATTCATATCTACGATCTCAATTTCCACTGCTCGGCGCAAATATCACGGCGTGAGTACTGTTCACAGTTGAGCATTACTGGTCTGCAGACCCAGCATTTCCTCCCGATTGTTCTCGTAATCCGCTACGATCTTGATCGCTCAATCGACCTTAGGTAAGACTGTATCATAAATCTCCTCCACCTTACATCTGCCCCTTCAACCACTCAATCCCCGCCATCAAATTCCCAATAAAGGTCTGACTCTCCGGCACCGGCGGGAAGATCCAGAAGTAGTGAGGCATGCCCTGTGACCAGCGTCAGCAATAGCACAAAGAAGACAATAGCATGTCACTCATGTCTATCAATGCTTACCGGGTAATGATCGTGTTTCGTCGGCACACCCGCTTCCTTCAGCGCCTCCTCCATGACATACGCATCATCCCTCAACGGATCAAATTCGCAGGACGTGAAGTACACGGGCGGGAAATTCTTGTGGTTGTCCGTCGCGAGGAGGGTGAAGACTGCTGGGTCGTTGGGGTCGACTTTCACATGTCTATAGGTACTGCCATCAGCTTCATGCCCGAACGAGAAGTAAGTGAGTGGCGGAAGGGAAAGACGTACTCGTAGAAAATCTCCATACTCCCCTTATCGATAATGGGAGTTCCTTTTGCATTTTCCGTGTAGGAATTGTACTTGGACTTGTACTTGTCAGGGATACTATCCCAGTGAGCGGTGGTCGGGACGAGAGCTGCGACGCCTTTGATCGTGGACTTGAGTTTTGGGTCCTGGGTGATGTTATTGGCGATTTGGAGGGCGAGTCCACCACCTGCGGAGCCGCCGGCTGTGTACATTTTGTTGGGGTCGCCGTGGAAGGTCGAGGCGTTGGCGTGGGCCTGAGAGGGGTGTATATTAACAACGAAGACTTGACGGAGCTTGTTAGTGAGTTGGAGGGTAGAGAAGACTCACCCATTTGTACAACTTTAAGCTATCCTCCAACTGCGCCGGCCAGACACTCTCGGGCGTCAAGCGGTACTCGACGTTCACTACAGCAGAATTGGTGTGCTCGGCCACCATACGGCAAATCAGATCGTCCGAGTCGAGATCTCCGGTCATCCAGCCTCCGCCGTGAGTCCAAATGCAGATGGGTAGAGGTCCAGAGGCGTTCTTGGGAACATAGGTGCGGTAGCCGATGCTGTCGACTTTGCCTTCGACGACATCGACGTTCTCGGAGGGTGTGGGAAAGAGTGGAGCCAGAGCGGTTACGAGTTGCACGTATTGGTTCTTGATGTCCTCTGGGGAGCCTTGGAGCGTGGCTCGGCCGCCGGAGGCTTCTTCCCAGGCGAGCCAGGAGGGGGCGTATTGGCCAGGCATGATGTCTCGTTGGGTATGTGCTGGATTGTGTAGTGTGACAAGCGTTCTCAATGCTCAAAGCTATCGATTGCTGTCAATAGAAAGGTGTATAGGTACAACTCCGCCTCGAGCCTAGAAGAGGGGTACTTGTTATGTAGTATTTCCGGTCCCCTCCCTCGGCACTCTCGGTACATGATGAGCTGAGCGCTCCTGATGATGACCCAGCAGTCCTTAAGAGCTGAGCATGATCTGTTGTAATTGGGCTTAAGCTGAGTAGAGGAAGACCTCTAATTGGCAGGTATATATTGTTATGCAGAGAGAATCTTAAGTGTGAGATTCTTACTTTAGCTATCTGTGTGTAGGAATGCCTTAGCACTAGTTACGTGCACTTTACTAATAGTTAGTCTAATAATCTACAACACTCCCCTATTAGTAGCTGCATTATTACGAGCTGTCTGTTACCTAAATATAGCAGGTATTTACCTACTACGTAGCTAATACTCGGCTTTAGCTTGTTAAAAAGCATCTTTATCTAGCTTTTTTATTCCTCTACTTTACAATCCACACCTCTTATCTATTTAGCTAATTTATTAGCTAATCTATTATCTATCCCTTACAGCTATCTATAACACAATCTATATTACTAGCTATAGCTTCTAGAAGAAGAGTAGCTTTCTCTATCCCTAGGAAAACCTTCTAGCAAGTTATCGATAAAGCAAGAGCTGTTAGTAGTAAAGATCTCCTATAGATCTACAAAGATAGTTCTGTAGCACATTAGACTATATATTAACTTATTAGAGGAGAGATAAACAGATACTATAATAGAGTAAATGTTAGGGCTTAGGGTCCCTTCTCTTTTGTAGCTTGCTTTAATAACTTTATAGCTAAGCTTAATAAGGATCTCCTTACTACAGACCTTATTAACATAGTAATAGAGGAGCTGTACAACCTAAGGGAGTAGGCCTTCCTAGTAGAAAACTACCCTAGTCTAACAACTCCTAATCCTTAGGGATTTGTATTATACTATAACTAGACTCCTCTTAGCTAAATGTTAAGCTCTAACAAGGCAGAGATAAAGCAGTAGTTAGTAGTATAGCATCCTATATATGTTCTCCTTAAAATCCCTTCTTCCCTAATAGAAACTAACATTCTCCTAGGCTTTAAGTTAAGATTCTAGGGGAATTAGCTTAGTCTTTTAGTAGTAGTCTAGGGGGGCAGGCTGCAGGTTCTAGGACATACTCTAATGCTTTTAAGTTTTTATAGAAAAGTTTTCCTTTAGCTAGGTATTTTTCTTATAGTTTCTTAGATACTTTTGTAGAGGTGTATAGTTGCCTCCTTTCCTTTATACAGATAAGAATAAAATAAGTGTTCTAAGTGTTATACTTCTTAGTTTTGTAACAAATAAAATAGTATAATTCTAGGGAGGGAATCCTTCTTAGGTAGGAATGCAGGTATTAAGGCATAAATTTAAGAGCAGTTTCCCTCTTCTTATTAAGGGCTAGTTAGTCTAGTAGTATAATTTCTAACTACAAATTAGAGGGTTATAGGTTTAATTCCTGTATTAGCCTCTCTTATGTGTCTATATTAGCTGCCTAATATAGACACATAAGTATCTTTTTGCTGGATTTATAGATCTATATATTAGAGGATAGTGTTTAGGGATTTTGGTTTTGTTAGACAGTCTGCAAGCTACATGTCTGTCCTTACAAACTCTACCTTAATACTCCCCTTATTATGTTGTTCTCTGCAGTAATAGTTCCTAAGAGAGACATGTCTTAATCTTTTGGAGTTAGCATAGCTTTCTATAAGGCTAATAGCTAATTAATTGTCTACTTTAATAAGGATAGTAGAAATGCTTTTAGCCTAGGTAAAGAGCTAGAGCTTATTAATAAGATTCCTTACCTAATTTACTTCTCTTGTTACCTTAGTAAGAGAGAGGTACTCTGCCTTAGTGCTAGACAGTACTACTTCTTTCTGTAGTTAAGATCTCTAGACAACTAGGCCTCTTGCAATTTTAAAGAGTATTCCTAAGGTAAACCTAGATATGCTAGGATTACTAGCAAAGTTAGAGTCTAAGAATGCTTTAATCTGAATTTGCTCCTTAGTTTTCCTATATACAAGGCACTTATTAATTGTGCCTGCAACATATCTCTAAATATGTTTAGCTACCTAGACATGCAAAGGTCCTAGGTTCTAAAGGAACCTTGCATAATAGTTAACAGCAAAACTAGTATCTGGTCTAGTATAGTTTAACAGATGTTACAGTTCCCTAATAATCTTATTAAAGAGATTATAGTCCTTCTTTGTTCCCTTATCCTAGAGGGGTTTAAGGAGGGTATTAAGGGGGTACTTAACACTCTTTGCATTGCTAAGACTATATCCTTAGAGTTTATCTCTAGAATAGTGTTCCTAAGAGACAGACATAGAGCTATCTTTCCCTTCCTTTAGGTAAAGTCTAAGAAAGACATTAGTATTAACAACCTTAATTGTGTACTTCTGCTCTAATCCCTTAATTAGCTTGTTAATCTTATAGTCTAACTGTCTAAAGATCTAGAAGTTATTTATATAAAGGAGAACAAGGATGCCTTTCCCTTAAAAGAGGCAAGCGTTACTAACAGTTCTTATTAGACTAAGCTTTTAGAGAGTGTCTATAGCATCGTAGTGCTAGAGAGCAGCTGCCTGCTTAAGCCTATACAGTCCTTTCTTAATATATATAATGTACTTGTAGGCATCTTTCTTAAAGAGATAAGCTCCCTCTAGTAGCTTAATAAAGATCTGCTTATCTAGGTTTGGATTTAGGAATGCAGTCTTAATATTAACTTGTCTCCTCTTCTAGCTAAAGTTAACTAAGAGGGACAGAAGTATTCTCCCTATTACAGCTCTTAGGGTAGGAGCAAAGGTATTAATATAGTTAAGTCCCTTCCTTTATATAAATCCCCTAGCTGTCTATCTAGCCTTGTACTTCTCTACAGTTCTATCTAGGAGCATCTTAATCTTAAAGACCTATTTCCCTATAAGAGGGACTCTCCCCTTAGGGAGGGTGCTAATAAGTTTCTATTTAAGGCATCTTATAGACTTAAGTAACTTAGCTTCCTTAATAATAGCTTTCTCCTATTCCTTATAGTTAGATCTAGAGAGAGCTTCCTTAACTGTCTTAGGATTAGACAGATTAGGATTTGTTGCTTTAAGTCCTATCTTCTAGATCTTGCTATAGTCTTTTCTTATAACTAATCTTCTACTTCTTAAGAGTCTAAATATGCCTAAGCTTTTAGGACTTGCTTTATTACCTAATTTCTTAGGTCTCTTAGGGCTTCTCCCTGCTTTCCTCTTTCCTATAATATAAATATCTAGGAAGGGAGTTATAGCATAGTCTTAGAGGTCTTCCCTTTTAGGGCAATCCTCTGCTAATGCTTAATATTGTAGCTATGTTAATAAGGCATTAGCCTGCTCCTAGAATCCCTTAGGACTTCCTTAAAATCCCTTAGGACTTCCTGTTTCCTTAGAAACATGCTCCCCCTAAGCTAGCTAGGAGGCTTCTTTATACTTAGTAGCCTCTAGCTAATTAGGCTTAGACTGCTTATATTAGTTATCCTAGGACTGTATGTCCTAACCTAATGTTTGCTCCCCTTAAGATATTAAAAAAGAGGCTTAGTTTCTCTCTCTCTGCATAGTATTAAATATGTTCTCTACTTCTTAAAGATAAGAAGTAGTAAGAGGTTAGGCATCTTGCCCTTAGGCATCCTAGCCCTAATCTTAATCCTTAGTGTAGATAGTATAGACTTCCTGTTCTATAGTAATAGGTTGCATTAGTTATAGGAAACTCTCCCCCTAGAAGTCTAGGGCAGCAGGTATTATGCTATATACCTTATCCTTATTATATGTTATATAAGGAGAGGTTATAATCTTGTGCTAAAACCTAACAAGGGTAGATAATTCAAACTTCTAAACTATATAGTTAGTTAAAGTGTTCTCCTAGAATCCTAGATTCTAGTATTTCTCTGCTCTAGGATAGAACTTCTATAAATTAGGTCTCCCCTAATTATGCAGATATACTCTGCATCTAAATCTCCTAACCTTTGTTAGATTAATATATAAAGTTCTAGCATTAAGATCTTAATTAAATTCCTAAAGAGGAATCTTGTTAGTTAACAGGCATACTAGCCTGTTAGTAAGGAAGATTGCATATGCAACTGCAAAACTCTAGAGAGGGAGAGGTAGGCTAGAGTTAATTATTATTGCTCTTGCCTTGTTAAGGATAACCTTATTAGATAATTCTGCAATTCTATTCTGCTTAGGAGTATAGGGAGCTAAGAAATCCTATCTTAGTCCCTTATTCTCTGCAAATGTAATTAGATTATTATTGTTAAATTCTCCTCCTCTATCTAAGAACTAGATCTTAACTATCTTTTTGTACTAGTTAAATATCTTAGTAGTCTATTTCTTAATAATTTGTGCAGCTTGTAATTTAAGCTTGCAGAAGATAGCCTATCTCCTTCTTAACTTTGTATTAGTAATTATAAGGATGTACTTGCATCTAAAGATGTCTAGTAGAAAGATTAGTCCTATAATATTAATATAGACCTTATCTAATAAGGATTAAGGTATTAGTCTTAGAGTTCTTAACACTACTCTCTGTAACCTTGCAAGCTTGCATAGCTTATAGTACTTAAGTATAGATATGTTAATCTGCTTAAGTCCTTAGACTTAAGCCTTTGTTGTACTAAGAATCTTATTCCTTATATAGCCTAGTCTCTAGTGCTATCTTGTTATATTAGCCTTAGGCATAGCAAAGGCTAGATAGGACATATTCCTGTTAGTTGTAGAAGCAACTTTAGTACTCCCCTTAGGGAGAGAGACAGTTACATTCTAAAGGATTAGAACATTATAAGTAGACTAAACCTTGCCTATCTTCTTGTTATTCCTTAGAATACATAAAGATAGCCTATCTAGGTAGACCTTACACTTTAGCTAGAGAGTCTCTATTAAGATAAGGTTGTAATTAGAGTTAGGAGAGTACAACACATCTTGCAAGGTAATGTTTAACTTATTCCCCTTGTACTTTATTATAATCCTTATATTTCCTAAGTGTGTAACTGTGCTTTGTCTAATAGCTTAAGAGAACCTAATTAGGGTTTCTAGGGGTTTAAGGTCTAAGAACTAGGACTTGTTATTAAAGAAGTAGTATAATATACTAGAATCCTAGACAATAGTGTTACTCCTTTGTATTCTAGCGGCAGCAATTACTACTCCTGCAAATAAGCTATCTAAATTAGAGCCTAAGCCTACATTAGAAGAGGAGATAGGCTTAATTGCTGCAGCACCCTTTCCTCCCTTCTTATTATATCTCTTACTTTTGTCTTAGGACTTCTTCTTGTCCTTGTTAGATCCTCCTTTTCCTCTATATACCTAGGACTTTAGGGCCTTATTAGGGTGCTTCTTAAAGCAATCTACATTTATATAGATATAATAGGTACACTTAATATACTAATTATTATCTACTGCAGCACCCCTAAATCCTCCTGCTGTCCTCTATGTCTGTAAAGGAGGTTCCTTAATTAATAAGGTAATTAGCTCTTTAAGAGTTGTGTTCTTAATATAATAGGATTGTCTCTAGCTTCTTAGGTATTCTAGATAGCAGAGGCCTTAGATAAAGAACAGCCTAATCTGCTTATTACTAAAGGTAAGCTTTAAGACTAGAATGCTCTTAAACCTAGAGTATTATTCTATTACAGAGATGTACTTGTAATACTACTTCTAGAAGTCCTTACAGTACTTCTAAGTATTTATTCCTTAGATCTTAATATTGCTAATTCCAAGAATCCTTAGGCTGTTATAAATGTTTATAGTTACAACAGGCCTGTAGGTAGCTGCAACTGTATTATATAGTTCCTTAGCTGTCTTCTCTATATCCCTAAAGTTAGGCCTTAGAGATTAGTTAATCCTTTTACTAACAATCCTATATGCAATTAGGTTATACTTATGCTAGACTTAGAGAGGAGTTAGTCTTAGTCTACTAGTTAGAATAGGTTCTGTTACTAGAGTGTCCCCTCCTTCTTTTTAGGAAGGAGTTAGAACCTAGGAGGATAAAGCAGTACTCTCCTTAGTTAGTAGAGAGGGATATCTAACTTTAATTCCTAGCTTTAGTTAGGCAGGGCACTAGGGAATATTATAAAAGACATAGCCTAACACCTCCTTGTCTATAAGGGCTGCTTTAAGCATCCTTAACTAGTCTAAGAAGTTACTTCCCTTTCTTAGGACTTTATTCTCCTTCGCAGTCTTAAACTTATTAGCCTACATTACGGCTGTTATTATAACTAGCTCTTTCTCGGCTCGCTAGTTAACTGTCTAAACAGTATACAGTAAGGTTCTAGTAGCTGCGCTTAGAACAGACAATTCTTCCTTAAGTGTGCAGTAGTTACGCCGGGCTTATAACCTGTTGTAATTAGGCTTAAGCTAAGTAGAGGAAGACCTCTAATTAGCAGGTATATATTATCATACAGAGAGAATCTTAAGTGTAAGATTCTTACTTTAGCTATCTATGTGTAGGAATGCCTTAGCACTAGTTACGTGCACTTCACTAATGGTCAGTCTGATGATCCACAACATGATCTCGGTCAGCCGCATGCATAATCGGCTTACGCAGGACTGTTGGTAGTGCGATTGTGGAAGGTCTAGAATCATTACTCCACAGATTCGGCTCCCTCATGCCCCGCATTACTGTTGGCGCCGTTGTTGGAGAGCGGAGGCGGGCTTCGGATCGGCACTCATACTCCGTATGTAGTCGGACCTTCAGGGATGGGTATTTGGTTGTTGGAAGACCATGCTGCCGGGCCGGGAGAGGGGTGCAAACGCTACTCCATTGACATTTGTGCTTTGAACTTGACCTTTGTGTCGGAGGATACAAGGTCCCGGCTGGAGCGTGCTGAGATTTTGGCGGCCGGGCGCTCGTCAGTCGGGCAATCCCTTTGCACGCGCTCACAAGTAGCCGAGCTGGGGTGATCATAGCCTGGCAATTAGCATGGTGGTGAGAGCTTTTCGAGACCAGCACTTGGAGCCCGCCGAGCAACGACCTGATTGTTTGGCATTATGTAGACAAAAACTTTTACATCAACACATACGACCACAGATAGATGAAAAATCGGCTTCCCGTCCGATCAGCCATGATAATCATCTAATCGCTACACTAGTACTCAAGTTGGTGACAATTGGGGAATCCGTAGTGTTGTATGTTTTGCAATTTTTGCTCCCCGGCGGCAGGAAATTCCGAAAGGTGGGTCCGTGGAACTTCGATTTGAACATCGTGAGATCTTTTTTAATATCGAGTTCATAGCTCCAGATGTGCCGCGGTGAGAGAGGTTTGAAGTACTCACCAGCAGAAGTTCACCGTTCGGTCGCCGCTCCTAGGTCTGCACCGTTGACACCGCATTCCAGAAAAGTCCCCCATTTGTACAGCAGATCGACAAGAACTGCGGAACGAGTTGCGTGACGATTGTCGGTTCTGGCAGGTGCCAAAGGAAGAAGATTGCGGGTCTCAGCGTATATCCTAGAGCACGGTATCGACTTGACTTGATAGTCCTCGACCTGCGTTCGTGATCCTCTTGGATCCCGCTCACCTGTCAATTCAGTGTCGGCTTCGTGCCAGTTCCTGCGTCAAGGTACTTGTGAGCTTTCCTTAGGTCGAGTTCGATGGTCTGCGCACATCCTTCGCATCCTTCGTAAATCTGCTTCGCTGCGATATCGTCGGCCAACGAGAAGATCGCACCAATGAGTGAGAGAACAATCTCGGCACACCTCTAATCGCGCGCTGCTGGAACAGCTCCGGCGAGCCTGATAGAGGATCCCCGAAGTTCTTGAAGAAAGTCTGACAGAATTATGTTCAGGACCTGAAGAGCAACAGCTTTGGTCATGTTTCTGCAGACGCAGCTGATCAATTGGACTCCGCTGGTTGGTGGAATTTGAATGGTCGGGACGGGCGAAGCTATGGCACTCACATTGATGGTGGGGATATATATGCGTACTCGGACAAGGCTTCCGTCCGCACGACTCTCATTGCGCGGACATCGGGCGGGCGACGGCGCATTGTCATCATGCCGGCGGTGTGGCATCTTCGCAACGGCATACGTACTACACCGACAAAATGAGGTTGAAGGCGGATGTCGTAGCGCACACGGGGCGGCGACACCGGTGGTATGTCGATATACCAGATGGTCGCCCTTGGGTGCTAATCCTCGAGAGATGCAAAGTACCTCCGTGGTCCGCTCAGACTGCACTGCACCGCACGACTTGGACTTCTTCGACATGGAGTACGTAGTATGGGCAGGAGAATGGAGGGAACGAGGCGATCGGGAGAGCAGATCTTGGGGACTGGACCAGGAGGCGACTCTGTCTGTGCCTTTTCTTTCTTTCCAAGGACATTGTATCTTGGCCTTTCAACTTCTGGGCAATGTGTACCGGCAATTATTGCTGGAGCTGTTGAAAGTCAACCAAGGCTTGCAACCATTTGAGGGGAGAGAGAAGGTCAGTCGGAATGCCCATAGAGGTTGAGCTCCCACTGGTAAGCCGAAAGTCAACCATGGAATCACAACCAGTACCCAACATCTCCAGGCGGTTCCCAAAAAATGGCAACCCCGTCCATATAACCCCGTCCACTTCCTGCTCATCTACTCTTCCATCTCTGATCTCTCTCGCACATCACCCACGACATCGACACACGGTTCAGCAACAATGGTCGGCATCACCCACATCGCCGTCTCGCTCCTGGCGCTTGCAGATATTGCCCTTTGCTGGAACCCTTTCTCCCGTTCGGATCCAATCTTCCCTGGGCATCACAACGATGGGAGCTTCCGCACAGGTAAGTGATCCGAAGGGCAGAAGGCTTGCAGCGGTCCGAGCTTGTCTCTCGGGCCATGCCAGCATGCTCAGTCTGTCCTTTCACCTTTTGCATTCGAGCCATTGCTGACCTTTTCCCTCTTTGCAAGCGTGCTGTAGTTGCAACCCCCCAGAGCCGGTATGTCCGCAGGCGCAAGCGAGCTATACTGGGCCACCATCACCCAAGAAGACCCTACACTTGGACGACCTTTTCGACTGGGAGCATCACGATGAGCAAGACAATGCCGATTCCAAGGATCCCACTGGCAAAGTTGGCGTGCCATTCCAGGCCTAGGTGGGCCGAAGTGACGAATGGGTGCGTTTGATGCCTCTCTTCTTTGCAATAGATTGCAGTCAAGAAGCTGACTCTCTCTCTCTCTCTCCCTCAGGCGAATCCGAACAGACAATCTTCTCAGGAATGGCAGAGATTTCTCAACGACATTTGAGGCGTCCGGCTGCATGGCGAGCGATATGGAGGTGGAAATTGTTCATAAGTCGAGGTGGGATCAAGATGGAGGGTTCGCAAGTCCGAGGAATATCGTACACGGTAGCAATCCGCTTGGCTGCTTTTGCGAATGACAGTACCGTCTTCTATTCTTCTCTCCTCTTGTCATCGTGATTTCCATGTTCCAGCTTGAGGTTTATGAGCTGATGGCAAGGTAAGAAGTCAATGTAAGAGCGCTGTCGTCGAGTAACGGGAACTGCGCGGTCTGCCGAAGCAACGTGACATCAGCCTCACTTCCGATCAAGCTTCCCATCAAGCTTCCTATCAAGCCCATGACACGGGGCGGTCGCGTACTTTCCAACTCATCGAGACATGACACGATCAGCTTCCGCACTTCACACGTTCATAAAGCCGAGCAGTGAACATCACCATGTGCCATGAGAGCAGCCGATAATGGGCTTCCGGACCCTCCTGTTCGCATACATCTTCGGCGGTCTGACATTCATTCCCTTACTGCTTGCCGCCGCATGGTACCTTCAGCCCCGAGTGGAGCGGAATGAGATTGGAGGAGAAGAGACAGCATGGAAGAAGAGGAAAGACGATGCAGATGCGAAGGGAGATAATGAGGACAAAAACAGGAGACATTCTGAAGATGCCGCTGCGAGTGGGTCATTTGCGGTGCTGAGGAAGTACGATCTGCAGGCCGCTTTGACAGCACTGGGAACAAAAACCGGCAATGGAGACAGCGGCAATGGCGATGGCAACACCTCGACTGAGTCCGTATCCGTCTACCAGAGCATGTACAGATCGGTCTTCGCTGGCAACAAACCCGCAACCAGCACATTGCTACAGCCCGACGATCAACAAGATTCGCAGGCCACACGACGGAAGCCTCTGCCGGCGCAAGTGCTGTACATTGTTCTCCGACATGGTCACTTGATGCTATATGACACGCCCGGTCAGGTCGAGGTCAGGCATGTCATCAGTCTGGCCCATCACAACGTTTCGCTGCAAGCTGGCGCACATGACGAACATGATCTTGACGAGAAGAAGATCCCCGAGTCAGATCTCTTCATCAAGCGGACCGCAATCGTGCTCACTCCGGTCGAGCTGCCAAGTGGTGCTCTCCAGCAAGCCAACGCACCGCCGCCAGCGAAGCCATTCTTCCTCTTCTCGGGCACGAACATCGAAAAGGAAGCGTTTTATCACGCTCTTCTTGCAGCACGATCACATCCGCCAATACCTCGCCCGCTTGAGGTGGACACTCTGATCAAATTACAGTCTGCACTGCACTCCTCGGCAATCACCCAGGAGACTAGGGCACTCAACGCAGTCATCGGTCGTGTATTCCTCGCCATCAACCGGACGGACGACCTCAACGACTTTATTCGATTTAAGATCGAGAAGAAGCTCGCGCGTATTCAGAAACCCGCATACATACCGTCTCTGAGGATCCAGTCTCTCAACATGGGCGATGCAGGACCTCTACTTTCGAACCTCAAGCTGCGAGACCTGAACATCTCAGGCGACATGACTGTCAGTGCCGATATGAAATACACTGGCGGGCTTTCCCTTACCTTCCTAGCCGTCGCCCGTCTCGACTTGGGACAGCGGTTCAAAGCTCGGACTGTGGATCTCGTACTTAAAACATCGATCAATCGTCTCAGTGGACCTATGCTGCTTCACATCAAACCGCCTCCTTCAAATCGCATGTGGTTTTGCTTCGAGCACGTCCCCGAAATGGAGGTCCGCGTGGAGCCAGTTGTTTCTGAACGAAAGATCACATACGGATTTGTCCTGAGAGCTATCGAGGAAAGAGTGCGAACGGCCATCGCGGAAGGACTGGTGAAGCCGAACTGGGATGACATTCCATTTCCGTTCGCAGACACAAGAGGGAGCCATGCACGTGGAGGCCTGTGGCGGCACGATGGAGAGCCTGACAATGAATCACCCCGCCAGTCAACGAAGAACTTGGCAGAGAGAGCAGCTAAATCCGCGTCGGTGCCGGACTTCCATCTCGAAGAGTCTGGTGTTGCTGCTTCGACGGGCATCACTTCTCAATCAGAAGAAAATCTTGTCAGGGTGCGACATGCTGCGACAATGCCAATTGACGACAGCAACGCCAAGCGAAGGCATGGCGGATCCTCCAATGCAGAGGATGACACGACTGCTAGCCAAGAAAAGTCACCACTACGACCGAAAAGCTTGCGATCACCTTCCATTTCCTCTCAGGTGCCCAGTGTGGCCATCAACGGACAGAATGTGGAGCCGGTGCGAGCGGACGATGCGAGCTTGCGGACGGCGTCGTCAACGGGAAGGCGATCGTGGCTAAGTCGGGCCAATCCAAATCAGCCACCGCCGTCAAAAGACGCCGTGGAAGAGCTGCGAGATTTGAAAGATCGAGCAGGAACTGCTGCGGCGAAGACTGTGTCCTCGATTCGGGATCCCACCATCCTGCCGCGCAAGAGTGCAGAATTCGCGGACGATGGCGATGCGAATGAAACGGCAAGCACGAAAGATACCAATTCTGTGAGGAGCGAACGCTTGTCGGACGGCTCAACCGCCAACTCACCGGTCACATCTCGCTCTTTCTCGATTCAAAGCGGAGAATCCGCGGCGACAACAGCGACATCCTCTTCGGCATCCACATCACAAACTCAAGCCAACCAAACAAAACGTGCCAACGTGATCGCTGCTACCGTCGCAGCCACCACCGCAGGGCGTAATTGGGCATGGAACACGATTCAACGGAACAAGAATGCTCTGTCTCGACCGGGGGAACGGACCGAGCAGATTAGCAAAGTGCCTGACCAGCCCATGGGTCGTGGTCAGCCACTGCCTCCTCCGGGTGTTCCTCTTCCAGGACCGCAAAGATCCCTGTTTAGTGGGGTGCGGAGGAAGCCTGCGCCTGCCTTGCCTGCTCGACGTCCTCTCACGGGGAGCTCAGAGAATGACAATCAGAGCAATGGTCTGCGAGAACAGCGGAGTAAGGACGATTTGACCGATGAAAGAGCTTTTCAAGTTGCGGAGGAAGAGTTCGAGCCCTGGCAAGAGAACAGCGGTCCCACTGACGATGCGGCGAACACATCCGACCAGTCTCTGCCGCTCTCCCGAACCGCTTCCGAATCATCGCGTCCCTTTCAAGATCTTGAGCACAGTACATCTCAATCTGTCACTCCGACACAAACCGCAGATTCTCCCATTCGACCCCGCTCTTCCCTCACTCCTTCCCCGAGCCCGTCTCTCCGCAAGAAGGCTAGCCACGAAAACAGCAGAATCCCTGTACTCCGCTCCAGCACCGGACAGATTCCGCCTCCTCTGCCCCGGCGCCGTCCAGCGAGTGGACTGAGCTCGCCGGCAAGGTCATCGCCTCCGCGGTCGCCGGGCACTCCTGTAGATGAGAATGGTCATCTCGAAGTCGCGGCGCAAAAGAACAACCCCGGAGCTGAGAATCTCGTCGACGACTCGCCGACTGGTTTGAAAGTGCCCGAGAGCCAAGTCGAAGCCGTGGCTCGAGAGAACTTCACAGCAGAGCAAGCGAGCGGGCAGGTTGCCGACGACCCCGGCACAAGATCAGATACGCAGGCAGGCGTGGATGTCGAGGTGCCGGAGGACGTCGAGAGTGAAAGCGAAAGGAGGGAGAGACTGAGGAAACTCGTGAGCTCCACAATGACGGATGCCAGCGCGGAGGACAAGTTCCGTCGAGGCGAGGATGTGCACGAGAGAGATTTTGAGAGGGCCGACGAGGAGACTGGCGGAGACGAAGAAGACACAAAGTCTAACGGACGCTCGGTGACTGCGGATAATGGGAGTAGTACTACAGCGGACAGGATCCGGGAGAGGGTTGAGTGGCATCGCGGCCAGGAATCATCACCTGACAAGCGTAATGAGGTCAAATAGACTGTTCACTTCTATAGAGCTGGCATCTTTACATTTTCGACGAGTCCGATGGTCAATACCACGGACATCTTACCCTACCAGAATTCATCCCGTCTCTCGTCCTCCCGCCAGGTCGCCTACGGTGGGTTCACGCAACGATCATTTCGCTTGGGCATCGAGTACCGTGGATCAGCCGGATAGAACTAGCTCACCCTGTTGCCAGCTGAGGGTTCATCCCTGGAAGGCGTGGTCGATCACGGGCCCCGGCAGGCAAACAGTTGAAGCAACCTTGTCTGATGACATCGACGACTCGTATTCGTAATGTGGAGTAAGATCAGTTGATCTCACTTATTAGTCGAGCTACACCGACATCTCTGCTAAAGAATGGGCATGGCATGGGAGTGAAAGAAACGCGAGTCTTGAATCCTTCGTCACGCGCGCACTGGCTGCGAGTCTGCTTCGATCCGGCGACCAAGATCTCATCGTCAAGTGTTCTGCGAACGGTTCCGGTGCGAAGTCAGGGTTCGAGCATGTCGGCTTATGTTCCGGAATAGCAGGGAAGTGTTTTGGGTTTTGGGTAGTGTGTGCCTCGTGGTGTTGGTTGCAGGAGGTGACGTCCCAAACTTGACCCCACCGCGTCTCGTCTCGTCTTTCACACCCAGAAAGATTCGCGTCACAGCGACGATCACTGTGATGCTTATCTTAGTCTTATCGACATCAACATTCGTGTTGAGCTTCATATGCTTGATTCCTCTACGACGACTGTCCTCAACGAACACCACAGCTGTATACCTCCATCGAATACTTCAAGTCGGAACGCCTGACTACCACCATCACGAAAGACGCGCCGTCACGAGTGCCATCAGCTGAGCCTGACGGACTCTGCTTCGAACAACCCCCCAAGCCGCTACTGCAGGACATCCTTCGCGGCCGAGAGAGACCCTGGGAGGAGGACGCATGACCCCGTGGGGCGGTCTGCTGCTTTTGTATATGGAGATGCGTTAGGTCGGAGTTCGTCCTTCTTTGTATTTCTATCTTGGTTCCGGTCGGACTATTGCTACTGGAGTATACTTTGCATTGCCCGGTCGACTTGGATACTGGATGTTGCTTGATCAAAGATCAACCAGAGGTGGACGATAGACTTGCATACGATACACCGGATATTGCTACGATACACGAATACACGGCGAGTTCTGCGCGGGACTAGAAGGAGAAGATGAGCGAAAACGAGGTTTCGCCTCACGGACAAGGGCATGGAGGACGAGAGAATGAGACGGCTGAGAAGAAGGTCGGGTGGAAGGGCATACTGGGAAATCGAAGCAAGCGGAAAGAGGGTCTACCGCAAGACAATCGCTCAGATCTGGAGGACAACGTCGAGAAGAGACCTGCGAGGTGGAACATGGGCATATTGAACGATCGATATACGGAAGAGGTTCCTGGTTCTATCCTCCTGCTCTCCAAAGTCAGCGAGTTTAACGAACCTCTCGGCCTTCGGAACCAACCCGCACGTACATCTGCCTCTTCTTTACCCTCCGTGCTGCATCAATCGACGTCTCGCTCGAGCTCGGTCTCCCGCCGCCGCCGACCTCCCTCCGTGCCCAGCAAGAAACTCACCGCCGACGGAAAGATTATCCTTGAGCCTCAACCCGATGATTCCGCCAACGATCCCTTGAATTGGTCTGTCTGGCGCCGCGATGCCGCTCTGCTGTCTCTGGGCTTCTACTGCATGGTCGGAGGCGGCATGACGCCGATCCTTGCTGCTGGCTTCACGAACGTAGCCCGTGACTATGGCGTCTCTCACGCCCGAGTCGCGCTCACTACTGGATTATACATGATGGGTCTCGGTGTGGGGTCCGTCGTGCTCTCCCCGACGGCGATCTTGTACGGCAAAAGGCCGGTCTACCTAGTATCTGCGATATGCTTCGTGCTGTCGTCGGTATGGTGTGCTCTCTCGCCGAACTTTGCTAGTCTTATCGTCGCGAGAGTGTTCCAGGGTGTGGCGGTCAGCTCGGTGGAGTGCCTTCCCAGTGCGACGGTGGCGGAGATTTACTTTTTGCATGAAAAGGCGTATCGATTGGGAATCTATACATTGCTGTTGCTTGGAGGGAAGAACTTGGTGCCTTTGGTGAGCGCGGCTATCATTCAGAGTTTGGGCTGGAGGTGGGTATTCTGGATCGTTGCCATCATCGTTGGATTCGGATTTGTTTTGCTCTTCCTCTTCGTTCCGGAGACATTTTGGGACCGCACTCCTCGGCCGCATAAGCATAAGCAACACAGAGGCAGCACGTCCAGTCTGCATGCGAAATGGAAGAAAGGAGCAGGATCGCAGCCTTCGAGTCCAATGGCGGAGAAGATGCCCGGTCGTGCTGCAAAGGCCGAGGGCGACCCGAGTCCGACTGTGGTGAAACATGCACATTTCATGGCCGATGAGGAAACGCTGGGCGATGAGACCTCGCAGGAGAAGACTCCTTCAGGTCAAGCGAAGAAGGACGACACCGACGAAATCTCCGCCAGCACACCTCGTCCACAGCCCACCACCCAGGATCACGCGCAAGACTACTTTACTCAACCCGCCACGACGAACTCGCACTCGCCACCTCACACGCCCATCACGCCCATCTCCCCGGCCCCAACCGACCTCTCCGCCCATATCGACCCACGAAACGCATACACAACCCACTACGCCACATCGCCGCCCAAAACCTTCCTCCAGCAACTAGTTCCCTACTCCGGTCGTCTCGTCTCCGACTCCTGGTTCCGCGTCGCCTTTCGCCCGTTCATCCTCTTCGCCTATCCCGCCATCCTCTGGAGCGCCCTCGTCTACTCCCTCTCCGTAGGCTGGCTGATCGTCCTCTCCGAGTCCGTGAGTGACATCTACCGCTCCTCGGAGACATACAACTTTACCGCCTTGCAGGCTGGACTGGTGTACATATCTCCCTTCGTCGGCGGTATTCTCGGCACCGCCGTCGCCGGCAAAGTCTCAGATGTCATCGTCCGCTACCTGGCCCGAAAGAATGGCGGCGTCTACGAACCGGAATTCCGTCTCGTAATGGCCATTCCCATCGCTCTCACCACAACTCTTGGCCTCATGGGCTACGGCTGGTCCGCCCAGGAGCGCGACAACTATATCGTACCCACCATTTTCTTCGGCATCATCTCCTTCGGCTGCTCGCTCGGCTCCACCACGTCCATCACCTTCGCTGTCGACTCCTATCGTCAATACGCGGGCGAAGCACTCGTGACGTTGAATTTCAGCAAGAATGTTCTGCATGGTTTGGTGTTTAGTTTATTCTTTAATCGGTGGTTGGAAGCCGATGGGAGCAAGGAGGTGTTTTTAATCATTGGAGGCTTGCAGCTGGCGTTGATGGGAACGACGATTCCGATGTTTATCTTTGGGAAGAGAGGCAGAATGTGGACTGTGAGGAAGGCGTTGATGGAGAAGTTTTGATAGCGATTTCTGATTAGCGATCGCATTTCCTGGACTGGTTCTTTGATGATAAGTGGTTTGACGTTTGGGACTGGCATTTGAGAGGAAGGAAATCTAATACGAGAATTTACGAATGGGACTTTTGGAACAATGTAAGAATTTGCCTGACCTTTGCGGCGACTTATATATCTAACGACATACGAAATGAGATCCACGGTCATGCCATCTAACTCCTCATATCCAATTCTCCTCCTTCTCCGCCTCTCCACCCTCACCATCGCCTTCCTCCGCCCCTTCCTGTACCCTCTCCAACTGATGCCCCGCCGTCTCATGCCGCGCATCCTCCGGATCCTTCACATCACTAGTTGGCCGGTCAATAACCTTGACCTCATGCAACCTCCCTTCCCCATCCCGATACGTCAGATCCGTCGCCGTCATCTCCCTCGGCGGGGAATGATACAGCGACACATGGCCCTTCTTCTCGCCCTCTTCTTCACTGTCGAGCTCAAACGGAACCTCCCCGGCATGGTTCCGCGCCACGGCCGTCGGTGCGTTGGAGTCTGTGCTGCTCATCTCGTTCATGTCGCCGTCTAGCATTCGGTCTTCGCCGCGCATGCGTAGCATGTCGTCGGATGTGAGGGCTCTTTCTGGATCGAGTTTGTTGGGGTGGATGGGGGCTTTGGAGCCGTTGGAGGAACCTGTGCTGATAGATTGTGGGCTAATGTGATGTTAGAAGGTAGCCAAACAACCAGCAGCTAGGGCAAGGAAGATGACTTACTGGCCAGAGATGGCGGCGTAGAGGCGTTGGAGGAGGCCGGCGGTCGCGGGCATGCAGGTGCAGATTACGGAGAAGTTGCATTCAATTATGGACCAGAGGACGGCGGAGTTGTAGTCCCAGGTTGGGTTGGTGGAGATGCCGACTTTGACGAGGTATTGGAGGCCTAGGAAAAGGTGCTGTTAGAGTGGTTGGGATCGGGTTGATGAGGGTTAGGAAGACTTACGAATGATACTGCAGACCGTGACGAGGACGCCGACCATGAAGATCGTGCAGACGCCCATCTTGCGTTTCCAAGAGATGTTGAGTTTGAGAAAGTTGTGGAGGGGAAGGATGAAGACGATCACATCGAAGCAGATGTTGATCGCTCCCAGTGAGTAGATCTGAGCTTTTCGATTGACGCAGTGACCGGAATGCAGGCCATCCCACCATTTCCAGGAGTATGCTACGGGCGTGCACATGAAAATGATACTGATGCAGTAGCTCAGCATCGTGACGATTTGGAGAAGAATCAGGATCCAGCAGGTAAGTCGAAACCACCGTGAAGTGGCATCTTCTGTCCAGATTCGGAGGTATAGTTGAAGGATGCTAACTTTGGTGGTGAAGACCAATAGCGTGTATAGGATGAGGAACACGAAGAATTGCTACGTTCCGAGGTCAGCATACTCGTACTTGGGGTACATCTGACCCCAGACTTACCATCAGCATTGTCGTGATGTCGTCCGCAGAATTGGTGTAGTTGTCAGTACCCAATCCCACATTCGTCATCGTCTGACTGAGTGCGTTGATAGGGATCAAGAGGACAACGCAGGAGAGTATCGTCCAGTCGTCGGTGCCGTAGCCAGACCCGTGCAGCCGCTCAGGTCGCGCAATGAAGCGGGCACCAACAAAGAAGATGGCAAGGGTGAAGAGGACCCATGTCACTCGTCGAGTTGTTGAGGCTGCATCACGCGATATGGCTCCACAAGAGTCTTTTGAGAATTTCTCCGCGACTTGAAAGGTCAGCAATGGTCGATAAAGGGGAGGTATGAGTTTTCCTCACTCAGCTGGTCAGGCATCGTGCAGTTCGACGACAGACATGCCGATATAGCAGTCGTGAGGTTGGCGTTGGGACATATGCATGTGATGTCGTTCAGGGGACAGTTGAACTCCGGCAAGGCTTGGACGTAGCAAAGGCCCTGAGTGAACTCACCGTCAGCAATACGCTCGTACCGATAAATTGGATCATATCAACGTACCGCGCATTCTGGCAGCGGAGACGCACTCTGGTTGTTGATTGCCTCCAAGCCTTCAGCAACCGGCACATCCTGACGAGCAAACAGAGTCGCAGAAGCGACGCCGAGCATGCAACAGGCCAGAGTGCCGGCATATTGCAAGACCTTCATATTGAAGACGGCAGAGGAGAACTGACAAAGGCCAGCCTATGCGTCTGGTGAACGATATCAGAAGAATCAAAGAACCATATCGCAAGGGACACGGGAAGGTGCAGAGGTAAAGGTGTTGTATGTTGTGGGTCTCCCCACAAGAGAAGCCAGAGATGTGCCCATAACTCGTCACTGCTCGGCCAACAACTCGTGGTCAACACCACCGTTCTCTGGTGCGGCAGGGACATGGCGTCTGTCGGCGGAACTGCTCATCGTGGCAGCAGGTACGTTATAGACATGCTGGCTATAGCTCCAACAGATATTCCGCCGGGCCAATGAAGAGGAGTAAAGTATGGGTTTGAGTCAAGGGCATTGAAAAGCATTACCGAAAGCGACGTCTGTGGCTGAACGCATGAGTCGGTGTTCAGAACTTCCGAAAATAAGGTTGCGCAAAGTTCGCAACGCTGACCTTGAATTTACGATGCTGTTTTGAAAAGTGTTCATGACGAAAACGTCTCAAGCGATATTGGCTCCTATGGAGCCGATTCTGCGACATCTCTCGTTCATTGTTCGTTGTTACGAACGCACGAACGCTGATCTCGTGGCTTCGAGAGCTTGGGCACGGCACACTGCCCCGTCCTGCATCCTGCATTGACGACCTGCATGTGGTTGTAGTCCACACTGCAGACGGCAGGCATCCTCCCAGGAAGAGATGCGAACATCTGGTCAATGACCAATGGGCGGAGCAGGCGAGAGCTCCGGAAGCGGGAGCGAGTCCGTACGCTAGTAGTTAGCTGCTGTGGCTGTTGGTTTCGTATGCAAGAGCTTATCGACATCTTTGCTTGCATCTATTGCGCTGGAGTCACGCCGTCCACGGCGGCCTTGGCAGCCATACGCATGTCCTGCAAATCATCTGCTGACTCTTGGCCGGTCTTCAACAGGTCTCTCCATTTGACGAGATTCGCTGTCATAGCATCCTCGCCTACAGCTTCGTACTGCTTGATCATCCTGGTGGTATCTTTGCCAGAACTCATGTAAAGCCCGTTAGACTTCTCCGCGAGAAGCATCCAGATCAAGTTCTGCAACACATCCGAGCCTCTTGTCATTTGACGCATTGACTTCAGAGCTTGATGCAGACTCCGGACTTTCGCAGTGTGAAGTACTTCATCGCTTGGCGATGGGATCCTGATCTTTTTTGAGAATTTTGAGATACTCGACTGTAGGGCAGTGAACGACTTAGCATCGACGATCGCCTGTCGGAGCTTCTCAACTTCTCTTTGACTTGACTTCTCACGAAGAGCCTTCTGATCTTGAGCTCCTTTGATGGTCTGCGGAACCACCTCGCGACGAAAGTGCTCGTACAAAAAGTCTTCCAGATGCTGCTTCAAAGTTGGATCTTTGATGGTCGAGATCCCAATCGTATAAAGCTGAAATGGTAGTACAAGTCGAGCCTCAAACATTTGCGCCAGCTTCTCTCGCTCAAGTGACATGAGACGCTCGAGTTCCATCTCGGCGGCAAGGTGGATCTCCTGGGCTAGCTCACTGCGAAGCAAAAGACTAAGCAGTGGCTTGCTACCTTCGCACTCCTTGAGCAGCTGGTCGATCACCATACCCGCATAGTCTGATGATTCGCCCCGCCGGAACTGAACCTCTGTGGATGCAACTGCGGAGGCCTTGAGCTCTTTCAGCTCATGCTCGAGCACCACGGAATCTACCAGAATGCGTGACCGAGTGGCATTCGAGGACCTCGACGGCTTGTTGCGATCATTGTTTAACATGACAGTGTGTAGCTGTGCACTGTCATGATGCCATCTCTGAAACACTTTTCGAACTTCCTGTTCCAGAACTTCCAGACCTGGCTCGATCGTGCTTCCGGGGCTGCTTGAACTAGAGGTACGAGCTTCGATCATGCAGTAGTGGCTCTCCTCAAGATCTGACGCCATCTGCTGTATGTGTGCGAGCTGCGCGGTTTTCGCCCGTTCCTCAACAACGTTGGAGTAGTCCGTTGGAATCCATACCACGTGGCCCTGTTCAGAGAAGATGTCCCCCTCTCGGCCCTTGGTCGAAGCTTCCGCAAGATCTCTAAGAATTGGCGTTTGAACTTCATCGTCGAAGACATCGGTGAGATCACAAATGTCCGAACCAGCTGTGTCGATGGACTTTCGGATTCGAGACTCGATGCTATCGTTGAAAGATCGGTAACAAAGGAAAGCTTTATCGTCCACGGTGAAAGTTCGCCATTTCTTCGATGCGTCGAATGTGATCCATCGCTGAATGCCTTCGCTGCGAATGTCGAATTCCGCCGCAAAAGCATGAACATTTACGAACGATTTTCGAGCCCGGTCTTTCAGTTCTTCGTGGATATCGTCCGCCAGCGGGATGGGAATTATCGATCGTCCATCTCCGCTGAGATATATGAAAACCGATGTCTCGCCGAGGATGAGCTGCTCACTGCCTTGCTCGATACCGAGCAGGTTGGCGAGGTCGGCTTTGTCTATTCTGTCACGCTGCTGGCCGAGCAGAACTTCGAATCGAGACAGTGTTTGAGCAAGGCTGACCAGATTGTTGCCGGAGTGGCTTGTTACCAAACATGGTCTGTCGTTATTCTCGAGAGTCAGAGGCGGAAAGTGGCGGATCAGGGACTCAATGTCTTCCTCTGCGAATATCCGAGCCATTGGTGAGATGGTGATGAAGGCTTCTCACTCCACGAAGACTCGCTTGCATCGGCATCGAGTCTGCGAATGTTGTATCGGCAGAGAGATCGTTCATGGAAGTGACGTTCTCATCAGTGGATTGACTTTCTCTCCTGCGGTGCGAGGGCTGTGGAAATTGAACATTGCACCCCCGCCTTGGCATAAATCCTCTTCACCACCACCACGTTAATTTGGTGAAGAAGGGGAATTATCTCAACAACCACTTGGGGGATCGCTTTGAAATGAAATGAGGCAATTGTTTATGTGGTAATCTAGCTGTATGCAACTTTCTAAGGTGTTGGTGCACTCAGAAGCTGGTGTGCAAGCCGTCGTTGTAAAAGCAGTCGTGAATCCTTTGAGGCATCGTTAACACCAGTTTGTTGATCTCATCCTGTGTTATATTGGCCCATTCTTCGATGATATAGCACCTCAATTCATCCTTTGTTGTAGGCTCTCTGCTTTTGACTCGTTGCTTGAGGATTCGCCACACGTTCTCAATCACTGAGAGGTCAGGGGATTGCGGTGAATTCGCATACCAAAGGAAGCCTTGCAACGACATCTTGTAGCGGTGCACGTCGTTGTCAGTTGACCGCGTGCCATGAGAACCGTCGTTATCTTCCTCGAGAATGAATGGAAGCTGATCTGCGACGTGTTGTCGCCATACGGGCTCAATGTGAGGCTTGAAGATGCGGTAGAGGTATTGCTGCTGTGTTAGATTGCCGCCCTTCTTCGAGCGCTTTGACCGGCCTTTACAACACTCGTGTTTGCAGGCCTGCTTGTCCTTGCAATGGTGCTTGCATGTGGCTATACTATTGTCGTTTAGAAGGCGTTGTTCCTCAGCCTCAGTCTCGAGAACTGCGACCGGTTCAGGCTCGTTCAGCTCTGCGTTAGCCATCTGCTCCACAGCCTCTTTATCCCATGCTGGATCGCTGTCAATGTCGTCCACGTTGTAGAAAACGAGCTCGCTCTTGAAGTCCCAGCCGACCATTGCCCAGCAGTGGAATACAGACGTCGTGTTGCGCTTGTTGAATTGAATGCAGGTCTCGCACTCACGCTCCTCGTGGTTGCGAATGACCATTGCAGCGCGTCTGGCCTCAACACAGAAGTGCACCTCGTCTGTGAAGCGAACGCTCTTCCAATAGTCCAGTGTGAGAAACAGTCGTGTGGCACAGAACGCCTTCCTCTTGTCGACATTAGCAGCCCTCAGATAGCTCTTTTGACAGGCCTTGCATTTGTGGTATCCAGCGGCATGCATTGTATTCCTCAGCGTCCGTTCATTGCACCCAAGGTGGAAGTGATCCTTCAGCTCTTGCCACTTCACTGTGCGGTGTTCAAAGGACTCAGAAACCCATGCTATAATCTTCCTCAATGTCCTCGTTGATATGGCCCTTTGAGCCCCCCTCCGGGTCTTCATTCTTCGCTCTGACAGTCCCTTGCTCTTCTGATATTGCTGTGTGCGTCTAGGGATGTCTGTAAGGTCGAATATCTCGTGTCTAGGCACTGCAATCTGATGTAGTATGATTGCTTGCGAACGCTTCGGGGTGGGGTGTTCCTTGCGAATACCTCCATCGCGTCTGCGAGGTGTTGAGGGCACTCTACCATGTGAGCGTAGGCGCATTTTGAAGAGGAAGATCAGGGCTTCAATTTGAGATACAATGCAAGTGTTTAGGTGCAATGGTTGTTGAGATATCGCGTTGTGGAGATTGGTGTTGTTCACGCGTTGAAAGCTCGGAGGGGTGCAACGTTCAATTTCCACAGCCCTCGGTGTCAATCTTGAATTGCGTGTACACTTCAGCACGATGGACTTTCCTCCCTCCGCCGCAGCACATCTCCGAGACCGCCTTTGCGACAACACTTTGCGACGATAGAGACCTCACCACACCGTCGCCATGGCCCAATTTCGCCCCAAACGTCTCGATCTCTCATGCTTCATCAACAACAAAATCATCCGCGATCATACCAAACGCAAGGTCTTCGAGCAATACGAACCAGAACGCCAGGCCCTCCGATACATCATCCGCAACACATCTCTGCCACAACGCACAAGGACACAAGCACAATTACAACTCACGCAGATGCACTGTTATACGCGATCAACACAGATCAAGAACAGATGCGTGATGGGCGGGAAGGGCAGAGGTATTTTGACGGACTTCAGGATGTCTAGGGTGAGTCTATGAGAGGGATGAAGGAGGGTTGGAGGTTTGGTAGAGATCGGAGCTGACGGGTGTGCACAGTACCAATTCCGAATGAACGCGCTGGAAGGGAGATTACCGGGAGTGAAGAAGGCGAGCTGGTAAGAGATGTGATCTGGACATCAGGACGAGACGCGATCTGTAGGATATTGTACAGCGACGAGGGCAGCGTATGATCTGGACAACGTGCAACAAGCTCCGAGAAATTTGCTCGTTCGAGAAGATGCTACGGTGCTGGCCGAGAGGTGAAGGAAGCGGTCCTGTTCTGTTCTCACCGTGGGGCCTTTCAGCAACATCTACTGGGCAATAAAGTTCACCTGGTGCTTCCCACGAGGTTGCGAACACGGACATACTGTATGACATTGTCACGAGACGGGCAGGCAGGAGCTGCTAGGAGTACACTTCACTCACAGCATTGAATCAGCTATGCACCGTTGACATATCCAATGCAGAAGCACAGGTGAAAAGCACGTCTCCTGGAGGCTTCCAATGCTGATGCTGCCATTGTATTGCTGCCATTGTATTGCTGCTCGCTGTCTGCACAACACGCACTCGTCACTAGTACACGCGATAATGACAGAGTCGGCATCGCGGGAGAGTTTGATTCGGTTCGAGCACGAGCGATGCTGCCAAACTTTCCTTGGCCTCTCACTCGAGAACATCATCTCCAACCTCAATATGAACTTCCTCGAGTTTTGACCCCAGCAAAAGGCATCGTCACATCCACATTGTCTACTACTGCGCACAACACTGCTGGTACGCTCCTTTCGTGACCAGTGCTAATGTATTATCCGGCTGGCAAAATGAGGTAAAATGTCCCCACGTGAGAGCTGACCTGATGATCTCCACCTCCCGGGGGCATGGGACAGAAGCATTGCAAGAACAGAAACCAAGTCCACACTCACTTGACACGGCCATATACCCATGCCGGCATCGTTACGTACTGTGAACACTTCACACCATGCCTGAATACGCGACCTACCCTTCCCTCCGCGGGAAGAAAGTTCTCGTCACCGGAGGAGCAGAAGGCATAGGAGCCGCCGCCATCCTCGCCTTTGCAGCTCAAGGCGCTCAAACCATCATCCTCGACATCTCAACAGAGTCTGCAACAGCGTTGATCGAACAGATCCGCAGTCTCGGCCATCCGATCCCAGATTTCCACCAATGCGACGTCACAGATCTCAGCCGCTTGAAAGCCATCGCCGACGAAGTCCTCGCCAAGCACGGCGCCGTCGACGTCCTGGTCAACAATGCCGCTTCAGCTGGAGGCCTCGCCCGAGCAGCGACGGATGAAGTCACGCCGGAGATCTGGGACTTCAACATCGCCGTAAACCTTCGCCATCAGTTCTTCCTCTCGCAGTACCTAGCTCCCGCGATGAGAAAGCAGAAAAGCGGCAGTATCATTAATATGGGCAGTATCACTTGGAGGATTCCTGCAGTGGGATTGCCGGTGTACACGACTTGCAAAGCGGCAGTGCTGGGACTTACGAGGACGCATGCGAAGGAGTTTGGGGTGGATGGGGTGAGGGTGAATTCTATCATGCCTGGATCGATTGCTACGGAGAGGCAGAAGAAGGAGGTGTTGACGAAGGAGTATGAGGCTTGGACCATGGAGGCGCAGATGATTAAAAGGGTTCTTGTGCCAGAGGAAGTGGCGAGGGTGATTTTGTTTCTGGCGAGTGATGACGCTAGTGGAGTGACAGGGAGTAGTTATGTGGTTGATGGAGGTTGGGTTGGAGATCCATGAGTGGGTTGACTGGATGTTGCACCACGAGATCTTGAGAAGATGTGAATGACCATGTGCATAGACTGGACGTCATTGGCATATGTCGGTGCTGAATCTAAAGCTTGTGAGCTGTCGGATCTGAAGCAGGTTTTAGCAGACCCAAGTCGTATCTTCATGCTGTACGTTGCACTCTTTCACTTCGTGCATCTTCACGGGAATACCTGCTAGGCCACCTCTCTGCAAATGACACGCAAGGCTATGGAAACCTCGGAGCCGTATCTAGGATGCTACCGTGCTCGCGCCTGGCCATTCTCACCAACGGATCCTGACGTTGCCAGCCAAGCGGCTGTCCTTGGCTCCCTGTCAGATGCGACATGAGGTAGCAGCTCCGCTGGAATTGAGCCGATCCAAAAGGTCTCGCCCGACTCGCTTGGTCAAAGTGAGCGAACAGGTAAATCGCGATGGCGCGTGGTCCGATGGTTCCACCCTGAAGACCAAGAGTGAAGGTGGCCGGATCCTCTGCAGATCTAGTCTGCGCAATGCTCGAAGATGCTGCTCCGGAGCAATAGCGGATGCTGTGGCGTTGGAGCTCTGCTCTCGAAAGCTGTGAGAGCGATGCTTTTGTGAAGACTCTTGACAGAGGGGTTGCTCCTCATGCTCGCGCAGAGCTGACAGTCAAGAAGCACAGTCTCGATCGAGGTAGAATCAGATCAATGACTCCAAAAATTCTCCGGGGTATCAACGCAGCTCCGACCAGGCCCAACGCCATCCCAAGACCAAGATCCTTCAAACGACAAGCCTTCAAACCTCAAGCATTCCCTTCAGTGCTCCTTCCACACCTCTTAGCCATCTGCCCTGATCTTCCAGCTCATCTGCTCGCCCACCATCTGCTCTTCTCCGCTTCGCCTCCTCCGCCTCTTCCACAGCCTTGATCTTCCTAAGCTGCACCGGCGCCAGCTCGTCCCTCAGTCTCTGCACCTCTGCCTTTTTCGCCGGCAGTGCAGCTTGTAGTCTCTCAATCTCCACGTCCAGGCTGGTAAGTTCCTGCTCACGCTGTTGCACGAGAGCATTCGTTTCGGGCAGAGAGAGGTTCTGCTCTGGATTTGAGGATCGCGGTTCCGCGCTGGCCTCAAGCCGGGAGATGGTATCTTGTAATCCTGCGATCGTGGCTGGGAGAGTCTCCAGTTGTGCTGTCTGCAGTTGTAGTTGCTCGTACCCTGTTCAGTCCCCTCTTGTCAGCATGCCGCCTCTGCAAATTTCTTCCCATGTCACTCACGTCCGGCCAGGACTCGTCCCTGCTCTTCCAACTCTCCGATCATGTCCCGAACCTCGCCCTTCTTGTCCTTCAACCGTGCTTTCAATCCCACCAACCGCTCTTCGAGCTCGGCATTTTCCTGAGCATCGGCAAACTCGGGCGGATCCGCGGTGAGTGTACGCAAGAATCGTTCCTTCGTGACTTGCTCCAGGTATGAGAAGCGTAGTTTCGAGAATAAGTCGCGGTAGTGCGTGAGGTCTGCTGCCAATGCGGCGGGAGGGAGTGTCGAAGGGGAGGACTTGGAGGCAGTGAGGCTGATGATCGAAAGTGATTGTGCGTCCGGTGCACGGAGGGCCGCGAGGGCGTCGTTCGGATCCATGGCGTATGTCGTCTGTCGGTGTTGCAGGAGACGCGTGTGAGAGGGAGGGAAGTAAACAATGCGGGGGAAGGTTCAAGGAAGGGACAAGGTTCGCTTGTGAAAGACGATCACAACCCAGGCTTCCTGTAAGTCGACTTCACCTCACCTCGCATACCGCCCGAATTGTGCAATGCCTACCAGTGAGGAATTAACGGATGCGTATGTTGCTCAACTGCTCAAGCGAGATGCCGAGCGTGGCGTGTCGTTCAAAAGGTACGCTGTACGCTCGCTCAATCACATGTATGCCTTCGCTGATCACAAGGCAGACCAAGAAGCGATGCGCCCAAACCTAATACTCGATTCCTCCGAAACATTGTTCGAGATGTTGACAGTCACAATGCCGCGCTGAAAGCCAAGGAAGAGCAGGAGGCGAGAGCTAGACTACGCAAGCTGCGAAGAGAGGATCGCACGCGGGATGGGAGGGATGGGAAGGACAGACAAGGAGAGGACAGCACGAGACACCGTGGTGAAAGGTACGGTCGACTGGGAGGAAGCCACCAAGATCGAGAAGAGAAAAGGCCCCGGAAATATAGCCGTCATGGACATCATCGAAGCAAAGACCGCGAGGCAGACAGCAGCAAGAAAGATGGTCGACGACGGCATCGCTCTCCCTCCAGGTCAAGATCAAGATCTCCTCGTCGTAGCTCTGGGTCCCGTCGCCATCGTAGCAGCAAGACTACCAGAGATCCCTCCGACAAGCAACCTCGATCCAAAAGTCTCTCCCCTCCCAAAGCGCGGTCTCCCGTACCATGCCATCCCTCAGACCAAGACTCTGACTCGGACGTTCTCGGTCCAGAGCCGCCTCCCAAGAACCCGCCGCGAGGTCGTGGAGCTTACAAGAATGCAGACATCAACGCCCGCTTTGACCCGTCGTATGATCCGCGAGAAGATGTTGCATTGGAGGATGACGGGAAGGAGGTTGAAGGGGGTGACTGGGACATGGCGCTTGAGGCGATGCGTGATCGTGCGAAATGGCGTACAGGCGGCGCGGAACGATTGAGGGCAGCGGGATTCACAGAGCAGGAGGTGCTGAATTGGCAAGGGGGTGGCACAAAGCTGCAAGGAAGCGCCGCGGAAGGAGAAAGGAATGTGAATGACTTGGTCTGGACGAAGCAAGGGGAGAAGAGAGCGTGGGATGCAGACAAGTGATTCCAAGATAACTATCCTGCTGGTCGCTCCGAGCAATGCAGTGCAGTATCTATTCCGGCGCAGGTGAGCTCTTCTCGTTCGGTCAGAATGTTGTACCGCATGTTGACTCCACACAATTTGAGACCTGGCTTCGCGCTCAGTCCATGTCGGCGATGTGCTGTGCTGCAGCTTGATTGCGCGTGTACGTCTGCATTGCCTCGAGCATTCCGTACTCCTTCAGTCTCAGTTGGAACACCTTGTTCGCGACGAGCTTCTCGCCTCGGCGGGCGTCGGCGGCATTTTGTACAATGCGGGCGACTGCGATTTGGTCAGTACAAATATTCTGCTGGGCTAATGTCGCGTGCACTCACAGAACCAGGTCACCGCGTTCGTCGGGTAGCGCAGAAGCTCCGCCAGCATGAGCGTCTCGGCGACGTTGGGAGGACCGTACTCCAAGTAGAAATCCACCATGATCTCGACGCACTCCTCGTGTAAGCCGCCAGTGTGGGCTCGCCAGTCGGCGCCCAGGAGTCCGTTGGAAGTCGCGAAGCGATCAACGTCGCTGTGAATGTGTCAGCGAATGCTTTGTCCACGTTGGTGGTCTGTCGATCTTACCGCTTCAGCCTGTCTTGAAAACCCTTACTGATCACCGCGTAGTCTTCCGTTGTCAACTCTGGTCCTTGCTGCATAGACTTCTGCATATCATTGCCGAGGAGGCCTTCGGTGGGTTCTGGAGTGTTCGGATTGTTGATCCTCTCGCTGAAGTGATTGCGGATCGCGGTGGCGATTCTGGCTTCTTCGCGGTACAGATCTTGCCTCATCTTCTGGTGTTGTGCATTCGCAGGATGATCAGTGAGTGAAGTCGGACGCGGCGGGATGTCAGGGAGAGCATCGCTGCGCTGCGCTCTGGGGAGTCTGGGGTCATCCTTTGTGCGGACGGGTTCGTTTGCGAAGAACTCGTCGCAGATACTGGCGGCTTGGTTGAGAGCGTACCTCATCTGATACAACTCAGCATCTGGATGATGATCACCCGTCACTCGTGGGAAGAGCGGCGCCATGACTGGGGAGCGAAAGTTGATGTGCGAGAGTGTCTTTCGACTTTGGACGCGGTGAAGATTGGCGCAAACAAATTTCGAACCGCGCGGGCCGTAAACAAGGTGCGCATACCAGCTGGACCATCTCAAGCGATGAGAACGAAGACTTCAATTGACAAGAGACGTGATTCAGTGTGAAATTTTAACGCAGTATGTACTCGAAGCTACTACAACTCGGTCGCTCCCTGTTCAGTGACAGGCGATCAGTTGTGTCGAGTGTGTGCTCGTCAACTGCTATGTTCTGCGCGGATACAGGCGCAAGCAAGCCTCTTCTGTGAAGGCAGTGAGCAGTATGTGTCGAGCAAACGCTCGATTCTCCCAACTGCGATGTTCATCTCGCGTGGAGGCGTCAACAAGCCGCCTTTGCGAAGGCGGCGACCATGTCTCTTTCCAATCTTCATTCCTGACCGAGTCGTACTGTCTGTGTGCGCCTCTCTTACTGCTCAAAAGCCTGGGTGCAGCTGTCTGTCGCTCTTTCACATCTCGGAGTCGATGAAGTCCGACCAGATGACATCGTCAGCGAGCACATTCTCTCCGCTCTGTGCTGTCGGGGTGAATGCGTTCCAGAGGCCACCGTCCTCGACCGCGGTGTCAACGGCAGCGGGGTTGAAGCTGACGTCGAACTGGGTGGTGGGATCGAAATGATCGTTGTACGGGTATGCAGTGCCAGTCTGCTCCAAAGCAGCAGTGGCCTTAGCGAGCATCTTGCGGCCCAGTGGGGCGGGAGTTGGCTTGGAGGCCTTCGGGGCAGCGACCGCGGTGGTGGCGGGCTTGGACACCATGGTGAGAGAACCTTGAGCGCTCATGCCTGGCGAGGAGTCGTCGTCCGCGACGACGTAACCTGCGGCGTAGCAGGTCTTGACGAGATCGTCCACGGTGAGTGTGGTGTACTTGATGTGCTGGGAGAACTGATCGAAATCTGGGGTGAAGATGCGGAGGAGGCATGGCGTCTGGGATGAGGTCAGTCTGGAATGCAACAAAATTCAATATCACGAAGCTTACAGTCTCGCCGGGTCTCGGTGCGGTCATCTGCCATCCCAACATGCCCAAGTAGTCCTGTGGTGGGATGACGCCCACAAGTGGAGCGCACAGTGCGAAGAAGCCAGAAAGCGGAACATCGATTTTGGCGCGAGTGCCGCGAGCGACACTGTAGGCCTTGGACAGGAGAGCCCTGAAAGACAAGTCAGCGACGCACGTGGAGGGAAGACTGTCGAACGTACCACTTTGCCTTGAAAAGATCGTTGGACCACAACATAGTCATCGTCTTGGAGACACACTTCTGCGGAACGCCCAGCATAAGAGGAATGTAGAAGTCTGCGCATTTCTCGTCAGTGATAACTTCTCATTCAAAGCAGACTGCGACACATACTGCGAAATGCCATCCACGAGTTGAGCGGACGCTTCGGTGGTCCGATGGACGCCAGATCGGCCTTGGTCAGCTTGCCCTTCCTCTTGGTGTTCTTGGTCACGCCAGAATGGACGAGAGTTGTGCCCATATTGAGGGAGGAGGCCTGGCTGTTGATCTGCTGCAGCATTTCGTTGAACTGATCACGCTGCTCCTGAGTACACCCAGTGAGATAGAGAGCCATCTCTTGCGCTGACACGGCGGCAGCCATGTCGACGGTAGTGGCTCCGATTGTTTGGGTGTGATGAAAGTGTGGTAACAAAGGGATGCGCAAATGCGGCATGTGGATGGAAGAAAGGAATGTCTCAAGTTGAAAAGTTTCAGAGCACTTTGTTGCCACGGAAATTGTGGCTGGGCGACTGACCCCTGTCACTATTAGAGTTTGAGCACATGAAAATCTGCTAGCGTGGTTGATGGCTCATAAGCATGTCAGGGAGAACTTCACCTCATTGCGGACATCGCAATATCACAATATGGAGCTTGCCGATAACTTTCCGCGCCTTTATCCCGCACCTCCTATTCTTGCACACTCTCATCGTACTCGGCCTTCAGTAGCTGGTGATCGCGGATTGACCCAAGGTAAGCGGAGTCTGAAACGAAGTTAAGGCTCCGACTAACAGACGCAGATGAAGCAGGCTCGATCAATGAGCAGCGCATGTGCGATCAGCAATATCTCCATAGTCTTGCGTCCAAGGTCGAGAACATTGACTTGCTGATACTTCACCATGCTGCGCAACATCAACACGTGGAGAAGGAAGAGGTTCGACAACACATGATTTTGGACCCAAAGAAGGACGCCGAACAGATTCGAGACTACATCGCCGAGAATCCACAGTTTGCTCTCTGTGATGCTTTGCTGTCTCTACAGCAACTCCTCCCGGAGCTCAGACGCGCCCTGACAAACCGCACGCTATTTCGGGATCTGCAGGCGCGACTTGAGTTCTTTCAAAGAATCAAGTTGGCGGTTCTTTCCTCCAAGCAACTTATCGAGCACGATTTGGAGACCAGGCAACTCTTCGAAGACTTGTCACGTCGGCTTCAGCAAGATACGACATCCCACCCTGTTCATGCCGACGGCGAGCGAACTCCGCCATGGCTTTCATGGAGCAGGCCGGGTCCGCTCAGAAAGGAGGCACCATTTCTTACAGTGTGTCCAGGACTGCGGATGTTCTGCGCCCAGATCATTGCACCCAACGGTGTTGCGATCATCGAGCATTGGAGGGGCAAGTTGGAGGTTGTTGTCGGTACACTCCTCGTGGTATGTGTATATGATTCCTCTCCATGTTGACAGAGCTAACGGACTTCAGACCGCAGGTATGCAGCCGCACTTGACCCGCCAAATGCCACCCGATATGCACTCTGTCATCTCAATGACGAAGATTCGACCCGACGGAAAACGCGCCGTGGTTGCAGTGCCTTCAATCGCTCCAGGAATTGAGAGGGTAAGTTCCAGACACAGGAGTCAGGACCATTTGCTACAAGTGCTAATGAATCTTCAGTGTCGAAATGTGTACGCTTTTGGGAAGCAGGAGCAAGTTGCTGAGATGGGCAGATTCATGGCTGCGCTGACGGATGATGTGGTCTACTTGAGAGCAAGGTGGATGTCTATTGTGTCAAACTGCGCGCGCGTTGAAGACATCATCGAGGACGTGGAATACGATGCAAGGCTGCTGAACGATGCAGAAGCGTTCTCGTTCTGAAAAGGGAGCAGCGCAGTCCCGCAATATGTGGGCTAGCATAGATTCAGACTCAAGTGTTGCGGCTCGATCGCATGACGACCAATACCTGACCACGTTATGAACTGGATTTTGGAATCACACGCCTTGTCAGATCTCAACCGCTCTAGCAATTGCTAGACAGTAAACCGCGCTCGCAAGCACATCCCCGTCAACCTGTGGCGCAGGCAAGAAGCTTCCAGCGTCCTTGTACGCCCACTGACGTCTGCAGGTGAAAAAGGAGGTTGGGCCAATCACAGCCCGCAAAGTCTGAATTTGAGTTTGCAGGCTTGGCGTCGGGAAGTGAGTGAATTCGACGGCTTTGGAGGTGGTGGTCTTGCGACGGTAGCGCCGACAGAGAGTCCATACAAGTAGATGAGAGGACTACCTTGATGTGTGGGATGGAGCGCGATGTGGTTTGGAGGAATTTGAGCAGGTGGTTGTGAAGCTGTTGGGGGCTGCGGTGGGAGGTTTGGAAGGAGGCATCCCGAATATGATTTCTGATGTGATTACGGCGAGACAATGAATGGAGATTGTAGAGTGTACTTGAAAGTATCTGTGTGCGTAGCATCGATGCCCAGTTGTCGGTATGGAGTCCGTAGCATGGTGGGAGGGCAAAAGTGAAATCACACCAGGAGGTGCATTGCGGCGACGACGACACCAGGTCGTGTCAATAAAGTGTCCAAGGAGAGAGTAGAGCGTAAGAAACGATCTCCGGTATCCGTATACGTGGAAACACCAATACCGCCGTCGTGCGAGCATTCCGCCCAAACGCCCGGTTTCCGCCCATGGCGGCAGCAACACCATTGGAACTTCCTCGGTCCAGTGAGGCACACTGTAATATACTTTACAGTATGCTAAATGATTTACGAATAAAATAAGAGGGGTGCCTGCGGTGTGTGACGAGTAATCGCCGCTTGTTTTGAAAAGCCCGTCAGCCCCCAAAGCCATCCAACGACATTGTCACCCACGCCAACGGTATAAGCTCCCAAAAATAGCACGAGCTCCTTCTTATAATATCCAAGGCTGGATAGAGATGTACCAGAAAGTGGAAATTGCCTGGCGTTGATGTTTTGCAGCCTTCGAGGGCTGGAGCCAAATTTTGGAATCCGGGATGCTAGGCGTGCTTTGGCCGCAAAGACTCCTTTCAGCGCCCAGGATTGCTGATTCGGACTGTTTGAGAGAGATTGGATAATCAACTTGCCGTCATCATGTCATCGCCGCCGGAGAGGTCGATAAGTCCGAATTGACATTTTGTCCTTTTGCCACTGACATCCGACACTCGAGGACTCAAGTCCAAGAGGATGGCCCGAACCCAAGTTCAAGCTCTTTCTAACCGATCAGGAGCACCGGAAAGATTCCAGGCGGATGGGGTCCGAGGTGAGTTGACTGAGGCCAAAACGGCGTTTACCCTCCCAGGCTGGCATTGGACGACGGCGACATGCAATTCCACGAAATCGAGGTGCAATACTCTTCTCATCCAAGAGACGAAGCTCCTCGGGTTTGATTGTATGATATTCTTGGTGTTGATCGTCATCGACCTGTTCCATTCCAAAGCCAAAGTCTTGGCATTCGGGCGTGAAGTGAATCTCGGCCGGTGGTCGGTATCTTGACCCAGACAGCGAGTGTGGGGTGCAGCGACGTCGATAAAGTGTCTTTGGAGGACAGGAGTCAAGCTTAGGACTCCTTGACGAGCGAGTCGAGCCCTGCGCGACTCTTCGGACTCTGGGTGGAGAATTTACACCTGGGCTGTGGTCTGGGAGGACAAAGTCAGTTCCGTGGTATTGTGACAGCTGGGTTGGTGAAGTGAGGACGACGAGATCAGAGAGAGTAATGCTGTGTAGAGGGTGGGTTATGACCGATGCCTCTGAAAGAGGTGAACATGTGAAGGTGCAGAAAAGGGGCCTCGTAAAACATGCTGTCGTTGGGTATATGATCGCTAACTGACGCACGACATGACGGTACTCTTTCACTCTTTGACTTCTCCCAGAGTTGTCGATTCTCCATCACTCACCCACCGCCGCCGCCCTTCAAGTCGGAAGCCCAGATGAAAGTGCCACACCTCCACTCTGTTCCCTTCTCTTTCTCCCCGCTCGGTCCCAGCGGCCTGGCGCACATCCAAAAGCTTCTCCCTTGATTCGAGCCCTTCTTCTTTGTTTGCAATGTCTTACAAGGCTCTTCGTGACCCTCGCACAGTGGCGCGGGAGGCTTCGTGAAGAGGGCACCCCAGGAGCGCTGGCTGCGTTCGGCGGAGGCGATTTGTGTGGCGACCTGATCGGCAGTGGGACTTGCGCTCGCGGTTGGAGATGGTGGCTCTTGCGACGGAAAGGTGGTAGAGGGAGACTGAGGCGGGGGAAGGGCGACTTCGGCCGGCGGCGATGTAATCGAAGTTTTCTGTGATGACTCCTGGGACTGGAGATCAGGCTTGACTGGTGATGCTTTCGAAGAGAAGAACCCCTTCAGACTCTTTTGACCTTTCGATGGAGCAGCTTTCGTGTCCTTCTGTTTCTTGCTGGGAAGGGGGTCCTTGGACGGTATCGAAGCTTTGCGCTTAGTGGGAGGTCTTGCCTCGTCGGACTGTGAGGCTGCAGCTTTGTCTTCGTGCGGTGAGATATCGGCGGAAGGGGCATTTGCTTGCGCAGCAGGATCAATCCCGGACGGCGTCCTCTCCAATTGAGATGAAGCGAACTTCTTCACAGGTGGTGCTGCGAACATCGACTTGATACTTCTCCTCTTGTCGAACTCTGGCATGCGTTTCGCAGAAAAGGCTGGTGTCGACTGAAGAGTCCACTCGACCTTTCTTTGGCCATTTTCAAACACCCCTGGCGGGTTCATGATCTCCAGCAAGGAGACATTCCTACCATGATCATCGACGACATCGTGAAAGTCTGCGTACACCGGACAGTGATCCGAGCCCAGAAGACCTTCTTGGATGTTGGCATCCTTGACCCAGCTCTGCATCACATCGGCGACGAGGACGAAGTCAATGCGACTCCCAGAATTGCCGGGCCGAGCGTTCTTCTTCGTGTCCCAGTGCGTGTACATGCCTCTCCTCGTTGGGTGAAAGCCGCGAGTCGTGTCCCACAACACGCCAGCGTCTCTGCCTTCATCCCTCTCGCCAATGACCTCTCCATCCGTCAGCAGCTGATTAAATATCCGCCTGTTAGGCCCAGACACAATGTCCTCGTGGGTGGCATTCCTCTTCCTGATGTCCTCCAAATGGCCTGCCGAATCGATCTCATGCCTGGTCACGTTGAGATCTCCCACCAGTACAACCCTCTTGCCTTGTCTCATGAGATTCCTGATTCGACAGTCCAGTGCAAGAAAGAAGCCAGATCGAAAGGCATCTTGCAGGCCGCTGGTGTTGGCAGGAACATATACTCCGAAGAGCACGAATGCCGGGAACTCGACAATCACACATCGTCCTTCCGCATCCAAGGCAGCAGGGTCCACTCCGAGCTCCGCCACTTGGAACGCACTCGGGTAGCCGCCAATGCTCTCGCTCTCTGGTAGATCTCGATATGGCGTGCCCGATGGAGACTGCAACACTCCCAGCAGCCCTTCTTCCGCTCTGATCGGCGCGCACGTTGCATTGCGAGTGTAGATGCCAACACCAGAGTATCCCTTCTTGTACTTTGGCAGACTGAAGTAGCAATCCCACCCGTCCACGAGTACCATGTCATCGCGTAGATCCTTCTTCTGTATCTTCAGCTCTTGCATTACAACGATGTCGCTTTCGAGGATGTCGAACATGGACTTGAAGCTCCTTGTATTGTTCCATGGCGGGTATGAGAAGGGGTTCCGAATGCCATTGACATTCCTGGGAGAGAGTTAGCATGAGGTACTGGGAGGATCTCAGATGTGCATACCAAGTTGTGAGTCTCATCTTGGCCACCGCGGTCGTGCGCGTCCGTAGGCTTGACTCTCGCGCGTGAGCATTCTCGGTGAGAAGTGAGAGAAATGCAGAAGGCAAGCAGGCGACTTCAATGTTTACATGGCAAGTGTGTCTTCAACAAAGTGACGTCGAGTATAGCTTCCGCCACTAAAGATTTGGTGCATTTCAAGGGCAATTGATGCCGGAGCTGAGTCCGCAACGCGAACTGCTCGCGTCGCCTTCACTCTCAAAGACATCTGGAAGCATATGGCAGTTCAATCGTCAATGAACATGACATGAAGTTCCTCAACGACACGCCATGCCGCGATTTCTCACTCCGGCCCGCATAACACTCCTGGTCATCATCTACCTCTACCAATCCGATCAAGTGTCAACGACATCCAGCCGAGATGTGATCTACTTCATCGCCTGCCGCACTGCTCTGGCGTCGGAGTACGATGTTGGCACAGTCGATGATCGCAATTCTCTCTGCTCTTCTGAGATCCATAGCATAGCCGAGAGCCTGCAGCAATGGAGTTCGAGAGTTCCAGGTCGAAGCATGTACGATGTATTGCTGCAAGCTTTGTGGTCATTGGAAGGCCTGGATTCTTTACACACGTTGATCAGCCAGTTGAGGCGAACGACGGAGACTCGAGGGTTGATAGATGAAGAGACTGGATGCAGACCGGTCACGCCTTCTTCTCCCCTCGGACAATTCCTTCGACGAAGTCATGTCGAATTCACAAGATTGCAATTCGCAGACTCACAGAATCTGTGGAAGGCCTTTGCGGCGTCTCGTGCTCCTACGTTCGATGAGTGGGGAGCGAGGAATCCCGAGCAATGTGCTGAGTATCTGGAGAAAGAGAGCTCTGTGGATATGCTTGCGCTTTCACGAATCTCCACACTCAGGGTTTCGGAATCTGCCTCGGACGCCAGTGCTTTTGACACGGACATGCTTCTGGGATTCACGATCACGCAGCTGCAGAAGCTAGGAGCACGAGTTCCCGACGATGTCAAGTCACGATTGGAGACGTGGATTGGCCACCAGGCTGATTCGGGCACTCAATCACTGCACTTCTTCATGGCTTACTTCGAGCACTGGAGGGCTGGGCAGTACAACATGGCTCTGGAGAGTCTGCATCGGTATTTTGATTACTCTCTCACCTCTGGGTCAGGTGGAGACAATATGAAGGTGTTTTACCAGTATGCACTGCTCCATCTCAGCGTGCTGCATGCGGACTTTGAATGTTGGGATGAAAGCGTGGATGCGATGAATGAGTGTATTGCAACGGGTGAGTCTCCGACATCGAGACCTCCAATATTGTGCGAGCCGTTCGCTGACATTCACAGCACGGGAGAATCAAGACTCTGCATGCTTGAACTATGCACTGTCCTGGCTTCTACACCTGCGACATGCCCACCCGGACCAAGACCACTCCTCGTATGGAAGCATCTCCGGAGTTGTGGGTAGTGGTGGTGGCGAGCAGGATGAGATCACTTTTCTCAAGACCAAGGCTCGAGAGGGCAAGCATTGGCTGTTGCTGAGCGGCACTTTGCTGGAAGAAGCTCGATTCGAGATGTTCAGTGTATGTTGTTCGGCTGATGGGCTCAGACCTAGCTGTGCTGACAGTCTCGCAGGGAGGCAACGCAAGCCGTGCGCACGAACACATCATCCAGGCGATGTACCTCAACACACAGCACAACTTACTTTCATCCGCCTCCGCAGCATCACTTTTCCACGGCGCAGGGTTTGATCGACTAGGTATGTCACATCTCGATCGATGGTGCAGTACAAATTTCTCCATGCTGATGACGTCTCGCAACAGGACAGATACATGTCGCAAGCCGAGACTACGAAAGCATCGACGCCATTCACAAGACGCATGCGCCGCTCGCTGATCGCGTGCGAGCATCTTGTCGTCTTGCGCAGACACTGGCGTTCTCAGGATCATACAGCAAAGCGACGAGCATCTTGGAGAACATCACATCAGACGTGCAAGGCGTTCTCAAACTGGAGCAGCGAGTCCAAATATTCGCGACGCTTGTGCAGCTGCGGCGAGAACTCCATCGGTAGGTCGAGGAGCTTTCTTTCGCCAGCAGTGACTGACATTCTCTCTCAGCGGCAACATCTCCGCAGCAGAATATCATCTCGCCCAGATTCGGCCTCTTCGCTCCACCAGTGATCCCGAAGTCGTCTTTGAGATCCATATTCTGGAGATCGAATTACTGCTTCGACAAAAGCGGCTCGAACAGGCTTTGCATAAAGTCACGCAGCGCCTGTCCGAGGTGAAGCGTCGCGGATCAGGTATGCTCTCCTGCACAACTATACATAACGACGTCCACCGCGCACAATGCTAACAATGTCTCTACGTCCAGACTTCGCCCAACGTCTTCACCTTCACCTCCTCAAAGCCCGGATATTCGCCCTCGGGAATCAATCTCCACGCGCCTTCACAATTGCACTTCGAGCGGCATGTACTGCTGAGCGACATTTCCTGCTTGGACTCCTGCTGGAGGCGATCGTCGTGCTCGGAAAGATCCTCGTTGATTTGACGGAGTTTGCGGCGGCGAGGGACTTGTTGACTTCGGGATTGCCGCATGTGAGTCCTGTCTTTACTCTCTACCGCAGAAATGCAGTTTGCTTATTACTTGGACGCAATCTAGGCACTCGAGTCGCACGACCTCTACCAAACCGGCAGACTATTCGCCATCCTCGGCGAGGCGCACGTGGGTTTCGCTGGGTTTGGGTGTGAAGCTGGGAGCAAAGAGCAAAAGTCGCAAATGAGGATTGCGGGTGGATACTTCGAGAAGGGTAGAGCTGGTAAGTTCATGAAATCATTTTGAGTCAGGAGTCGGATGGCTAACATGTGATTTCGACGCAGCTTTCCAGAAAGTAGAGGAACACCAAGGACAACTGGACTGCCTCCTCATGAAGTCGAGGGTCTTCGCATGGGAGGGCGATGAGGCTTCGATGCAACTGGCAGATGGGATATACACGCAGTTGAGCCTCGAGGAGAGTACTGTTGGGAGTCGGTGATCACATCTGATGATTGACGATTGACGACGAGCACGAAGTTAGAGGGTTGTCAACTTTGAACTTCCCGACCACCATGCCTCGACGCACATTAAAAGTCCCAAAGCAATGACGACACGCTTTTTGCGGCTCTCACAAACCACGCGAGCGCTCCCAGGATCACACTGGTTGTTATCGCCCTTGCGAGATTTGACGCAGGGATTCTTGCTACTTGGAGCACGTCGCGGAAGTTGGGAATAGATCCTGCGAAAGACCGAGCTCACAGGGTCTTGCTACAGCATTGAGTGGCAGATATTGAAGGTATGCTGTTGAGCGTCACAATTGTCGTCATGGTCGTGGGTTTGGCGAACTTGAATGAAGTTGATGTCAGATGTGTGTAGGGGTCTTCTGATTGCGGTGGGTCCAAGGCGAAGGATGTGTGGAGAAGATAGGTGGGAGTGGAGCTGGCTCCGTTGTCGCCGGATATGTTCGTTCGGGCGGCGGAGAAGATGCGGGCAGCGGTGGTGGGGCGGGTTATGTTCCGCCGTGTGAGCAACGGCGAGGTCGAGGACAGTGAGATCAATACAAATAGGCGACACTCGTAGCGAGATGAAGACGGATGCAAAGTAGATTTCACCGTTGACATTGGCATTGGAAGGGTCTCTCGTCTCGGGGCTAGGCTCGAAACGTCGGCAGATTTCAAGATATCCTGCCCACTTCTTCCGTCTTCCCACTTGGATGCGAACCACGCGGTGCTGCACGCTAGCTGTGCGATAGTTCTAGTGTGCATCGCTCCAGCCCCCATCTCCGCATCTCTGCATTCGACCGCTCTCCTCCTCTTCCTCCTTCTGGCTCGGCGACCTCCTCCTCCTCCTCCTCATCGTCCTCTCTGTCCCGCCCTGTATGCACCGCTCGACGACGTGCTCCGGACAACGCCGACCACCCCACCGCTTACGCCATCTCTAATATCTCCACCACCATTGATTCGAACCAAGAATTGCCCGGCCAGGCGATCGGCAGCGCGTGAGATTAACGGCGACTTCCGCTGCGGCCACTCACCTTTCACGAAAGATCTCTTCCACCACACTCGTCGCGCTGGCTGAGCGCCAGTAAGACGACGCGCGCGCCTCCACCACACACACTCGTTTGACCACCCACCCCACGAATCGCCAACATGCTACGCCCCGCGACGCCACTGTCCGTCATCTTCTTCGTCGCATTCGTCCTCCTCCTCCTCAGCACGATTTCCACACCCGTCGTGCGAGGAATACCGCTGGGTCGCTTTCAGGGCTATAATTTTGGAGTGCTGGGGTGGTGCAATGATGATGGACGGTGTACGGGAGCGCAGATTGGGTATAGCACAGGTTTGTGATATATATGCTATGCTGGAGGGCTTTTCGTCCCAATGCTGACTTTCTTGCTCTGAAGATGGCCTGTTCTCCGGCCCAGATACAGAGTCGGACTTTTCTCTCCCTTCTTCGACGCGAAACAGTCTCTCCTCGATCCTTATCGTTCACCCGATCGCCGCTCTGCTCACGTTGATCTGCTTCGGTCTCGCGGTGGCCGCTCACTTTCACGGTCCGAGCCATTCTCCACGCTACCTCCTCGCGTTGCTGATTCTCACGATCCCGACTCTCCTCGTCGCTCTCCTCGCCTTCCTCGTCGACATCCTCCTCTTTGTTCCGCATTTACAATGGGGCTCATGGATCGTGCTGGGAGCTACCATCCTCATCATTGGTTCAAGTATAGTAACTTGCGCGATGCGTCGCACATTGGTCAGTCGCAAGGCTCGGAAGAAGAGGATTGCGGAGAATGCGGATATGAATGGGTCGACGTACTACGAGCAAATGGCGGCGAATCAAATCATGGCTGAGCAGCTGCCGAAAGCGGACAGTCCTCCGCCGATGAGCGGTGATACGATGGTGAATGACAGTGGAAAGCAATTTGCGACATTCGAGTCGAAAGCGCATGCAGATGGTGGGAGGAGAAGTACGGACGATCAAACACCCTTGAATCCTACACCGAGTGTGCGATCTGCGAGCACGAATGGTGGAATGAGGAGGCCGTATAATGAGAACGCGCCGCCTATGCCTCGTCCGAGCGGAGAGAGCGGGTATGGCAATGGTATGCCGCCGAGGAGACCCAGCAGAGATCAATATGGTAATGTAATTGGATACGGAGAGCAAGGAATAGCAATGGGCGCCATGGGAGGAATGAGGCGAGATCCCTCGCAGACTTCAGTTGCGTCGAATGGATCAAATGGATACGGAAGAGGCAGAGGCGGCTACGGACCTCCACCGAGAGGGTACGGACCGCCGAGAGGACGTGGTGGATATGGGCCACCGAGAGGCGGCTTCCGCGGAGGTCCACCGCCGCCAGGCTGGAATGGAAGAGGTAGAGGATATGGCCCTCCTCCTGGAATGATCGGTCGTGGAGGAATGCCGCGACAAGGACCACCTCCTGGGTATGCGAGCGATCCGTACTATGGCAACCCGCGTGGACCTCCGCCTGGGATGCCGCAGCCTCCTCCGCCTGCACATGATCAATACGCGCCGATGGGCATTGGACAAGCGATTGAGATGGACGAGAGGACCGGAAACGCAACTTTGCCGCAACCCGCATATGCGAGCAACAATGAGTATGGGTTGAGGGATAGTGACGGAGACGTGGCAGGAATGGTGGGACTACAGCAAGGTCTGCGAGATGTGCCTGATAGTCCGAGACGGCATGACAGCGACTGGGGACCCGGTTCGAGCTTGTATTCTGGGACGGACCCGTAAGTTCAAGGAGATGCGTACTTCAATCACATTCAACTGACATCTATCAGACGCCATGACTCGAATCAGCAGCAATGGGCACAATCACCCCTCAGCATGCCCGATGGTGCTCGCGACTCCGGCTCAACAGCCGACCACCAATACTCCGGCACCCTCCCCTCTTCCCGCGCATTACCTTCCGACCAAGCTTTACCACCTCTCCGCAAACCCGCCGACTCAGACACCTACTACGAAGACGTCGACCCCCGCTTCGCCGTCGACTCCCCCGTCCCCGCAAACCTCCTCCCCGGCCAAGCCACCACAACAGGCGGAGGCGGAGGAGGGGGAGGAGGCTACCACGCCACCTCCACCCCAGCACGTACGCTCTCCCCCGCTCATCACAACCAAAACTCACACCCTCAATACACCGAACTCCTCTCCCACCCCGCCTCCGACGTCGCCGCCCCGACCCGCGGCCGCGAGACTAACGACCTCCCGCCCCACAGCCCACCCCCAGGCCTTCTGAACCCCCTCCAGCACGGAAACTACAGCACGAATTCCCTCAACAACCCTCAAAACGAACGCATCTCCTCCTCCGCCAGCGCAAACGACTTCCTCGACCCCATCCCCGATGGCGCGCGCTCACCCGGCGAAGGAAGCGAAGCTTCACATTTCACTTCCGTCTCCCAACGAGGCGTCAACCCCGCCTGGCGCCCTGGTCCAGGCATGGCGATAGGAGGACCAATGGGTCCAGGCTCGATGAACGGCGGTGGCATGCCGCCCGGTCCCCGACCGACGAGGCGGAACGACGACGTGATTTTGAACGCGAATCCGGACTTTAGCGTTCCGGGCATTGGACCCGCTGCGAGAGGGGGAGTGGGCAGAGGCGCGATGGGACATGTGAGGGTCGGGAGTGCGGGGGCGAGTGGCATGACGCCGGGGGGGAGGTATCCGGTTGTTGGGCCGGGAGATGTTTAGGGGATGTCTTATGCTGGGAAGAGAGGGTTGGGGAGGGGGAGGGTTAGAGGGTTGGTGAGGGAGTGGGAAGGGAGATGGCAGAAGTGTGGATGACGTATGTTCGGATGAATCATGGGAGGCGGAGATGACCCTTCTCCGAATGGGGTGTGGGTTTTCTTGTTGTGTCTTGTTCTTGAAGCGGGTATACAGACGGAGTAAAGCGAGTGAGCTTTTTTGTGGTCTCGACGCTCGGATATGACATATACCAGATTGAGCATTCATTCATCTTGAGCCGAATTCATGGAGAGAGTCCTGCTTGCATTGAAGAGCGGTCAACAACAGATAAGGATGGAGGCGGAGTTCGATGGGCACATGAATGGGTAGAACAGCAGAACGTCAGCAAGAGCGAAGAATCTCATAACAGCGTCAACGCAGAGTATTGGATGCATGTGCTCTACGCTACTCTACTTGACTCTATGTCTACGTCCTTCTCATTGCCGCATATCATTCGTATCGATCGTGTCGAGGGCACCAATGCGGTGCACACTACTCAGCTTCAGTCACTCTCCTCGCCCTCCTCCATCATCCAGTTCCGCGAAGGGTTGTCTTCGAGGGAGAGCTCGAGTTCGACTTCCTCTCCATCCTCCTCGTCGGCGACGTCGGTCTGAGCGTGAGCGGGAGACGTGGAGTTCATAGTCAGCTGAGGAGAGCCTGATGCTGCTTCTCCGACATTGTTGACTTGAGCTGGAGCTTGTGGTGTCGCGGCTGGCTCGGGTGCTGATAGTGGTGGGTCTGAAAGGGTCTGAGCCCGGACAGCCGCGGCTGGCATGCTGTTCTCTGGCGATGGAACAGCCGTCCTCGCAGCTGCGTGGGGAGCAGCTGGGGGAGCCGTGGTGGTCAGCTGGACGTTTATTGGCGACGATGGCGCCTCGGTCGCTTCATCCGCGGGCTGTCCTTGTGGATGTCCCGTGGTATGAGCCTGGACACCCTCCACGTGGCCTCCAGTCCTCGTCTCCCGCATCAGTGCATGCATCTCTTCGTCCATCGCCATATCGACCGGAGCTCTCGGCTGATCCCCATGATACAAATCCAGCACCTGACCTCTCCCCAGCACTCTATCCTCAACCTTGATATGCGGCAAGTCCGGCAACACTTCTCCTTCACCAATCAAGTCTGCAAGCGCCTGCTTCCCCTTACCCACTTTCTTCGGCAGAGTCGGTCTCGGCGTCGCTCCGATGTGATGATACGCAGGATCATCTCTGCCATTGGCGATACGACCCAGCTCAGAGGCGAAGATCCATGGAAATGACATGAGCGGCACCGTGGCGAACGTGAGGCTCATCTTGGGCACCTGCCGACCACCTCGCTCGACAGTCTCGTGGGAGGAGGCGACGACGGCAGTAACTTGATCGGCGGTGACAGTGTACATTGCGATGAGGAAGGGTTTGAGCTTCGACCACTCGCGTTGGACGCTGTCAGTGCCGGCTTTGGTGTAGCAAATTTCCTTGAACTGGTCGCGCAGGTTCATGGAAACTTCACCGATCTTCTCGTAGAATTTGTAGTCGTTGATGTCGTTGTGGTGAGACTGGACGAAAGTAGTGAAGACTTCAAATTCGTTGGTGATGCCGTATTGCTTCATGATGCGGCGCATGGTCTCGTCGTACTCGGCTTTGACTTCGGTTGCGCCGGCGATGAGCTCAGGCGTGGGAGTGTCAGCGGTCAGGATGCGAGCGTCGAAGGGAAGCTCCCAGGCAGGTTGAAAGTTGTCAAGCTTGACTTCATCGTATAGCTGGCCGAGGACTTTGCGGGAGGTGTAAGATTGTCCGCGAGCTTCAGCCCAGTGAGGACGAGCTTTGACTTTGAGCTCAACGGGGAGAGTGGCAGGTACACCAGTTTTGACGTAGTCGACGGCAAGGGAGTGTAGATTGGCCAGTTGGAGACACTTCTCGTTCTTCACGCCGTCATCTTCTTTATCGGCCCAGAAGCGGTGGTGAGATGCGATCTGCCCCAGCTTGTTGTTCTTGATGTAGTTGACGAAGAAAGATGTCATGTCGTCGACTGTCACCGGACCTGTACTCAGCACTGGTGGCGGTGCAGTGTAATCCATGGGAGGGTAGTTCCACTCAGAGACAGGTGGGAAGAGATCCGCGTCCCAGCAAATGAGGTAGTCATCGCCGTCGAGGTCACCGCCAGAGCACATGTTGGCGAGATCGCGGTCACCGGTCTGTGGGAGAACCACACAGTCTTTGAGGTGGTGAAGCGCGGGCACATCAACAGCTTCGACCATGCGAATGTCGCCCGGATGAAGTGAAGGGTTGCGAGCGAAAAGACAAGGTCCTTGGATGACAGTGTAGCCGCCTTTGGCATTGGGGTCTGGAATCTGGAGAAAGATTTGAGGAAGCGTGGGCGGGACTGCCATATCGCCTTCGTCAGTCTTGAAGCCGTCGAACTGACCCTGCAGCGTGCCAGTTTCGTCCGTGACACCGAACACAAAAGCGCCCTGATCGACGAAGACTCGTGCCTTCTCTTTGAGGTACTTCAGGTTCCAGGATCTCCACAGCCGCAAACAAGAGATTGTGAATGGATCCTTGGTCGCCATGAAGCCATCAAGGATGATCGTCGCCAGGTAGATTGTCATCTGATTGAAGTCGATGTTCTTTTGCAGTAACTTCAGCGCCATCTCCTCGTCCGTCATGGCCAGGGCCAGATCTGCGAGCATGTCTCGATACTTGTTGACGAAGACGTTGTCCGGCACACCGAGTGAAGACATGACCAAGATCAGCTGGACATTGAGATTGGCGGCGGAAAATTGCGACATCTTGCAGATCTCCAGTCCGTGAAACTCCGCTGGGAACTTCTCCTGACTGGGTCGAATCTGAACAGTCATACCCTTGAGCGAGGGATCAACGGCCAGCACGCCTTTGCAACCTGCCATACGGAACTGGTAGACAGAAGGACAGTTGTCGAGGCGGAAGTGGTCAGCAACCATTCGAGCCAGCAAAGGAGAGATCTTTCCCACTCCATCTGTGAAGCAGTATCCGTTCCGCTCAACATCTGGGATCCGCTCGACGTTCACACTGTGCGGAATTGCACGTGTAGTTGTGTAGCACTGTCCGAGTCGAGAGATGTACTTGGCGACATTCTTGATCTGAGTGAAGTTGCCCATCCACTGCCGAATCATGTTCGCATTCAGGTCGGGAGTGGAGGCGAAGAAGTAGGCACCGTGCTCGCGAAATTGAGCGTTCCCAAAAGCGAGGAACTCGTAATGTCGGTCTGCGACACGGATTCCATGGGTCATGGCCTGCTTGATGCGTGAGAAGACTTCATTCATAGCTTGTCCGTCTTGGGATTGCAGTTGGCCCTTGTGCTTCTCGTCGGTGAACTTGACCCGCATGAAGCGATCCTCGTATTTCTTGTAGTTCCGCACGACACGGTTGCTTGTTTCCAGAACGGGAGTGGCGAAGTAGATGGTGGTCGGAGTAATGTTGGCGGCGGGGATTTTCGTGCAATACGCTGGTCTCTTCTTCTCCACGACCGAGACACGGTTGTGCAAAGAAAAAATATCGCTGGGCTTGTAGATTCTCTTCCCTTCGTCTGCGATCTTCTCCAGCATTTTCACAGCTCGAACGGTTTCGATCGTGGAGAGTCTCTGCAGGAATGCACGATCGATGTTGCTTTCGTGAAGAGCACCGACACTGATGCAGACCTCCAGCTGGTAGTGTACTGAGAAGGCAAGATGGCTTTGGAGCATGTCGAAGAGCGACGAGACAGCCTCACCGGCAACCTTTGGAGGCGCTAGAGCTTCCTGCCATTTCCATAGGCTCTCTGGTGGTACTTCGTTGAATGTCAGATCTTCCTGCGTTTCCAGCACGACGTTGTGGTCTCTCAAGGCTTGAAGGACATCCAAAAACGCCTCTGAGCTAGCCACATCGCCAGCGAAGGTGATTTTGTAGGTTCGCCATCTCCCAGTGTCGATGATGCAGCCGGACTTTCGTATTTGAATCGCACTGCTACGACGCATAGGATTCTGATCGACGTCAGTCTGTCGGAAATCGCTCCATTCCTCCTTCCACTCCGACTGTTTCACATTGTGCGTTGCCCGAATGTTTGTGGTCTTCCGAGTGGTGATTGATGGAAAGTCGGTCGTGATGACAAGAGAGGTACAACCATCACTCCCATGCACTAGATGCATCTTGTGAAGGAGCACCATATCGATGGATATCTTGAAAGATCTGTCGACTTCTTTTGGCGCGCCGTCTTTGCCCGTTGTGCGGGTCCGAATGGCGAAACTGAGCTGCAAAGTCTTCTCTCGCAAGTCAAGCATCATCTGTGTCCCCTTCGCCGCGATGGAATGCAGCACCAGCATCTCGTCTTCGCTTCGCATTACACCCATCTTCATGTCCTTCACGGACAGCAAGGTATTCATGGGGTACGATCTCGAACCTTCCGGGTTGTAATACATTTGAGTAACGCGGTCAGTGTTGTTATAAGTGCGAAACAATTCCACTTGACCGTTGGGTCCATTCCATGGAATCGATGTGCCAGCCCAAGACACGTCCGCTGGAGCTGGGCGGAAAAAGACCACTGCTTTCTGGTGAAGGGTTTGAGGATTGCGGAGAGCGATGTATGAAACGTTCCCGTACGGCATCATGAGCTGATGTACATCAAAGGTGGTCCATCTGAGAGGGATGCCGACAAGATCAATCTTGAGCTCGAGCTTGTTCATTGGAGACCGCGGCCGCTGCGAGTTGTGGCGGTTGTGGTTGTTGTTGCGGTTGCGATTGGGAGTATTGTTGCGGGAGTTGTGGTTTTGATTACGGCTGTTCGGGGCGAGGGCACTGGCTACTGAAAGCCACTGGGCAGCCCCACCCACAGGCGTCGGAGTCTGAGAGCGAGAGCCAGGTGGAGTGCCTTGGCCAGATCCTGGAGGTGTCACAGGATGACTTCTAGTGTGCACTGACGTGTTCTGCGCTGGGTTCGACGATCCAGACAGACTCCTCATATGCGGTGGTGTCGCCATCCTGGACATTGGTGAAGCACGGCTTGGATTCTGAGGTGAGTCTGTCCGCGTCGGAGTCGATTGACGTTCTCCACCTCCGCTCCCTGGCGACGCTGCGGTCCCCTGCGGCTCATGGCCATTGAGACCGTTCTCCGGCTGTCGATTGCCGCTGCCGGTGATCAAAGTCTGGAACTCCATGGCTCCCTTCTGACGAATAGCAGCCGCTTTGCGACCACGCGCACGTTGGCGATCTTGTCGGTGCTGAGTCTGCTTGTGATGATCTTGGAGAGACTTGCCTTTATTCTTGGCTGATTCCTTTGCGATCGCCTCCTTGGATGATGTAGCCGAGTGCTTCAACGAGCTTGATGTATAGACTCGTGCGGACTTCGATGTTGAGGTCGAGGTTGCTGGAGACTGTGAAGCTGGTGAAGGTCCTTTTGCCGATACCGACTCCTGTCCGGAGGTCGGTAGACGTGTTGGCGTTGGTGGTAGTGATGGTGTTGACACTGGCGCAGACGCCTCTCGAGGTTGTGAGCTGGATGTCCGTGCTGGGGAAGGTGATATTGCTGGAGTGTTGTCAGTGAGGAGTCGAAGGAAGAAGAGCATACAGCAACGCAGTGAGGTAGTTATTTAGCAGGTCAAGGTCTCGCTCCATCATGTGAGAGAGATGTGGGTGAACGTCGCGTGCGCATGTGCCTGATGTTGACGAGTAGGTGAAGTCGCGACAAGCTCAATCAGCAGCAGGCACCGATATCCCTCGTTTGGCTCAAAAAGGCAAGCACATGCTCGACGACGTGAACGCTCGCATATGACATCGGACAAGGATTTACTCACCAGCTTTCTGCGTTCTCTTCCCGACTGCCTCTTCAGCAATGTCATTGCCAAAGACGTCGTCTTCCTCATTCACCGTTGACATCCTCGTCTCCTTGTCTCTGCTGTCCAGCACGGCCTCAACCCTGTTCGTCTTCTCATCCTCCTCATGATCCATCGAGCTGTTCGTCTTCGCGCCTTCGATGCCAATTCTGTTCTCTTTCTCGTTCGTCTTCTCTTCCTCAGCATCGACTTTCGTTACCGCCTTCTCCTTGCATGCGACGCTCAATCCGTTTGCCAAATCACCTATCCGCATCTTGTGTATCTTCTTTTGACCAACTTCGTGCGTCTTCTCTTTATCCTCTATTGCTCCACCCTTTCCGCTCTCTCTTCCGATCCGTCAGTGAAACGCCAGTCCCTCCAATGCTGCCAAAGTATGATGTCTCGTCTTCAAAATCAGCGAAGCGAGAACTGCAAATATATCAACCAAAGCAACATTGTATCGTATATTGTTGTTTCCTTTCCATTTCTGTTTGCCTCGAGTGAACGACACCTCCGTTTGTCTCCCGTCCCTGCATATCCTCTCATGCACGCAACAACGGGTACTCGCAGTGTTTGCGTGCCACAAAAGAAACCTACGGATCAAGTGAGAAAGAAGTAGCCAATATCAAGTAATCTCCGTTTCTGTACTCACTGAGCTCTCACCAATAGTCCAATCGTAGGGGGTATCATAATAATCATCGCTGCCTCCCAGACCCAAAACCGAACACCGTTGCAAATTCCACCTCGCTTCCAGCCTGTTCCTGCAAGGCGAGCATCCGTCCTTCTTTTCCGGATCGGCCGTCCTCGACAAGATTCAAATCGTAGGAGGGTATTGAAACAATCATCGCTTCCTCGCAACCCACCTCCAACGCCATGAAATGCAAACCCACCTCGCTTCAAGCCTAGATCCAGAAGGCGAGCCTCTGTACTCCTCTCGCCTCATCAAATCCGACCACAACCCACCACAACACCATCTACTCCCTCCTCGCACCCCTCCCAACACACCCCCACCCAACAGGCGGAACTCTCCTCCTCCCACTCCTAACTCCATCCAACTCCCTCACAAGCGCCTTCCCCAACCTCTCCAAAATCCACTCCGCCTCACTCTGCTCTGACATCAACGGACTCTGATCCGACAGCCACGACCAATTCCGCAGCGGGTCCCCACCATCCTCACCTTTCGTAGGTCTGCGTCTGAGTCGGCGCATGCGGGAAGGTGGAGTTTGAGGATGGGCATGCGAGGCGCGGAGTTCGGATTTGCGATCGGTCACGCCGTCGAGGTCGAGGTCGGTATGGTTGGTGTAAATGTGGGTCGGGGTAGAGGGAAAGGTGTAGGCGTGGGCGAAATTCGGGAGAGAGGTTGGTTTGGAGTATATCGTCCCGTCGAGGGTATGTTGCAACGGCTGCGGTTCCCGGAAAGTATCAGCCGGCTTCAACGCTCCAGGAATAAAAGCGTCCGACTCGCGACGGTCGTCATCACCATCATTCCTTTCATCATCTTCCTCCCCCATGAGTTTGAGATAATACTCCCAATCATGCCAAGAATACTCCTTCGGCGGCTTCACCAGCACATCCTTCTGCAACTTCCTCAACTCCCTCGACAGAACGTAATGATAGAACCTCACATCCCTCTCCAACGACTCCTCCCCCTCCATCGCCTGCCTCACCTCCTCTCTCGAAACGTGCTTCCCCAACTTCTCCGACAACATAGTCATCATCTGCTCATCATGTCGTCTCGGATCCATCCTCGGCAAATGCTTGTTGCCGTGCTGATCGACCAGCCTCTCCCGCTTGCCAAACGGAGTGTACCGCTCCACCGCCTCACTCCACCGATCCATGAGCTGACCAAGGTAGCTCCGTCCTGTCTGTCGCGCGCCTCCCGGACCAGGCAGAACGGTGAAGCCAGCGACCCAGTCGGTGATCTCCGCCACCCACTTGACGACGGTATCGGCCATGTTGGAGATGAGAATCGTCAGCGACGGGATGGCGAGCATCGACCACATGACGAAGAAGGCTTTGCCTGCATTGGAAGCCGGCGCAAAGTCTCCGTAACCGATCGTCATCAGCACGACGAAGGTGAAGTACAGGCTTTGAAAGTAAGTCCATCCAGCGTCTCGTTCCGCGAGCATGAAGATCACTGCACCAACGGACCAGAGCATGAGCGCGAAGCTGAGAGAAGTTGCAAGCGCCAGATATCGCCGTTCCCGCTCAGCAGCTTTCTGCACTTTCCGCATGACGCGGAACTCCTCTTCTCTCCTCTGCGCGGGCGTGAGGGATGGATCAGAACTGAAATCCGCCTGCGCGAACCATGAGACTTTGATGGTCTGTTTCCTGCCGTCCACATTATGGACCGCAGACTCCCGTCTCTTCTCCACGATTCGCGCCGCCATTTTCTCTTTCGTCCGGTCGAGTACCAGAGTTCGTATACTGCCGACTACCAGACCGACCATGATGATGCCGCAGATGGAGAAGGGAATGATGAGACCTCGTCCGGTGGTTGTCTTCGGAGCGTAGTCGCCTAGACCGATGGTGAGCAGAGTGGTGTGCGCCCAGTACACCCCGTCGAGGTAGCGCCATCCTTCGATCGTGCTGAAGACAAGAGCGCCCAGGAGGAGGTATGCGATGAAAGCCATTGTCTGAAGCATGAGCGTCCGCTGAGCGGAAGTCAAATTGAAGTCCTTGGGATAATGCTTCCTCCTTGCCCCATGCACCGTCAAGCACATCAAGAATGCAATACACATGTAAATCGACGCCGCGAAAATCGCAAAATAGAACGCCATCGTCAACGCATGCGCGCCTTCCGGAATCGCCTCCCTCGGCGTCGTAATGTAATAACTCGGAGAACTCGTCAAAGCAGCCATATCCGCAATGAGCAATATCCCCGCCAGCAAGAACCCGGTGATTGTGATCGGCTGGGCGGTGGAAAAGGCCAGCCGTCTCGCCATGTTGAGCATCAACGCTGAATTCCCGATCAAGGCCATGACGAGTGATACCGCGTTGACAGCGATCAGCCATCGAGGGTCGCGAATCTTAATCCCGTCCGTCTCTTGTGCGCCGGGCGGTAGGTACACTCTCCAGTCATACACGAGAGCGCAAATACTGAAGCCGTTGGCGATGGGACCGAAGGTGGCGGCGATGAGGGGGCAGGCGGTGGAGGCGAACCACCATGTTGTGCGTGCGGTGGAGGGGCTTGTTTGGGAGGTTTTGTCGCTGCTCTTTTCGGCGGAGGAGTTTTGCTCGACATCGTCGTTGGCGGCGTGTTCGACTGTGTCGCCTGCTCCGGGATCGATGTGGCTCATTATGGTGTGAACTTCCAGTCAGGACAGACTGGAGATCTCTCGCAGGTGAATGTAGAGATAAGCAGCCGATTGAGGACTGCTGTGGGCCAGACTCGTCAGCTGTGGAGAGGGATGATTTTGGTCGAGGTGGACGTGGAGGTGAGCATACCTCCTGTGGCGGAGGGCGGAGGAGCGAGTGGCATGTCGGCGGCGGAGCAGAGTCAGGAGGAAGGTGAGGTTGAGGTCGAGTTACAAGATAGCAGGTATCGCCCGGTTGAGAGTGAGTGTGAGGGCAAATACGCGAGGTCCACTTCCAACTTCACCTCGAAATTCCGGGGAAGCGACAAGTCTGCACGTGACAGTGCTAGTGCCTTCATATCTGTTTCAACACTTTCACAACTTTATTACCACCGCCAACACAACATTCAACATCATCCTGCCCTCATTTTCCTCATCATGCCATTCATTGCTAGCAGGCACTGCCCTGCCAATGAACATCGTTGTTAGCAATCGCTGCAATCCTCTCTCCGAACCCTGATCCAGGTTCAGATCCAGGTCCGGAAACTATAATCTCAAGACACACAAGCGCTGACTGCCCCTCAGCCTCTGAGGGCTGTTCACAGTCACAACTTCAGTGCCGACTGATCACCATTGACCCTAAAGTGACCCGGACTAAATCCACCCTCCATCGCAGTGTCCCACCACCAAAGGAATCGCAATGGCTCTTGAGATTCCAGGCTTACCGGACCAGGGGCACAGCATGTCATT